>NC_059426.1:160928866-161239223 GCF_021028975.2 Sphaerodactylus townsendi
CAGGGAGAAAAGGTAGGTAAACAAACAAACCGGCAGTGCCTAAAAGCGGTGCCCTCACACTGGTGTGCTTCACATGGCTCCGGTGGGAAGACACCGCTTTCCAAATAACTTGCAATCCAACTTATCTCTTCTTTGGATGTCAGACATTGCCTATTCCAACACAACTATTATTTGAAAAGTGTAATTTTAAAAGGCGGGCTAATTGTGTAGTGTTTGTCATGAAGTAAAACTATTTTGATGGAGGGTCTTCCTTCTAGAATGCAGCAAAGATCCTGTACTACAGTATACTCTGTTCCACATAAAGATGATAGTAAATTTATTCCTCTGCCAAAGAACAAAGCATGCCAGACCTTCTTTGTTGTAGAAGGCTCCACCAATTCCTACCTAGCCTTGCTCCCCCGAGTTTGAAAGTAAAAATACATTTTGGCATAAATGCTCTTATATCAAAGTACCATGTTCAATGATGCACAAAATAATGGTTTTGACAAAGGCAGCACATAAAAATGAATGATAATTCTCACATTCATTTGGGGCCATGTTCGAATTCGGAAGCATACAACTTTCTCAACCGCTGCACCTCAATTGATTGAACAGTCGTCTTTATGTAAAACAAATTGTAGTGATGCTGGTGGTAATAACTTGCAATATGATATAATAAATTTGATTCTTTCAGGGATCGACTGTAAACCTGGCTGCCACCCACTGTACGGATTTTGCGAAGTTTCGGGTGAATGCAGGTAAATTAACTCACAGCACTTCTGGCAGAGAGAGCAATTCACACATTGTCTCAGTTCATTATCCTTAGGATTTCAGTTTAGGTATCGAGGAAAAGCGTGTGAATAATTTGTCTAAACCCCATCTATACTATCAACCACACCTTTGCATAGCAAGTTCCACCCAAACACTTACTGTTTGGTTCCCCACCCTGGGACATGGGCAATATATACCCCACTAAACATTCCCTTCTTACTGAACACAGCGTGTAACAGACTTCCCTCTGTGATACACCTCTGAAGATGCCAGCCACAGATGCAGGGGAAACGTTAGGAACAAGATCCACCAGACCACGGCCACACAGCCCGGAAAACCCACCACAACCCCAACCAGTTTGTTTAAACTCCAGAATCTGTAGTAAGAATTGCATGATGTTTTTAAAAGAAATGTGGTCATGCCTGAGCCCCTCAAGGAATTAAATTCAAAAGAGCAACGATGTTGTGCTGAGAGACATGACACCATGCTTTGGAGGTTTTGCTGAACTGTTTAGGATTTTGTGGGTTCCACTGGGTTGGGCCAACATACATGCAGGCGCTGTTAGAACAGCAGCCATCTTGCTGATTAGCTGTTTGAGAAAGGATGTAATTTTTACCCACCGCCCTTCCTGATAACCAGTCATAAATTGCCTTCTTCCAGGAGCAGACTGAGTGAAGCTGGCCCTGGAAGAAGCCAAACTGAGCGGCCCTTGTGATTCTACACAGCCAGGGCTTCAGGGCCTCTAAGTCCATCAGTCCCAGCAATGGACGTTAGCTCCTCTATTGCTGCTTATTTCAGACATTCAGCGCAATTGGAGGTGGGGGGGAGCGGTGGATTTGCCCTCCCCGGGACTCTTACCTCAAAAGGGGGCAAATATGTCAACAGATAGCTGCCATGATCCTCTGAAATGCCCAGGCTCTGCGTCAGCACTCCTGCGTCACCACCAGCCCTGTCAACGCAATGGGAGCATGGTGGAGGCATTCCTGGGAGTGAAGCCGACATTAGTTGACTTCCACCCTGGGTTTGTGGCCAGTTGTGCCGTGGCCTATTGCTTTTATCACTCTTTGGGGTGGCATAAGTCTATTAAGCCCTATGGAGGGCTTCCTGGCAGCAGGGCTTTTGTGGGGAGGGGTTCTCCCTCACCACACCACTGGAAACCCCTCTGAAGGTTTCAGGGCAGCGCTGCAGTGGCACTCTCTGTGGCCGCCCAGAGCCTGCATTGAGCTGCCCATCTTCCTAAACAGTAATAAAAGCTCAGGGCGTGTCACAACGTAATTTCTAAAATACAACCATTAAACTTTAAAATACATAATGATAGTAATAGTAATAGTAATAGTAATAATAATAATAATAATAATAATAATAATAATAATAATAATAATAATAATAATAATAATAATAATAATAATAATAATAATAATAATAGATATACTACAGCATTACCTTTCAGACCGTGCTGCAAATCTCTTTTTTTCAGAGTGACAACTAGGGGGTTGCCAACTTCTGGTTGGGACATACTGGGAAATTTGGGGGAGTGGGGCCTGAGGAGGGAAGATTTGGGGACCTCTGTAGTGTATAATGCCACCGAATCCTTAGCAACACTTAGTTAGAAAGAAAGTTAGCTGAATTGTAAAGGAACCACAGGGTTTTTTTTTGTGGGGGTGGCCGGGGCGGGCGGGGAAAACATTGCAAATGTTTGGGGGTACAATTTCACTTCTTGCCCCAGGTGTGGTTTTCTGTAGCTATGTCCCTGTTTGTAACCACACTTACAGCAGTGCAGGAGATAATGGATGAGCTGCCACCGATTCATGTTGCTGATGGTGGGAGCCCAGCAGCCCCTGAGGAACGGGCAGAATTGCTGGGGCTTGACTGTGCTTAGCCAGCATGATGTGGTGGTTTAGAGCAGGGTGGTCTAATCTGGTGGACCAGGTTTGTTTCCCTGCTTTACACATGAAGCCTACGGGGAGACTTTGGGCTAGTTGTGGTTCTCTCAGAACTCTCCCAGCCCCATCTACCTCACAAGGTGTCTGTTGTGGGGAGAAGAAAGGAAGGAGTTTGTAAGCTGCTTTGAGACACTTTATGATTGAGAAAAGTGGGCTATAAATCCAAACTCCTCTTCTTCTTACATTTGGCCACCAGTGATGCTCTAGGGGGGTGGCCCACTGGGAAATTTCCCTGTAAATTAAATGGCCAGTCCATTTGAGGTGCCTTCTGGGCAGGTGAGTCAGGTTCTGTTTGCATACGTGAGTTTTCATTAATCTCCAATACGCAAGTGGAATTCTGCTTCCTTGGCCCCGTGCTGGAGCAGGGAGACGATATTCTGATTGTTTAAGTGTCAAAAAGTATATACGTGCCAGAATTCGGAGTTTAAAACGTTGCCCTGACGCTTTCCTTCTGCAAGCTTCTTGGGTTCGCTTCAGAAGAGAAGAGAGCGCTCTTATATGCAAAGAGAAAAGCGTGGAGCTCTTTCCTTCCGTGAAGGAGACAGTCCGTGTGCCCGAGATTCACATGTGAATTGATGCACTATCGGGGCTCTGAACTGGGAGTAAAAGGTGAGGGAAGTTGTGTGCTTTCCGGGCTGTATGGCCATGTTCTAGTAGCATTTTCTCCTGACGTTTCATCTGCATCTGTGGCTGGCATCTTCAGAGGATTCCGGCCGTGAAAGCCTTCGACAATACGGTAAAAGGTGACTCTCTAGAAACTAAAAATTAAAGGCCGACTTTATCCAATGTTTGGAAAACTGAAAAAAAAATATTTTAAAGTATTCCTGGAGTTTCTGTGTGCAAAGTGGATTAAAGAACCGGCTATTCCTTTTGTGATCTATTGGCCAAAATCATAGGCTTTATTTAAATGTTAATGTTCAGTAGCTATCCTGAATAATTCCTGCCAGTGCTTATATTTTGTGCTTTCCAAAAAGAACCTGGTGAATGGAATTGGCAAAAGAGGTCCCAGCCAGGCTTAGTACAGTGGAACCTCAGTTTTCATTGCCTTCGGTTTTCATAGGTTTAGGTTTTCATCGATTTTTTAAGTGAAAAATTTGTCTCGGTTTTCATCGATTTGCCTCCATTTTCATCGATTTGCAGTAAGATGCATTGGTTTGTGGAGAAAAATCACCCAGACAAAGCTGTTGCAGGCCATGTCTGCAACTTGATAATGACAATGTCTTGCCCCATTTCAGACAAATATTAAAGAGGCATCAGAAACAGAGCTCTTTGGACACCTTTCTGGTGCGACATTGGTCCACTGGCTCTGAAGCTGGTCCTAGTGTTATTGTTTGTTACTGTTTTCAGCATTAAACACTATGTTTATTCACGTAAAAATGTGTTTTTGGTATGTTTTTTGGAGTGCCTCGAACGGATTAATTGGATTTACATTGATTCCTATGGAAAAGTTTGCCTCGGTTTTCATCGGTTTCAGTTTTCATCGATTCTTTTTGGACGGATTACCAACAAAAACCGAGGTTCCACTGTACTCCTTTCTTTTTGTCTCTTGCAGGTGCCAACCCGGCTGGCAAGGCCCTCTCTGTGATCAATGCATCCCTTTCCCAGGTTGCCAGCGTGGAACGTGTGCCAAACCATGGCAGTGTAACTGTGAAGAAGGATGGCTCGGCAGCCTTTGTGACACAGGTTTACAAGTTCTTCCCTATCTCAGAGTAGAGGGGCATGGCAGTGTAGTGGTTAAGAGCAGGCGGATTCTAATTTGGAGAATCAGGTTGGATTTCCCACTCCTCCACCCGAGTGGCAGAGGCTTATAGGTTTACAAGTTCTTCCCTATCTCAGAGTAGAGGGGCATGGCAGTGTAGTGGTTAAGAGCAGGCGGATTCTAATTTGGAGAATCAGGTTGGATTCCCCACTCCTCCACCCGAGTGGCAGAGGCTTATCTGATGTACCAGATGTGTTTCCACACTGCTACATTCCTGCTGGGTGACCTTGAGCTAGTCACAGTTCTTCGGAACTCTCTCAGCCCCATCTACCTCTCAAGGTGTCTGTTGTGGGGAGAGGAAGGGAAAGGAGCTTGTAAGCCACCTTGATTCTTCTTAGGTGGGGTGAAAGGTGAGGTATAAATCCAAACTCTTCTCTTCTTCTTCAAGTGATTATCTTTTAATGAATATCCCTCCCGCCCTATTTAAAATAGGATGCAGCTTCTAAGAAAGGGGACAATTGGCTTGGGGAATGAGGGCCTAAAATGTCATCCTTAATGGTGCTTTTGGCCCCAGTGCGGAGGAAAAAGATAAGGCATCATATCTTTCTTTACCAAGGCAAATAACATCTTGCAAATGTGCCTTATCGCCCTTTTGTGAGAAGAGAGATTTCAAATTACTCAACGGAATAGTTCCAGCGCCCTCTGGGGTTGAAGATATGCAAGAGTTTGAACATTTTCTTGTATGCTGGAATGAAGATAGCTTTGCAGCAATTCAGACGATCAGAAGTTGGGTTGAGCAGAATTTCTGCTCAGTGAGGGTTCTGTGATCATATGGATGTGCAAGATAGATTCTCTATTTTTTTTTCAGCTTTGTATGTCAGACCAATTGTACATTTTTAGACAATTTAGCTGTAATGTCTTTGATAAAGGTAAATTGTGCTAGCCTATGGAAGCAAAAAGAAAAGACCACGAAAGGCTTTTGCTCTAGGTAGACTTTGGTCATTCTGTCCTGTTCTTGTGAATAGCACAGGTCCAGAGCTTAAACAGGTGTAGAAGGGGACTTAACTAGCAGATATATAAGAATTAAGATCTGATATTTTCCTCATCTTGGATTAAACAGAGGTTGTGGGGGCGGGCAATGATGGGATTCAAATAATTTAACAACCGGATCCAGTGGTGGGATTCAAATAATTTAACAACTGGTTGTTTACAAGCACCATTTTAACAACCGATGTGGTGCGAACCTGCTGAATCCCACCACTGGGGGCAGGAGTACCATCAAGTCATAGCTGGCCTTGTAGGATTATCAAGGCAAGAGGCAGTCAGAGGTGGTTTGCCATTGCCTGTCATGCCCCTGAAGATCTCCCATCCAAATACTTGCCAGGGTCGAGGCTAAGAGTGTGCTTTAGTGGCACCTTAAATCCTGCATCTGAGGCCCATTCAATCCACCTTCACAATTGTTTGAAGCTGGATTTTGCTCTTCCGCACAGTAAAATCCAGCTTCAAAGTGGATTGAAAGTGTGTTATTCTGCATGTGCAGAAGGGGCCTGAGAGAGTAACCTCTCTTGGTCTCATGAAAGCTTATGCTATCGTGTTTCTCCGAAAATAAGACAGTGTCTTATATTAATTTTTGCTCCCAAAGATGCGCTATGTCTTATTTTCAGGGGATGTCTTATTTTTCCGCACCACAGCTGCATGCTCTGGTGTTCTGTTCGACGGGCATCCTTCCAAACAAAAGCTTTGCTACGTCTTACTTTTGGGGGATGTTTTATATTTAACACTTCAGCAAAACGTCTACTACGTCTTATTCTCAGGGGATGTCTTATTTTCGGAGAAACAGGGTAGGATAGATCAGTGGTGGCGAACCTGTGGCACTCCAGATGTTCATGGACTACAATTCCCATCAGCCCCTTCCAGCACGGTCAATCAACCATGCTGGCAGGGGCTGTTGGGAATTGTAGTCCATGAACATCTGGAGTGCCATAGGTTCGCCACCACTGGGACAGATGTTGCTACTGCTGCCTTGGACCACAAAGAAAGGTGGGGTGTAAATATTTAATAAGTCAAATTAATAGATTATTCTTGGGCTGTGTGTCTTGCTGCTGTGTGCTGCTATGGTTAATATACTGATCTGAAAACATTACTGTATATTTTGTTGCCACAAATGCCACTTTGTCCTTCTTACGAATAAGAACCTTGTTGGGTGACATTTTTCAATCTCTCATTCAGCTGTTCAACCATGTGCTTCAAAGCCTTGTGTAAATAACGCAACCTGCATTGAGACCCGTGAGGGCGGCGGATACTTCTGCGTTTGTGCTGAAGGTTATGCTGGGAAAAACTGCCATGTTAAAAAGGAACCCTGTGGAGTGAATGGGTAAGGATGGATATTTTTAAAATGTCAGTGGTGAATGCTTATTGTTATAGGGAGGTTGTCTTTTGCTAAGTTGACCCCTCCCGACACTTCTTTGGACCTAACTAGGGATGTTATGGGAACCCCCATTTGTGGATCCATTTCACATAGAAAACAGGTGTGTTGGGAGTGGGGAAATAGCTGTGATTCTTGGAACACAACATCACAGGGAGTGTGTTGAACCTCACCTTCATCAGTGTGCTCCTTTGCCCTGCCCTGAGGGACTTTCTTTCCACCCTGGTTCTCTTCTTGAATCTGGACAGGGGACAACTCCTTATTTTGATTTGATTTTGATTTGACTTTTAATTTATATACCGCCCTCCCCCAAAGGGCTCAGGGCAGTGTACAACATAGTAAATAACAACAGTATATCAATACAATAGGCATAAAGCAACATCAATTACAACAAATCCCAACACTGGTCCAACATCCTAGGTTAACAACTAACACGTATCAGCATAACAGCATCGTAACAATTTGTAACCGTATAATAGCATCTTACATTTTGCAGCATAATAATAACATAACATCAAATAACACAACATTCTGACTACCAAAAATATCAATCCATAGTACATGAAAACCTAGCCATTACAACTAACAAGTATCCTTGTTGCAATGCATTGTATATGCTAAGTTCAGATAGAGTCTAAGTTGAGAGTTTTGTTCAGTGTGAGTGTTCACTGTGTTCTTGCTGAAGAGTTCTGTATAGTCTCATAATCTTGTATAGCATAGACTTGTGTAACTTTGCAACTGCTAAAGTAAAACCTTCCTATTGGAAAGAACATCTTGCGTGGAGAGTATTCTTTTCCAAGTGTGGTCGGAGGCTGCAGTGAGTGCAAGAAGACTATATAGACCTTCTCATCTTACCAGAGTAGCTCCCCTTTAAACTCTGCTGATAAGGGTCACCCAGCAAGCTTCCATGGCAGAGTGGGGATTCGAACCTGGGTCTCCCAGCTCCTAGTCTGACACTGTAGCCTCTACACTATCCTGGCTTTCACAGGGTGTTATAAGTGCTCTCTCTGGATGGATACTAGCACACAAATCAATATCAGTTTTGAAGTATTGAACATACTTGTATTATGGAATATAAGTTTACAGCAGGGATTGGGCTTTAATTTGCAGACTGTTAGAGTCATTGATTACCTGTCTCGCTAATGTTAACAATGTGGAATTGAATTTTTTTGAGGTCCAGGAAGGTGGGGGAAAACAGCGAGTCTTTCTCAAGTAGGGAAAATGCGAATATAATGATTCCTTTTTAGCAAACTGTCAGAAGTGAGCAGGAGCAATCTTTTGGCTGCCACCACTCTGGTTTGAGCCAGAGCACCCTCCCTGCCCCAGACAGATTCTTTTCCCAACAGAAGAAGAAGATTTATATCCCCCCTTTCTCTCCTTCAAGAAGACTCAAAGGGGCTTACAAACTCCTTATCCTTACCCTCTCACAACAAACACCCTGTGAGGTAGGTGGGGCTGAGAGAGCTCTGTAGAGCTGTGACTAGCCCAAGGTCACCCAGCTGGCGTGTGCTGGAGTGTACAGGCTAATCTGAATTCCCCAGATAAGCCTCCACAGCTTAGGCGGTAGAGCAGGGAATCAAACCTGATTCCTCTAGAATACAGTACACCTGCTCTTAACCACTATGCCACTAAAATATCTTTTAGATGAGCAAATGAGGCATGAGGACTCAGCAGAATAACAGTTTATTAAAGAGGTCTAATAACAATAGTAATCCAAGCAACATATAGGATGATGCGATCAGTAAAGGCTAGTAAACAAATTACGAAAAACCCTAATGTGTCTTTATCTTTACTGACCATAGCTCTTCCTGGATGACCCCCCATGAAACACCCCATGAAAGCCAGCATAATGTAGAGGCTACAGGTTCAAATCCTTTCCCATGGAAGCTTGCTGGGTGACCCTAAGGCCATCACATACCAGTACTCGCAGCCTCTAATTGCAGCTGCCTCTTCCCAGCCCAGCTCCCCAGGAGAGAACCCCTCTACCTTTTGGGCAAGACCTTGAATACATTCTTCTCAGGCACCACCCCCTCTGCCCTGATTGGTCCTAGTTTTTCCTTCAAATTCTCTTTTACCAATCACAGGGCCCGAAGGGTACCAGAGCTATGTAGGCCTGCTAGCTGCTTTAATATAGGCCTCTCTAGGGCCAGTAGGCCACACTCTACGCTTAAAAATGAAATTCTGCTCACTCTAATTTAGCCATGTTGTCATTAGTTGGAAGGTTTACCTTAACAGCCACCCTGATCCTGTGAGAAACATTTTCCAGGGAGGCTGGTGTAGGGGGAAAACTGGTTCACTTATGGAGAACCATCATGGTGTCAGGTTTACTTCATTTATATCTTGGGTTCATTTACTTCATTTATATCTAGGGTTACCAAGTTGTGCCTGACAACTGGTGGGAGATTTGGGAGTGGGGACATGGGTGCCCCTATGTCCTGGGTGCCCCTATGTCACTTTTGGGATTTGGATGGTAGCTCTAGGAATTTCTGAAAACTCCATGGTTTTCTGCAGAAGTGATGTAGTGATGCCTAGAGTGCCTTTAAAAAATTATCTTGATGCAGCTCAGAGAGATGGCAGGTGAGAATGGTTGCCAGCCCTATTTATACCTTGCTTTCAAAGTGGCTTGTATAGTTCTTTGGTCCATTTTGTCCTCACAGAACCCATGAGTTAGGCTGAGAGTGACCCAAGGTCATACAGCAAGCTTCTGTGGTAGACTGGGGATTTGAGTCTCAATCTTCCAGATCCCAGGATGATACTCTGACCACTACTACTATAAACAACTCCTGGTTGCATACTCCTTATATACTTCAGTTCTTGCAGGCAGTAATGTGGGCATATACTGTGCCTTTCCAGCCTGATGTTTCCAAAAAGCAAAAATGCTAGAAATCTTATCCAATAGGCCAAGCCACTTCCCACTGATAAAGCTTGGCGTATCAGGAACTTGGCCATTCCAAGTAGACCGTCTCTGGTCAGTGGAAGTGTATACTGTTCCTCTTACAGGTCATTGTCCAATAAGGCGTAGTAGGTAGTCAGATTAGAATCTGGAAGACAGAGGTTCAGCTTTTCACTTTGCCATGGAAACCTGCTGACGACCATGAGCCAATCTCACTCTCTTAGCCTACCTCATAGGGTTGTGAGGATAAAATGGAGGTTGGGATTTCTTTGGGACACCATTGGGTTGAAAAAGCAGAGTATCAATACAGAATTTTTATATGTATAAATATAATGAAAGTCTATACATATAGAATGTGGAATGGTACCGTATAACCCAATCTCATCAGATCTTGAAGCTAAGCTGGGTCAGTACTTGGAAGAGGGAAGACTTTGCAGTGGAAGGCAATGACAAACCACCACTGCTTAATGTCTTGCCTTGAAAACCCCACCATGTCAGCGGTGACTTGGTAGCCCTTCATACACAGACACACATAAGTATATTAAATATAAATATAAGTATATGCAGGTGTGCAAGTATATAAAATGTGGGCATATATCTGAGCCCCTCGGGGGAGGGCGGTATAAAAGTGGAACAAACAAACAAACAAACAAACAAACAAATAAATAAAATAAGCATAAAAATTAAAAAAAATCACTCTAACCCTGTCCAGTTTTGTCACCCCAACCAAATGTAACTAAAGTAGCACCCAGTGGTGTGTCTGCATTTCCATGTGCTTTGGTAGATGTGAATGGATACTATGGGGAGGAGTGTGTGTACCCAAGCTATAAAATACTTATGTTGCCCCTTCACATAAAATGGTTCATATTGGGAGCATCATGAGTGGTACAGACTTTTCTTATGAGTAGCTGGAATGCCAAGACTGAATGTCTGAAAAGGCCTTGTATCTTCCCAGGGTATGAGGTCAGCATCCATTGGGATAAGAATAACTGTGACTTGTCCTGAGTTGTGGGTCAGGGCAGGAAAGCAATTTAAATGCAATTGGTAGTAATTAATTTTTGGTACTTTCCCCCCCCCCCCCCCCCATTTTGAACTGCAGCTCTCCCTGCAGGAATGGCAGCACTTGTGTGGACGAGGATGGCGTTTCACCCAGAACCTCCTGCCTGTGTCTTCCCGGGTTTACAGGCATGTTTTGTGAAATCAAGGCTGATCCCTGCCAGTCGAACCCGTGCCAAAATGGAGGAACGTGTACCAACAGCAGTGGGGGCTTCGGCTGTCAATGTCCTGCTGGGTATGGAGGTGTATCCTGCAGCAGCCATATCACGTTCTGTACTAGCAACCCCTGTGCAAATGGCGGGACATGTCTGGATCGTGCGAAAGGAGGTTTTCGGTGCATTTGCAAGCCACACTTTGTCGGGGCCACCTGTGCTTCTCGCTATAGAAATGCAAGCAGGATCATGCCAGCTGAACACAAGCAGAACCACCATGTGCACACAAAAGCTTCCCACAGACTGCTTCATCCTCCAGAACAGGATGTCCTGACCATAAGAGAGACCATAGAAAACAGGCCCTCCTTGCTCAATAAGAGCCAGGTCATTTGCTTCATTATCCTGGGCTTGCTGACGTGTCTCATCGTGCTGGGGACTGCAGGAATCGTGTTCTTCTCCAAAATTGAAACATGGCTAGCGAACGCCAGATACACCCACCTCGTGCGCAAGGAGCGGGATTGCTACCTGAAGGCCAACAAAGGCGAGAATCTTTCAGTGAACATCATCTTTCCTGAGAAGATCAAACTGACCGACTGCTCTAAGAACTATTCAGCCATTTAGCTTCCCTCTACAGTTTTCTGTTTAACTCCACCTTGTCAAACTGTATTGTTCTTGTCTTAGCGATGGCTGGCTTTTCAGGTTTGTTCATGGACATGTTTGCTGGCTTTGGGGACCAGTTGATGAGCCAGGAACATCTTTGATCTGTGTCATCTGGAGAATTACCCTTTTGATCTGTGTCATCTGAAGAATTACCCTGTTCCAATCTTTTTTAAAGAAGAGAGATCAGAATCGTATTGAGTTAGAGCCAGCGTTTTCAAGAACTTCTATCCATACAGCATGATTTTTGTGACTCCCACCTTCCATGGCATTCCAAGATGTCCCCTGAATTGCTGAGAGGGTACCCCCCAAGAAGAGGATTGGGGGAGGCAAGTGAAATGGGGGAGGCAGAAGTTGAGATACATGGGCTCAGAGTCCTTTCTCATGAGCCACTGGAGCCAACCCATTGTAAACCAATGAATCCTAATTTCCTTTAAAAAAAATAAAAAGGTGAAGCTTTGTAAAATAAGACAACTGTTGTAATCATGTCATGTAGCATATTTGGCCGATGTGGTTCCTCTATGTCTCTTCCCAATGCTTATTTTTAATAAACAGTGATTAAGGGCTATGTAAAGTTTTCTTCTTTGGGAGCACTGGTTTTGCTTCGTGGGCATCGACCTCAGCATTAACTTTGGACTGATTCTAAAATTGACGAGACTGATGCTGCAGCCATATGGCGAAGGGAGGGACAGTGGCGTAGTGGTTAAGAGCAGGTGTACTCTAATCTGGAGGAACTGGGTTTGATTCTCTGCTCTGCTGCCTGAACTGTGGAGGCTTATCTGGGGAATTCAGATTAGCCTGTACACTCCCACACACACCAGCTGGGTGACCTTGGGCTAGTCACGGTTCTTCGGAGCTCTCTCAGCCCCACCCACCTCACAGGGTGTTTGTTGTGAGGGGGGAAAGGCAAGGAGATTGTAAGCTCCTTTGAGTCTCCTGCAGGAGAGAAAGGGGGGCTATAAATCCAAACTCCTCCTCCTCCTCCTCCTCTTCTTCTTCTTCTCCTCCTCCCTCTTCTTCTTCTTCTTCTTCTTCTTCTTCTTCTTCTTCTTCTTCTTCTTCTTCTTCTTCTTCTTCTTCTTCTTCTTCTTCTTCTTCTTCTTCTTCTTCTTCTTCTTCTGCCATATTCATAATTCAGCATTTGACAACAGATTTTCCACAATGGCCTGATTCTTCCACCTGAACAAAGACCAGGTAAATCCGGATGAGTGCCTACATCACTTGTTAATTTAGAAGTGTGGTGAAGAGAAGGGGATATGTGTTGGAACTTCCATCATTCATTCTGAAGCATTAACCCCAAGTCTTTCTAGGCAGTTTCTGAGAATGTGAAGTGAAAGAGTAAACCTACACCTTTCTGGGAACCTGCATTTTGGTAACCAGGTCCAGGAAACCTAACCTAAGGTTCACTTTCTAAGGAAAGAAAGCAGGATTCTCTCCTGAGTGTCTATTTACTTTAGTTGTGCCCAGTTACAAGGGATTCAGTTTCGTAGGAGAAAGGTGGTAACTATCGGATCGCTGTGAAGAGTCAGTTCACAGTACAATCCTAGGGAGACCTACTCCAGCCTAAACCCACTAAAATTAATGGGTTTAAAGTGGAGTAATAGGACTGCACTTTTAGACTTATGTACTGAAATATTTCATACTTTTATTTATCCAGTCAAATTCATAGACTCCGCACATGCAGAATAATGCACTTTCAAACTGCTTTCGGTGCTCTTTGAAGCTGTGCGGAATAGCACAATCCACTTGCAAATAGTTGTGAAAGTGGTTTGAAAATGCATTATTTTGCGTGTGCGGAAGGGGCCCTAGAAAAAAAGAGAAACAATTTTACCTCATGGATACATCAAATGTTTCAGTGACAACTCAATAAGAGACCTGTGGGGCTGTGTCGTTTACCAAAACTTTATCATAAATTCATGTCACCCATTCTCCTAAAAGTGGAGAATACAGTGTCAATACAACATAATCCTAAACATAATAAAAACTTGAGCTGGGAGTATAGTTGTCTCGTACCTTTATTCCACTTGGCCTTCTCCCATAAGCAGTGCATAGCCCCTCATTCCTCTTTCTTAGATGATGAATAAGAACCATATATATGTTTTCCGTAAGTCCTTCAGTAATGACCCATCTTGTCAAGGGAGCAGAGTCAGACCGCTGCCAGTTAAACCTCCATTGCTGCAAGGCAAAAATAGCAGTTTTATGAAGTGTACCGCCCTCCCAGGTGGGCTGTATGTGAAGACTGAACACACACATTCTTTCTCTCCCCTTACAAATCGCATCTCAATGAGGAGTTATTATAGCCAATAGGCCATTGTGCTGCACAGAAACATCTGGTAAAACTTTGTCACAGTAGAATGAATTAATGGACCCCTTTTCCAAGCTGCATGGATTTAGGTTCTGTCTGTTTGCCAAGGATTCCCTTTGCCTGTTGGCCCCCTCACTACAATATTTATGTCTACAGGGCTGGCTGAATATCACTCAGTTCTTAGCTGGAAGTCCACCATACCTTCCAGCATCCTACATAATTTATGTCTTTTGTGCCTCCCCACTCATACAGATATAATTTCTTTGCCATCAAGCGAAGCTCTCCTACAAGTTTGGGGGTTCTGCAAGACAAAGGATGTCATTAATATATGCAGTGGCTTTTCCCCATAAGAGATACAGAGATTTTACAATGCCATATGACATAGATTAGCCAGTACTTGGAAGTCTTTCCCATCTTCAAACACAGAGCTGATTGATAGTAGCTAACAGATGTTTTTTTTCCCCTCTTAAATCCCATGAATAATTTCTTGGCATCACATCTCTCCGATGTTATTGAAGGCATCAAAACAAGCTTTCATAAGCTGATTTTACTGTAGATATTGCAATAAAGATCTTCAACATGCAGAAGATCCAGAGCACACATAACTCTTGCCAAGGAGATGCTATCAAATAAGTAACAAGCAATCACAGGTCATATTCCATCTGGTCGATTCACAGTGTGTGTGTATTTGTGTTTGCTGTCAAGTCCACTAACATGGCACCTCTGTAGAGTTTTCAAGGCAAGAGACGTTCGGAGGTGCTTTACCATTACTTGCCTCTTTGTGGGATGAGAGAGTTCTGAAAGAACTGTGACTGGCCCAGAAACTGGCTTCACGTGACGGGACTCAAACCCAGTTCTCTAGATTAGAGTCCACGGCTGTTAACCACCATACCATGCTGGCTCCCAGATTCACACTGTGATGGGGATATTCCATGCAGGAAGTAGCTCTGGCCTTTATGACTGGATTAATAATTGTTTACCACGTGTAGGCTCTTCTTGATGCCATCCCCATGGCAGGCAGAACATGTGTCTTGGTCAAGGAGTGGGAATGGTGATGGAGTTGTCAAACGTGAACATATGCAGATGCCTTATACTATGTTAGATCCTTAGTCTTTCAAGAGTGATATTGTGGGCTCTGAAGGAGCCGTGTGGCGTAGTGGTTAAGTGCTTGCACTGCCACTCACACGGTCAGGAGTTCGAGCCCCCTGTGGGCCAGATATCCTTGCAGCTGACTCATGGTCAACTCAGCCATCCATCCATTTCTTGGTCAGTAAATGAGTACCTAGCACACAGCTAGGGGGTAAAGAATAGCTGGGGAAAGCAATGGCAAACTACCCCACAAAAATGGCTTGCCTATAAAATCACCGCTTGCAGTTGTACCCCAGGGTCGAACACGACTGAAGGGGAAACTTTACCTTTATTGTGGGCTCTGACTGGCAACTGCTCTCAAAGGCTTTGGGTCTTTCTGATATGTAGTCTTGGAGATGTCAGGATTGGAAAATTGGAACCTGGGACCTTCTGCATGCAAAACAGATGTTCTACCACTAAGCTGCAGTCTAGTCAGTTAGATGAGAACTGTATTGTTCTATATTTCCTGACTGTTCTGTTACATTTCCACCACTGAGGTACCTGAAATGGCAAATATTTTGGTCAAAACAAATTAAAACTGTTCAAGAATTGGATTTTTTCCCCCTTTAAAGCTCCTTAAAGACTTACAACGTTTATTTCAGTATGAGCTTTCATGCGTCACAGCCCTACATCATCATATACTGTTCAGGGATATTACAACAGGCCACTTGATGGCAGCATTGGAACATGAAAATACTATGAATTGCCTGTGATTGCCTGTCATTTTGCCTGCTTTTCCCCATTATATCGGGACAAATAATATATACGCAGCTGTAGGTTAACTCCACCATTCCTGCCATGGTAACAAATTTTCAAAAGGGGCTTTCCAAATTACTTTGTGGTTTTACATGTAGTAAATGTGCATAAGAACATAAGAACATAAGAACAAGCCAGCTGGATCAGACCAAAGTCCATCTAGTCCAGCTCTCTGCTACTCGCAGTGGCCCACCAGGTGCCTTTGGGAGCTCACATGTAGGATGTGAATGCAATGGCCTTCTGCGGCTGTTGCTCCTGATCACCTGGTCTGTTAAGGCATTTGCAATCTCAGATCAAGGAGGATCAAGATTGGTAGCCATAAATCGACTTCTCCTCCATAAATCTGTCCAAGCCCCTTTTAAAGCTATCCAGGTTAGTGGCCATCACCACATCTATGCACATTTCAGTGTTATGTACAAACATGCCCTTGTTGAGCTATTGCACTTTTTAGTAACAGGTTCCCATGGTGGTGGGATTTAAACAGTGGCGTAGCACCAATGGGGCTGAGCGGGGCACGACGGGGGCGTGGCCGGGTATTCTGGGGGCGGGGCATTAATAATTTCTCTGTTACTGTAAAAAACTCTTACTGTAAAAAAAAAGTTCCTAATTTCCAGCTGGTATCTTTCTGTCCATAATTTAAACTCATTATAGCAAGTCCTATCGTCTATTGCCAACAGAAACAACTACTTCTCCTCTAATTGACTGCCTGTCAAATACTTAATACTCTCAAATACTTAATTTTGTTTCTAGAAATCAAAAGAAGGATACTTTCCTTAATCATGTTTTTAAAACAGCCCAACAGGGAGAATTATCCCGTTTTCTACCTTCGCTAACCAGCCACATAGGAAACAACAGAACTTTATGATTTTTGGACCTAATGGAATTTCTAACGGAAAAGCAGACCCAATTAGTAACCCCCTCTCGGCACACACAAATAATTAGTAACCCACTCTCGGGAACTGGTGAGAACCTGCTGGATCCCACCTCTGTTTTTATCCCTTACGAATAATATTGCATCTTGCTGGTATTCAGACCCACAGTAGTGTTGCTAAAATGTGGTTCTTACCACAGGAAGAGTTACAACTGTGACTACATTTCCCAAGTTCCATGTTTTGCCATAAACATGTGATTGTACTTTGTCTGCAAATGGACATGATAAGTCTTCGTTTTCGGGCCATTTTGTATTCCTTCCTGCCAAGTTTTCCCCAACCAATGAATGCAACTGTAACACTGTTTTTGTGTCACTTTCATATGAACAATGTAAAAACAGTGTATGAAATAAATAGTACCCAATGGCCTTAATATTACATAAAAGAAACAAGGGGAAAATAAGCAGTGGTGGGATCCAAAAATGTTAGTGACAGGTTCCCATGGTGGTGGGATTCAAACAGTGGCGTAGCGCCAATGGGGATGGGCGGGGCACAACGGGGGCGTGGCTGGGCATTCTGGGGGGCAGGGCATTAATAATTTATCTGTTACTGTAAAAAACTCTTGCTGTAAAAAAAAAGTTCCTAATTTCCAGCTGGTATCTTTCTGTCCATAATTTAAACTCATTATAGCAAGTCCTATCGTCTACTGCCAACAGAAACAACTACTTCTCCTCAGATCTTAGCAATGAAAATAGTAGAAATAAAAATGGCATCTATACATGGAGCTTATAAGGATAGGCGCAGACCTTGCTTGGCTTCTAAGAGCTAATCATATCAGTCCAGGTCAGGGTGAGTTCATAGCCCCAGTCTAACTGCCTGTCCTCTCTCCTTCCCTAAAACTGATTAAAGGATCTGCATCGGATGAGTAACCTGTGATACATTTCACCAAAAGCTGCCTTTAAAAATGTTCTGGAGCGGCTGCTAGTCCAGAATGCAATAGCAGAGCTATGAGCCAGCATAAATTACAGATCACGTAAACCAGTGGTGGGATCCAAAAATTTTAGTAACAGGCTCCCATGGTGGTGGGATTCAAACTGTGGGGTAGCGTCAATGGGGCTGGGCAGGGCACAACGGGGGCGTGGTCGGACATTCCGGGGGCGGGGCATTCCTGGGCGAGGACGCAGCCGCTGCGCAGGTCCTTGGGCGGGAAACAAATGCACGCAGACGCAGGCTGCCACGCACGTCGGTGCACCTCCTGCTAGACTGCTTCAAGTTCTGCGCGCTACTGCTGAGAGAAGGGGCATAACTAAGGCAAAAATCACGTGGCAAAATCACCAATTAGTAACCCCCTCTCGGCACACACAATTAATTAATAACCTACTCTCGGGAACCTGTGAGAACCTGCTGGATCCCACCTCTGACGTAAACAACAGTCTACTCTGATAGCCAGCTAGCCAGGTCCATTTCACAGTACAACTTTTAATCTTTCACAGAATTTTTCCTCCCATCTGATTCCACCCTGGATCTTGACACCTCCAATGGAGAGTTGGTTGCAGGCGCCCTTATCAAATGAAACCCAGCAAAAGACAAACTAATGCAGAGTTTTCTTCATATTGGCAGGACAGCTCATTCCAAGCTAAGACTTTCCTATCCACTGGAGCTCAGAGTAGGCCTGAATCTGCTTCTGGGACCCAGAATATTTAGGATCCTCTTTAGGATTTGGTAAAAATCCCCCAAACCTCTAAAAATCCCTCAAGCCATTCCAAACTTATTCCCTCAACTCTATATACATCTTAGGACTGTGTGAATTATCTGCTGCTTTGATTATGTGCTTGTGTGTTTTATTATTTTTCTTTCAATAAAATTGTTAAACTTCTACTTTGTTGCCCTGTGGATTTTTTAGAATCATGGAATCATAGAGTTGGAAGAGATCCCAAGGGCCATCAAGTCCAACACCCCTGCCATGCAGGAAAACACAATCAAAGCACACCCAACATATGTTCATCCAGTCTCGGTTTAAAAACCTCCAAAGAAGGAGACTCCACAACCCACTGAGACAGTGAATTCCACTGTCAACCAGCCTTGACAGTCACAAAGCTCTTCCTAATGTTTAGGAGCAGAGGTGGAGCTACAAGGGAAATGGGGGTGCGCACTGCACCGGGCGCGCGCCTGGGGGGCAGCAAAAATTTCAGGTTTGTTTTTTGTGTTTTTCAGTTTTTGGCCTGCAGGGGGTGCAGTTTTTAGGCTAGCAGCACCAAAAATTCAGGGAGTTTTTGGGGGACTCTCCTGATGATGCCACCAAAGTTAGGTGAGGTTTGGTTCAGGGGGTCAAAAGTTATGGACTCCCAAAGGGGGTGCCCCCATTGTTTCCAATGGAAGCTAATAGGAGATGGGGGCTACACATTTGAGAGTCCATAACTTTGGACCCCCTGAACCAAACTTCACCAAACCTGGCTGGTATCATCAGGATAGTCTCCTAAAGATACCCTGAAATTTTGATGCTGCTAGCCTAAAACTGTGCCCCCTGCAGGCCAAAAACTAAAAAAACACTAAAAATACAAAAAACACAAACTAACATGGAGGGGGGCAGCAAAACTCAGATTTTGCACTGAGCTCCTTTTTCCTTAGCTATGCCTCTGTTTAGGTGGAATCCTGCCTCTGTTTAGGTGGAATCCTTTTCCTGCACCTTGAATCCATTACTCTGTGTCCTAGTCTCTGAGGCAGCAGAAAACAAGCTTGCTCCCTCTTCGACATGACATCCCTTCAAATATTTAAACATGGCTATCATGTCCCCCCTTAACCTTCGCTTCTTAGCTCACTAAGTCTCTCTCTGTAGGGCATAAACTCCAGACCTTTCACCATTTTTGTTGCCCTCCTCTGGACCCGTTCCAGCTTGTCAATAGCCTTATTGAATTGCGGTACCCAGAACTGTACACAATATTCCAGGTGAGGTCTAACCAATGCAGAATAAAGAGGTACAATTACATTCCTTGATCTAGACACTATATTCCTATTGATACAGCCCAAAATCGCATTGGCTTTCTTGGCTGCTGCATCACACTGCTGGCTCATGTTTAGTTTATGGTCTCCTAAAACTCTTACAGAAACTAACTCTCATAAACATAGATGGAAAATATTAGTTTACCCTGCTTCTTGCTACGCAAGGTCTGACCCCGCTACATCTTCACTCTCAAAAGGGCAGGTCCCAGCATTTAGGATAACAGAAGGATCACGTTGTTGGTGTGGTGAAAGACTTCTACCTCAAATCTTGGGCTCATTCTGCACATGCAGAATAATGCACTTTCAAACTGCTTTCAGTGCTCTTTGAAGCTGTGCGGAATAGCAAAATCCACTTGCAAACAGTTGTGAAAGTGGTTTGAAAATGCATTATTTTGCGTGTGCAGAAGGGGCCTTGGAGAGGAGCTACCAGCCAGAGCAGACAATATTGACCTTATTATATCAATGGACTGCATTATGTGCTTAGTGAGAAATATTCTAGGCAGCACTATGTGTTAGTGAGAAAAATTCCAAATTTGATTTTAAGACAGAAGTTCTCAACCTGTGGGTCGCGACCCCTTTGGGGGTCGAATGACCCTTTCACAGGGGTCGCCCAAGACTGTCTGCCTCAGTGTTCTCCATCTGTAAAATGGATAAATGTTAGGGGTGGGGGTCACCACAACATCAGGAACTGTATTAAAGGGTTGTGGCATTAGGAAGGTTGAGAGCCACTGTTTTAAAACAAGATTTAAAAATAATTTTGTTCAAATGATAGATCAGTCAACATTGCATGTATACAATCTCAAACCCTGACTCTCTAGACTTAAAATATATATCTATCTGACCAGCACACATTTCTTTCCGTGGACCTTTGGGTATAATCGCCAAAATAGCAACAACTATAGCAAGGTTTCCAAACAAAATTTATCTAAACTTTCTCCCATTTCCTTTAGCATAAAAATCTCATGGGTTTGGCTACCCTCCAACCGAGTGAGTTGTCTCCCTTTCTAATGAGACAAAGCAGCACATTGGCTCGCTGTTGAATTGGAGAAGCCTGTCTTCATCCTGAGGATGAAGTCAAGCACGTTCAACAGGAAAGGTCTTGTAATAAAAATGATCGATGATCACAATGACTTGAATATTGCTATGCTTGGGGCTTTTAAAATCTGCATTCTATTTTTGTTTAAAAATCCATAGCAACGTACTTCCCATGTGGAGCCTCTGTTTAAAAACAAATGTGCGCTACAAGTAAAACCGATCTGCGCAACAAGTGGCATATTCATGGGCTTGAAAACCTGCCTGGGGTAATTGCGGTTGGTCTCTGCACACGCTTGCCAACCCGACACATTTCAATCTTCACCAAACAGCTCAACAAACTCACGCAACATTTACCTCAGTCTACAGGATAGAATTCCTTGTTTTAAGGAAAGTTTTTGCCCTGTTTAGGAAAGAACAGTTCTGGTAGGTTTTCCGGGCTGTGTGGCCCTGGTCTGGTGGATCTTGTTCCTAACGTTTCACCTGCATCTGTGGCTGGCATCTTCAGAGGTGTATCACAGAGGGAAGTTACACATTGTGAAATGAAGGGGTTGAGCAACTATGTTATTTCTATTTTTGAGGGATTTTTTTAAAACTTAAGGAATACATACGTTCAAATGTTTTAATAGTACATTTCAAAAGAATTTTTGCTTACCTTTAAACGTTCCCACCTGTCTTCAGAAATGGCTCTTCAATTACAAAAATATATAAGAACAAACTCTGTATTTTCCATTGGCATTCCAAATATACTCATAATACAAAAAGAATTTCTGCATATGTACATTAAGTGTTTTTAGCCAATGGAAACAAAGTATAGCTGGAAGGGCTCATTTTTAAAGCTCAGAAGAACAATAGACTAGGTAAGAAAGCGGGGGGGGGGGATGATTTCCCCTTCCTTCCCCCTTCTCCTGCATTCAAAAGTACCCTCTAAAGTGCTGTTCCTGGGAAATGGAACAGAATAGTATGAGGTAGGGGGTGGAGGTCTGCCATGAGAGGAATGATTTGGCAAAAATTACCTCTACCTCCCTCCACAAAAAAGAAATTCTCCTTTGCATCCAAGCCTTTCTCTTCCTCAGTATTTTTCACATATATCCTTGAACAGCCAAAGACTTTTCTTCTTTCGTTCGCTGATTTTTATGTAACACTGAACTAATTATTAGTTTAAGAACAGGAATCAGCAGTCAATTCACAGCAAGTCTCAACCAAGAGGCCCTATAATGAAGCCTTCTTCATATGTAAACACATCCAGTTACAAATGACTGGTGATTAACATTTTGAGTAATGACCCTCACATTGTCTTTAGTCCAAACACCAACTGTTGCAATTTGTTTTAAGGTTTGTCAAACATGAAGTCTCACAATATGGAACAAATATACTCAGGAGCACCCTGTGTGGTTGTGTTAGTGCACTGGCCAAAATGTGTGCATGACAGTGTGTGCCAATTTATGGCCACCCTATATAGGTCTTCAAGGCAAGAGACAAACATAGGTGGTTTTCCATTGCCTGTCTCTCCATCGCGGTGGGCTTTCATGGTGGTCTCCCTTCCAAATACTAACCCAAACTAACTTTGTTTAGCTTCTGAAATCTGACAAGATCAGGTTGACTTGAGCCATCCAGATTAGAGTACATGTGCTTGGGATAGAATTACCCTGAAATGCCCATAGAATTACTGGGACAATTCTCCCCTACCATTCCCCTTCTAGCAAGGCATGTCTAAGAAAAATCTTTGCCTGCCATCCCCTTCACACACTGGCTGTTCTAATATCATACCTACCCTTCTAATATCACCGAAATTAAAGATTTCAAAGTCCTAACTTGGGGTCTGCTTTGAGTCACATTTGGCTCTAGAGCTGTAAGTTGCTGATCCATTTCTAAATAACAAATATTGTTCCACTGACTCAGTTTACTTACTGTTGGCACAAGTGCATAGGAGGGCATGCTGCTTTCTGCCTTGACCTTTGGGTATCATAGAATCATAGAGCTGGAACTTGGAAGAGACCCCAAGGGCCATCAAGTCCAACCCCCTGCAATGCGAGAACACACAATCAAAGCGCTCTTGACAGATGATCATCCAGCCTCTCTTTACAAACCTCCTAAGGAGGAGACTCCATCACACTCCCAGGTAGTGCATTGTCAAACCACCCTTACTGTAAAGAAGCTTTTCCTGGTGTTTAGGTGGAATCTCTTTTCCTTCACCTTGAACCCATTACTCCTGATCCTAGTCTCTGGAGCTGCAGAAAACAAACTTGCTCCCTCACCAACATGACATCCCTTCAAATATCTAAACACAGCTATCATGTCACCTCTTAACCTTTTCTTCACCAAACTAAACATACCCAGCTCCCTAAGACTCTCCTCATAGGGCATGGATTCCAGACCTTTTACCATTTTAGTTGCCCTCCTTTGGACCTGTTCCAGCTTGTCAATATCCTTCTTGAATTGGGGTGCTCAGAACTGTACACAGTATTCCAGGTGAGCTCTAAGCAATGCAGGATAGAGAGGTACAATTACATCCCTCGATCTAGACTTTATACTCCTATTGATACAGCCCAGAACTGCATTGATAAAGGGGTGACTGCTTGACGCTGGTTCCAAGGAATGAATGGAGAGCTGCATATCTGGGCCACTCTGATGGTGCTAAGTGAGTGCCCAAGAGGAAGGTTGCAATCTTATGGATACTTTCCTGGGAGTAAGCCCCAACGAATGAACTGGAACTCACTTCTGAATAGACCAGCTTAGATCTGCTCCCAAAGGCTCTCCTGAGACAATAAACCATGACGAGAGATGGATATTTTGAGGATTATGTTTGCTAGAATGGCCCTGCTCAATTGCCTCTGTACTACTGTGACCAAGCTGACCATTGCTTCCAGGAAACAAAGCTATTGAGGAGAAGAAAGATTATTTGTTTTGAAAAGTGATATGCCACATCTCGAAAGATCACCTTGATTGGGATCCTCCAGCATGTCTTTTGAAAACATCCCTATGGATTGTGCATTCCAGCGTAAAATGCATGTAGAAAAATACCCATAAATAATGTCCAATTTCCTCCCTGTGAAGCTCTTCAGTAGGGAAGCCTCGCTTCCATGACCACATCCTTCATTTTTCCTGAAGATTGCATCTCTCTGTCATGAATTCAGAAAGCATGACGCGTTTGAGAATTTTTTATCTTGGTCATGCCATCTGGTATCAGTCAGGTTTCTCCGCTCCTTCCCTCCTGCTAATGGAAACCATCAAGAGTGGACCTCTAAAAACAACCTTTTCTTCTGCGAAACACTATACGAGGTCCTTATGCCCAAATTTCCTTCTGCTTGGCTATTTAGAAAGTTATAAAAAACTTTGCTTTAAGATATAATAATTAAGTTATAATAAGGAAGTTATAATAATTAAGACACCTCTGAAGTTCCCAAACAGATTCTATTTGGGGGTGTCCAGTGAAATGTCTTTTGTTTTTAAAAGTGCTTTCTAATTCTCCCTCAGGACAAAAAACAAACAAAAAACCAAACGCCCTGGCCTTAATATCCCACAAATAGATCACCAATCAGGCCCTTTCCGTTCATGCAGAATAATGCACTTTCAATCAACTTTCACAATTGTTTGCAAGTGGATTTTGCTACTCTGCCCAGCTGCAAAGCGCATTGAAAGTGGATTGAAAGTGCATTATTCTACGTGTGCGGAAGGGGCCTCAGCATCACATTTTTTAAAATTAATGTGACCTACAACCTCGCCCCCCAAGCCTGGTCACTGAGTGAGGAATCCTTGTACAATTTACTTCTCTGCCAGACTTGTACCCCACTCTTCCTCTGAGGTTATTCTGGGTGACGGACATGCTTCCATCCTTCTCCACTGTAGTTCTCACAACAACCTGAGAGGTCAATTAGCCTGAGTGAGAGAACGGGTACTCCAAAATCACCTAATAAACTTTATCAGTGGGGATTTGAACTTGGATCCAACACTCTAGAGGCATAGCTATCAGGGGACGGGGGGTGTGCTGCGCATTGGGCGTGTGCCTGGGGGAGTGGGAAATCTCCCTCAACCCCTCTCCTGTTAGGCTGCTTTTTTTCTGTGCCAGCTTGCCGGGCAAAAAATGCGGTACGGGGGAGGAGGAGGGCCCGCAAGAGCGACCCCTCCCCCTTCCCACCTCCCTTGCAGCCCAGGCAGGCTGCTTTTTCAGTCGGCAAAGCAGCCAGCTGAAAAGCTTTGGTTGCTTTGCCGGCAGAAAAAGGTAAGTGGGGAGGTGGAGGACCGCAGGGGTCGGGTCAGGGGGTTGGGGGGTGGCGCCCGGGTGCCATTTCCTCCCCTTACTCCCCCTGACTGCACCACACCGTGACTCGCTGACCTTTTCCCAGCACAACACTAGAACTATGAGTGCTGCCTGGTGCTTGTAAAATGCCTGGACCAGGCTAGGGGCCTCAACAGCAGGACCCCAAACCAGACCTGGGTTTTATATTCTCTATATCTGTTGTGGAACTGAAGGAAGATCTGGCTCCACTGAGCAGGCCAAGGCTGAAAAGCATCTCCCTGTGTGTTTACACCAGGCTTGTTTAACCCACACTGAATGGTTTTTTTTGACTGTTTTGAAGAATGTATTTATGGTGGGTTTTTTTAAACGTTTTATGTTTTGACGGGGCTTTTAACCCCCATTATCTAAGCCTCCCAGGGATTTCGGTGTAGAGCAGGGTATAAATGGAATAAATAAATAAAATAATAAATACATAATAAGCAAGGTACACTCATTGTTTATGCTTGATTCATGGCTGGCCAGGAGAAAGCCAGGCCTCCAAGACCCTGGAAATGCTACAGGGAGCTTAGGGCTAAGTTGGCAGTGGACGATCCAGAAGACCAAGATATGTGGGTGGATCCTATCCTCAACCTACCTCTCCACTGAGCCAAGTCTGAAACCTTCCTCCCAGCCTAAGACTACCTCCATCTGGAGCGGTTTTTGCTCAAATGGTAAAGCCACTTGAGTTGCAGGAAGAATCCTTACTCACGGCCCTCCAGATGTTATGGACTACAGTTCCCATCATCCCCTGCCAGGGTGATGCTGGCAGGGGATGATGGGAATTGTAGTCCATAACATCTGGAGGGCCACAAATTTGACACCTGTGCATTAGAGGATGGCTGGATTCACCCCAGTGTGTATCCTACACCCTTCACCTCCTCCGACCCACTACCCCCAAGGAGCAAAACAAGCCCCAGTGGAGCTACCCATGCTACAGGTGCTCAGATCAGACCCAGTTGCCAGCAGTGTAGGTATCACCTATCACCTGCAATGTATCACCTGCAACTCTGCTGATGTCTGGGAACAATTCAGCCTCCTGTGGCACCTCTTCAGGATGTGATTGAAAGTAGTGTTCTGGGGTGGCTCGCCCAAAGAAGCTGCTCTTCCTGTAGTAAATTCTGCTGCGAGGGGAGAATTCATCAGCTCTCAAGAGGTTTGACTGCGACTGAAATATTAAGCGCTCTTGCTCGAATCACTTTTTATATGCGGATAAGTATTCACAGGCCGAGGCTGCAAATTATTTAACATTATAGAGAGGAGAACAGACCATAAATCTGTTTCATCTTCCACCACGGTCCCATTTCTCTCGGCTTCCCCTCCTCTACGGTTTTATGAAAGCCCATAATAGATGTGCCCTTGTTAACATTTTATTAGCATGGTTTACAAGTGTTGTTGCTCCTCAGGGCTCCGTTCCCTCCCCAGAGTTTGCAGAAGTTACATGTCTGCATGGAGAAGGGGAAAAAAATCTTGTCTCTAGAATACATGTAAGAAAATGTACGTGCATGAAAGCGAAGGAGCCCCGCAATACATAAAGTTTGGTTTAGGAATTGCTATGTCCCCAGATGCTCCAGTGGGATGCCAGCATGGCCAATTGGGGCTGCCAATTGGCCATGCTGGCAGGGGCTGATGGGAATTGTAGTCCATAACATCTGGAGTGCCAAAGGTTCACCACCACGGGCCTACCGTTTTACAGATCACAGCTGCCCCATGTTTTGAACTGTTCAGAATATACTGTTTGAACAAGTATGTTGTTAGTGTATCTTTAACCTTTTCTTGATTTTGAAATCAGTGGCTTACAGACCGTTGCAGAGAAAATGAATACAATGTACTGTAGGCAATTCTGAACCTCCCAAAACATGTAATGATGGAGAGGACAAGGTTTGCGAACTGAGTCTTGGCTTGAGCTTTGGGGCGTTGCAGACCCTTGTTCCCATCTGTAAAATGGTGATGGAGATGAAAACAGGGAGAGGCTGATGGAATTGGAAGGCTCTCAATGGTAAGGTTGCTCCTCACAAGAGGCGGAACTGAGTCAGCTGGGCTGAGAGAAAGAGCAGAGGACGGAGCTGCTGCTGAGGTGACGGCTGGAAGGGAAAGGAGCAAATGAAGCTGTCAGTGGCATTTCATCTGAATGGAGAGAGTTGCAGAGCGGCATGGGGGGGGGCAAATGGTGCCCGGAGACAACTCTGTCTCTGGGTGCCCCCTTGCCCCCGGCCCCTGTGCAGGCCTGAAAGCCAGAAAACCCATGCCCCCCAGCTTTGCCCCCCCTCCCCCGGCCTCCGTGCTTTTAAAAGTATGTCCATGGCTGGGAGGCTAGCTTCTGCTTTTCCCAGGCTCTGGGGAGGGCAGAAGCCGGGCTGCATGGAGCCCGAGAGGGCAGAGCACTGCTCCCCCCCCCTCCTCTCTGCAGGCTGGCTTCTGCCCTCCTCAGCCCTGCGGAGAGCAGGACCCAAGCTGCAGGGACCGGTGTGTGTGTGTGTGCTGTGGCGGGGTGGTGGTGGTGGTGGTGCCGTGGCAGACCTTGATAGACCAGCAGTCTGACTCAGTAGAAGACTGCTTCATACTTTCATGCTTAGCACATCTTTGAACCCTGCCTTTACCATAGGTGCCGTAGGTATCAACAAAGTGATTATGATGGAGACCTGAAAAGGAGACAGAGGGAGCTGTTATATAAGTATCCTTGGTGCCACTTTGGGAGAATAGTGGTTACATCAGTTCTTCAGTTATTCTTCAGTCTCAGCTGTGCCAACGTTTGTTTTCACCACAACAGCATGTAGCAAAACAAAAATCCATTAAAATACCAAACTTTGTCATAGGGGAGAGGGAAATAGTGTATCCTCTGTGGGAACTGAAACAGAAGGAAGTGCTGCAAAGCACTCTAGATTGCCAGTGTCTGTCAGAAGTCCTCAGAAGGAGCCCAAACAAAGAAAGACTCAAAGAACAAGGTCTCACATCTGTTCTGTGCTTTAATAATGGAAGGCCAGCATGGTGGAGTGGCTGGAGTGTCAAATCAGGATCTAGGAAAGCCAGGTTCAAATTCCCACTCTGCCATGGAAACTCTCTGGCCAACCTTGGGCCAGTCACATATTTTCAGCCTAACCTACCCTACCGAATTGTTGTGAGGCAAAAACGGAGAACAGGGGAACAGTATAAACTGTTTTGGGTAAAGTCAATACAAGTAAACAACACTGCAGTGGCATTTTTTGCAAGGTTTGAATTTGGTTTGAATTTTACAGTCCTTTAAGCACGTGCTCCGATTTGGACCTACAGAGAAAGAGAGAAAGGGGAGAGAGAAGAAACGGTGCACAGTGAGAGCAAAAATTCATATCATATAGCTCACAAAACGTGACCTAAAGAAGCCAGGCTTTGAATCTGAAAAGAAACCCTGGGACTGCAGTTTCAGAATATTGGAGAAGTGCGTTTGTCATTACGATACAGCTGTTATTTACATCTGGATTTCCTATGTGGACAAGACAATCCAGGAAGTGAATGTCGGCTGTAGCACAGCAACAGCCCAATACACACCCTCATATGATATAGCCTTGGAACCAAGTCACAAATGACTGGGATGTTGTGGGGGAGGCAAAATGGATCATGGCCATGAAACTGGGGAAGGGGGTTAACTCCTCCCCATACACATACACACACACACACACAACTTTTCCAATACTGCTTCCATTCTGCTGGCTGGCAGGCAGAGAAAGCAGAGTTTTATAAGCACAAACCCATTTGTTCTATTTTGGCTAAAAACTTACCTGCCCACCACAGGATTGAGGAAAGGAAGGATGACATAAGCTGTCTGGCATGTTAATTTCATGCCTGCCTGGCTGGACCCTCTCTGCAACTGAGAATTTTAATGGTCTGTCTTAAAAGGCTGCTGTGTCCTCTCTACCTGAAACTTGCAGAGAGGATCCTTTGGTCGAAGGTGATAGTTTTTCAGACTGATGATAGAGGGAAAGTTAGACCCTGAAATGTTTGCCCAACTGGCAGGAACATAGGTATAGATTTTTTATGGGGGTGGGGGGTTTGGGGGTGGGGCCACACCCCCACCCACCCCTGGGGCATGGCCATGCCTCCCCAAGCACCGCCCCTGGCCTCAGTGCTTATAAAAGCAGCTGTCCAAGGCTGGGAAGGGAAGACTCCCCTGCCCTGCCCTGCCTTGCCTCGCCCCTCCACCAGTTGGGCTCCCAGCTGGCAGTCAGCAGTCGCTTCTGCCCTCCCCTCTGGGCAGGGGTGTAGCCAGGGAAAATGGAGCCCAGTGCAAAATCTGAGTTTTGTGAACACCCCCCCCCCAATGGGCAGCCACTGTGATGCTGGAATCCACCCCCAAACAGCATCACTTTCAATGGTGTTTAAACTAGAGAGCCCAAATTCTCCTTTTAAATCTACCTTAAAGGGAGAATCTGGGATCCCCAGTTAAAACAACATTGAAAGTGATGCTGTTTGGGGGTGGATTATCCCACACCCTGAAAGAGCATCACTTTCAATGTTTAAACTGGGGACCTCAGATTCTCCCTTTAAATCCATGCCGAAGGTGGTGGATTGAAAAGAAGAATCTGGGGAAATTGGGGGGGGGGGGTGCCTGCTGTCAGGGGTGCAATTGTTAAGCTAGCAGCACCAAACTTTCAGGGTATCTTTATGAGACTCTCCTGATGATACTGCCCAGGTTTGGTGAAGTTTGGTTCAGGGGGTCCAAAGTTATGGGCCCTCAAAACTGTAGCCCCCATCTTCTATTAGCTCCCATTGTAAACAATGGGGGATGGGGCACACCCTTTGGGAGTCCATAGCTTTGGACCCCCTGGACCAAACTTCACAAAGCCTGGGTGGTATCAGTAAGAGACTCTCCTGATGATACCTCCCAGGTCTGGTGAAGTATGGTTCCGGGGGTTTAAAGTTATGGACTCTCAAATGTATAGCCCCCATCTTCTATTAGCTCCCATTGGAAACAATGGGGGATGGGGCACCCCCTTTGGGAGTCCATAACTTTGGACCCCCTGAACCAAACCTCATCAAACCTGGGTAGTGTCATCAGGAGAGTCTCCCAAAACATCCCTGAAATGTTGGTGCTGCTAGCCTAAAAACTGTGCCCCCTGCAGGCCAAAAACCAAAAAACACTTAAAAATACAAAAAAAACGGGAGGCGGAGCCTCGGACATGTAATGTGGGGGTTGAACCCGAGAACCCCCCCCTTACCTACATCCTTGCCAACTGGGATCTATTGGATTACTTTTCTGATAAATAGCATTATTCTGTTGATGGTGTTGTGTTTTCTCCTGAACTCTTTCTTCATCCTCCAAGAAAGATTGCAGTTTCTGATACTGTGTGGTCTGCTTCTAAATTTATGCACTATTATTTGCATCTATAATGTATCATACAGATTTATCCAGAGGCATTGCTAAAAGGGTATTGTTCTGCTTGCCTTCCCAAGATAAGACCTGTTTCTTGGCCTCTGGGTTGCAATTTCTGTTAAATGTCAAAGTATCAGCTTTTCCCTGAGACATTTTGCTTCCAAAAAAGCTCTCCACTGTCAATGATAATTCAGTGATATATAGAATTGGGCCAGACTCCTCTTACAGTTTAGCAGCTCTCTGGTTTGGGCTTCTATTGCTATGGTTGCCAATCTCCAGGTGATGGCCAGAGCTCTCTCGCTATTACAACTGATCTCCAGGTGACGGAGACTGATTCACCTGAAGAAAAGGGTGGCTTTGGAAGGTGGACACTGGCATTATACACAATTGAAGTCCCTCCCCATACCCTGCCTTCTTTAGGTTCCACCCCCCAAAAGGTTCAGCAGTGGCGTAGTGGTTATGAGCAGGTGCATTCTAATCTGGCGGAACCGGGTTTGATTCTCCGCTCTGCCACCTGAGCTGTGGAGGCTTATCTGGGGAATTCAGATTAGCCTGTGCACTCCCACACATGCCAACTGGGTGACTTTGGGCTAGTCACAGCTTCTCGGAGCTCTCTCAGCCCCACCCACCTCATAGGGTGTTTGTTGTGAGGGGGGAAGGGCAAGAAGATTGCGAGCCCCTTTGAGTCTCCTACCGGAGAGAAAGGGGGGATATAAATCCAAAGTTTTCTTCTTCTATTTACTAACCCAGAGCTGGCAACCCTATCATTTCCCCTGTGCCCCATAACATTTTGTCCACGCAGTGCCTACAACATCCAATTGGGAGGTCTTGGCGCAGTGCGGCCGTCGGATTTAAACCAATGTTTCTAGATCTCATAATTACAATACAATTAATGTGGGCATTTTATGAACTGTATAGTCCTGACTCCTGTCCATTTCTAGATGGTGCTAATCCACTTAAGGAGGAACTAGAATTTTTCATTACTGTTGTTGTTCTTCTTCGATAGACCTGGCGGAATAGCTCTGTGAAATTGGGATCTCTCCGGCAGGGCCCTGGTCTCATTCAAAAGAGCATCCCAAAAGAGCATCCCAAAGCTAGTTGAGGACTGCCGGACACTTCTTGGGCCAGATACCTCCAACAGATCGTTCATCCAACTGCTTGCCGTAGTCAGGGTGTGTGGGATATCCCCAGTGCCTAAAGCAAGCAAATAGGGTAAGATTTGTTAGGGACTGTCTGTTTCTAGATGTTCCACAGGACTCCTCCCAGTCTCAGTTACCTTCAGTGGGAACTAGTCCTTAGTTGACCTTGAAACCTTTTGCTGACAGTCGATAGTCTTTTGGACACAAAAGGAAACACAGTGTCAAATTAGTCTTTTTTAGTGGAAGGTACAATGAGTGAAGGTTTTGGGGAGAGGTGGGGGGGATTGCACACTAGAGATCTCTTCAAATAATTCCCAGTTGCCTCTGGTAGAGAACAGCACCAGACTCAATTGTGCAAGGAGAAGCATGTCATCAAAATGTGCTTCTAAACTTAGAAATACAACTGTGGGGTTGTCTTTCGCGCCCCCCCCCCCCCCCCCCCACACACACACACACAAGCGAAGTTCTCTGTTCATTTGAACTTGTTTGAAGAGGTTCATAAGTGACTGATGAAAAATTCAGCTCTGCTTTGATGCGGTCTGCTGGGCCCTCATTAACAGGTCTGATCACACTGTTTGGTTCAGGTCCTTCGCTTTCAACTCCCAAAGTGCTCTTTCCATCTGTTCACTGAAATGACCCTGTATCGATTTGCAAGAGCTTTTCACTACTCCCACCCCAGCCCAGCTTAGCAAAGAAAAAAAAGCCCTCTCCTCCCAGTCTCATTCTATATCTCAATAGAAGCTATTTACTGCTTTCAGGACTGACAGCCAAAATCCAGGATCCTTTGTGCTATTCAGAGAAGAATAATTCAAAGACAATCGACATGTCCTTTCTCTGAACTGCCAACTGGAAGAAAAAACAGACTTGCAGAACTAGAGACATGGCTTGTCAAACTGGTGTAGCAGAGCATTTGCAAGCAGGAACAATGGTCGTTTCCCCACTCACCATTTGTTGCGGGGTACTGGCGGCAAATAACCCGGGGTCTGGCTGCACTCCCCACTACACCAGCAGCAACAACGCAGCCACCCCGATTCTGCCGCTCTCCCACCCCCTCAGCACACGTCATTTAAGATCCTGGATGGAAGAGAACCTTTAGGAAAACCCCCGGCAGAGCGCGGGGCAGTGGGGAAGTCTGGGTGGTGAATTCGGGGTTTGAGTTTCCCGCCCCTGTTAGTGACGTGTAGCCTTTTGCCCAATAAGGAAGCAGTGGGGAGAAGAGATAGTCGTGTATTTGACCCTATGTTGCAACATAGGGTTGACATTAACATAGCAATGAAAGGCAGCACTCACTGAAAACCTAGTAGTTCCCCTAATAGACAAACTGCAGTGGGGAACTAACTCGTGCTCAAAAACACCCAGTTCTTACGAGCCCGGTCTGCCTCCACTTTAATTCTGAAGTGGGGAAAAGCCCAATGACAACTCAACCATAGGAAGGAAGGAGGGAGGAGGTGACAAAATGGGGGCATCATGGAAGAGCTGGCATAAAGTGAGCACAGACAGACAAATAGGAAAAACCAAGAGTGAAACTGGAAATGGTTTTTATTCCCCTCTTTTCTCGACCTATAAGGAATCTCAAAGTGGCTTACAGTCACCTTCCCTTTCCCTCCCAACAACAGGTATCCCCTCCCAACAATAGGTAGGGCTGAGAAGGTTCTGAGACACCTTTGACTAGTCCAAGGTCAGCCGTGTGGAGGAGTGGGGAATCAACGTGATTCTCCAGATTAGAGTTTGCCACTCTGAAGAATTATGCCATGCTGGCAGAGTTCCCGAGATGAGATTTGACCAGTGGTGGGATCCAAAAATTTTAGTAACAGGTTCCCATGGTGGTGGGATTCAAACTGTGGCGTAGCGCCAATGGGGCTGGGTGGGGCACGATGGGGGCGTGACTGGGCATTCCGGGGGCGGGGCATTCCTGGGCAGGGCTGTGGCAAGGACGGAGCCGCTGCGCTGGTCCTTGAATGGGAAACGAATGCACGCAGGCGCAGGCTGCCACGCACGCCAGTGCACCTCCTGCTAGACTGCTTCAAGTTCTGTGCGCTACTGCTGAGAGGAGGGGCGTAACTAAGGCAAAAATCATGTGGCAAAATCACCAATTAGTAACCCCCTCTCGGCACACACAAATAATTAGTAACCTACTCTCGGGAACCTGTGAGAACCTGCTGGATCCCACCTCTGGATTTGACATATTACCATGACATGCCTCAGAAGATGGCAACCATAGATGCGTGTGAAACATTAGCGGCAAAAACTGCTACACCGCAGCCACACAGCCTGGAAAACCCACAACAGTCCGTTCCTTCTGCCAATTTTTACTCCACCTTCATCTATAGCTAATTCAATTTGTTATGATATGTTCTGCCCTTACTCACTTTGTGAGTTATCATGAACTGTTTTAGTAGGTGCCATGAACTTTATTTAAATGAGCAAGTCGTTCACGGGCACGGGGCTAGCATGTTGAAGAACATTCTGGCATACATCCCAGTGTAGACCAGAGATGCTGACCGATCTCTCATTTCCTGAAGGGACAGTCACCAGGTTGCAGAAGAGTGGAACACAAAGGAGAAATATGATTCTGTCACTCCAGCATTGGAGTAATAAGAGATTGCCCCAGAGAACCCCTCTGTCTCTGGGATGAATTGTTAATGGCAGTAAAGCGTGAAGCCCATTCTTGTCAGATCTCACAAACTAAGCAGAGTCATGCCTGGTTGGTATTTTGATGGGAGACTGTCAAGGAATACTAGGGTTGCTATGCAGAGGAAGGCAATGGCAAACCACCTCTGTTAATCTCTTGCCTTAAAAACCCCGTAAGGAGTTGCCATAATTCAGGTGCAACTTGATGGCATTTTGAACACACACACGTTCTCCATTAGGAAACACAGGAGTAGAAAGGAAACTGAATTAAACCCTATTGCCAATCCTTTGGCCCCTACTACTGTCAACATTCTTGTCGGTAATGGTGGGGAAAGGAGCAGTAACTATATTATAATGCAGAAGAAGCAAGGGAAGTCTCATGTTATGGCGAGACCAGAAGAGCTCTGTCCAATCAACCCAGTTGTCCATCTAGCCCAGAATCCTGCTCCACACAGTGGCCAACCAGCAGAAGGCCTACCTGGAACCAACAGAAGGCCTACCTGGAACCGGCCCAAGGCCTACCCAGATCTGGATCCAAATTACCATTAAGCACAAAGGATGGCAATTAGGATCACTGCAATAAAACTTTGTTGCTTGATCTTGCTTCCCACAGTCTACCAGCCAAAGGTACCGAAATCAGCCAATTTCAATTAGGTGAGCAGGCTGTTCTTTTCCCAAGACTGTTTAACCACCCAATCCGCTGGCAGAAAACATACTCGGAGAGGTTATTTCTGACTCCAGCTAACTACCCACTCCTGAGATGAAGAGGAACAATTCTGGAAAGAATCACAACTCATCACAAGTAATGTACCCATTCCGTACTTTCTTAAAATGGAATCGGGTTAACTGTGTGACCCTTGAAACACAAAGGTTCCTGGGATTAGTTTTATAAAGCATTTCCATTTATTAGAAACAAAAGTACAAGAGGGGATTTTTGGCAATGGATTCCAGCATACTTTTCTTTATTCGACAGGTAGGAAGTATTTGACCTCATGCAAGCCCTGCTATTTCTGTCAACAAGGCGTTCTATTTTGGGCCGCCTAAATAAGACATTTTAATCAAAGCAAATCCTTTAAAACCTCTTTCCCGCACTAAAACTTTCAAACATTTGCTTGTAAAAGGGGGGGGGGGGGAGAAGAGAAAGATGTGGATTTAACTTGGTGTGTCTTTTTCATAGTAGTGATTTTTAAACAATCTCTTTGAGAATGTCTCTCAGTATTTATAGGCTAAAGTTTAACTCTTTACAAATAATATCACAGCAACTTCTGTGTTACAAACTTGTCTCAAGTAAGGAATGAAATATGATTATTTTGTCATTTACTTCATTTATACCAAGTCTTTTTCGCCCCCTATTGGGGACCAAATTCCCCATTGGGGACCCTATTCAATTTGATTCTCCAAACAAGTCTGATGGGAGCATGTGACCGGCCCAGAGGCATACCGCCCAGGGGGACATATGGGGTCAAATGTCCTCGGGCTGCAGCCATTTAATCATGTGGGGGGAATCCCCCCATACCCCTCCTCCTTCCCCCTGCTGCACCAGGTGACCTGGGGCAAAAAAAGTTGTTTAGTCGGGGGGGGGGAGAGATTGGCCGCCCATATGGGGGGAGGAGGTGAGGAAAACTCAGATTTTGCACCGGGTTACATTTTCCCTAGATACGCCTCTGGACCGGCCCAAGGTCACCGAGTGAGTTTCCATGGCAGAATAGGCATTTGAATCTGTGTCTCCCAGGTCCTGGGCCAACACTGTCCACACTGGTTCTTATATAAGGAAGAAATGTTCTTCGAGTCTATGTCACTGTGGAATTAAAAACCAGCACTTAACTAGAACTTATGGCAAAGATACTTGCTAAATGTTAGCAGTGCCAACTTTGCTGGAAAATTCCTGGACAATTGGGGATGGTGTTTGAGAAAGGCAGAGATGAGAGAAAGAAGGCAGCTCTGCGGGGAAGTGATATTACATCCTATGATTTCACATTAAGGTCCCTCCCCTTCCTCTCCTCCTTTGCATAAGTTACTCCTGCCCCTACTACTCTCCGCTTCTCGGTGGGTGGAGCCATGTGTCTAGATGCTCGCCCCTCCCTCCTCCCACATCACTTCTCTTCCCCTTGCATGGCACCCCTCTAATTCCCTCCCACTTCCTCCACGTTCACCAACATTCTATAGTTGCCATGGTGGCAGAGCCTATGGCACTCTCAGATGTTCATGGACTGATTCCTTGTCAGCCCCTGCCAGCATGGCCAATTGGCCATGCTGGCAGGAGCTGGATAAAGTGGATTAACATCTAGATACCATAGGATGACTCTGAAATAGGCTGATGGACCGTAGCCCGAACATGCTGGAGCGCCATAGGTCTGATGTGGCAGGGGCTGATGGGAATTGTAGTCCGTGAACATCTGGAGTGCCATAGGTTCGATGCTGGTAGGGGCTGATGGGAATTGTAGTCCGTGAACATCTGGAGTGCCATAGGTTTGCCACCACTGTTCTGTAGGGTTGATAGCTGCGGGTTCAGGCTTTGACAGTAGCAGCTTTCTCCTCATGATCTGTGCTTCTGGGAAGGGGCAGCCATGGTGCCCCCAATCAAGTGTTTCCTGGGATGCGTGGCCTGGTTTTGCCTACCCTAGCCATTCCTAGGTGGTAAACACTGCAGCAGGAGACAGAGGAAAAACTCAGCCTGGATCTTACATCTTCCCACAATCCATTCTGTCTTGATTGCATCTACAATCTGGCTGAACCTTGTAGAATTTCACTAAACATCTTCTTCTATAACTGTTATGGCTATGAGTATGGGGAGAGAGCCAGACCACATAGGTGTCACGATAAACATTTCAGTAATGGATCCTCTAGTCGTCCCTTGACCCTGGTTTACCCCTTTTCCTTTCCCATTTTCAGATAGATAGAGAAGGAGGAGCTGAAGCTGGCTTGGAAACAGTGTTATCCAAGTTCATTCCCCACATCTTTTCCTTTTATCTCTTCCCCCTCCCTCATTGGACAGAGGAAGATCCCGGAGAGGTGAAAGTTAAATGCGATTGGAAAAACAATCCTCTTGAGAAAGTGTGACTTTGCATGTTGCCTTCACCACACACATGGACTCAGATGGACAAAAATGAACACGGGATGACAGATCAAGGGCCAGCCACGCTTTCAAACAGGAGAAGCAGCCGAAACCACAGTCGGGAGCAGCCAAAGTTTACTGAGTGTGCCTGTGCATATATGGAACAGAGATGAACTCAAAGTGGATTGTAGATCTGCATTGTGGAGTTTTTCAGCAGCAGCTATGCTTCACAGCTTTCCACCAAATGCCCCAGAGTGTGACTGCCCTGTAAAGATTGCCCATGTTTTTTAACTTGCCTCCAAACCAGCCAGCCATCTTTGTATGTGCATGTGCTTTCAAGATGCAACTGATTTATGTTGACCCCATAGGGTTTTTCAAGGCAAGAGATGATCAGAGGTTGTTTGCCATTTCGATACATGTGCACATTTTTGCACAACCTTATGGGAGGTGTAATCCCTCTACCTGGATCTTTGAATTACCCTACACAACTGTAGGGTAAAAGAACCAGCATGGTGTGGTGTGGTGTGGTGTGGTGTGGTGTGGTGTGGTGTGGTGTGGTGTGGTGTGGTGTGGTGTGGTGTGGTGTGGTGTGGTGTGGTGTGGTGGCTAAGAACAGTGGACTCTAATCTGGAGAACTAGGTTTGATTCCCCACTCCTCCACATGAGTGGTGGACTCATATCTGATGAACTATTACAACTGATCTCCAGGTAAGATGACCTGGACAAAATAGAAGATGGACTCTTTGGCATTAAACCCCACTCCCTGGACTGAATGCAAATGTGAATCACTCCCTGCAGGGAATGCAAATGTGAATCACTCCCTGGACTGAAAAACCCCACCTGCAATACTATACTATCAAACACACCTTTGCATAGCAAGTTCCACCCAAACATTTACTGATTGGTTCCCCACCTGGGGACATGACAATGTATACCCCACTAAAACATCCCCTTCTCACTGGACACAGTGTGTAACAGACTTCCCTCTGTGATACATCTCTGAAGATGCCAGCCACAGATGCAGGCAAAATGTTAGGAACAAGATCCACCAGACCACGGCCACACAGCCCGGAAAACCCACCAGAACCATATGAATTTATTGATTTCAGGTGTCAAAGCACCTTGGGAAACCAATCATGTTCTACTTTCGGCCATACTACTCCAAGAGAATCAAACATGTTCTATATCCTATTATACAGCAGCAAGGGAACCAAACATAAAATTCCACTCCCTATTACATTACTATTACATATAATGCCATTCCCTATTACTATTACTTGAACAGCTTGTCCTGGCTCTTCAGGTGGAGTAAGCTATCACAAAGTTTTGTTCTGTCTCCCTTGATTGATCACGTTTTTCTTGTTTTGCAATAGCATCTCTTTTTTCTTCTTATGTATGTGAGTGCTGTCAAGTTGCAACTAACTTATGGCAACCTCAGCAAGGGGCTTTCAGGGCAAGTAAGAAGCAGAGGTGGTTTGCCATTGCCTTACTTTGCAGGGTCTTCCTGGGTGGGCTCCCATCAAAGTACCATTCCTGCTTAGCTGCTGGGATCCGATGAGATCAGGCTATACTATGCCGTTCCACATTACCTCTCCTTCTTACCTTACTGTTATTTTAACCATGTCTGGCCTCTTGACTTTGCAACAGCTTTCTCTCTGTCTCTTCTGCCCCTAGTCCAGTGATAGCGAACCTTTTCGAGACCGAGTGCCCAAGTTGCAACCCAAAACCCACTTATTTATCGCAAAGTGCCAACATGGCAATTTAACCTGAATACTAAAGTTTTAGTTTAGAAAAAACAGTTGGCTCCGAGGCGTGCATTACTCAGGAGTAAACTTGGTGGTAGTCAGTGGCTTTGCTTTGAAGCAACTGTGCAACTCTTCCAACAGGTGAATCACGACCCTAGGAGGGTTTACTCAGAAGCAAGCCCCATTGCCAGCAACTGAGCTTACTCCCAGGTAAAGGATCACGCTTTAGTTCTTTGCATGAAAATCAGTGGGGTTGAACAGCACTTAGCAGGGTTACCTACACTACTTCCCCAAAACTAGGTCTTAGGTTTAATGCTAATAATTGAGCCCCGTGGCCCAGGCCAGCCTAAATGTGTGTGTGGGGGTGGGACTCTGCACATGCCCACAGAGAGGGCTCTGAGTGCCACCTCTGGCACCCGTGCCATAGGTTTGCCATCACTGCCCTAGTCGCATGAAACTGTCCACCATCACTGAAGGCTGATCTTCCGAAGGCCCAGGTGTCAAGAATCTGTCACGTCAAGATCTGCCTGGGGCGTGGGGGGACAACGTCCTGCGTAAAGTTGTATAATTAACAGCCAGGCTTGAGAGTCAGTGTTTTTCATTTTATAATGATAACAATAGTCACATATTGTGGAGAGATAACATGTTGTTGCTGGACCACAGACTTGCAATAGATAGCCAAGTAGAAGCAAGTGAAACTCTTGAGAAAGACCAAAACACTTTTAACATGGATGGCTACCAACAGAAGACAAAGGTTAGAGAGGAAAACTGCACGAGAGGCCAAGGACTGGAAAGCCCAGAGAGGCCTTTCTTATAACGTGTCACATGGCGTTTGCAGTCACCTTCTGCAGGATCCAGCATGTGGATATAAGACTCGCTCAATCCTGGCAGTCTCTGGGTCTCATGAACTCTGTGAAGGAAAGGCTGGATGCTTTCCTAATGCATATGCTGTAGTTTCGCCAGGACATCTGGGGCTGATGCAAAAACTCCCCAATTCAGTGGACTGTCGTTATTAGGTACTAAACAAGGTGTGATGGACAGAAGGACCACAGCTGGCTTTAATCTGTGATTCCCAACGCCCCAGGAGGCACTGTGCCTCATCAGAAATAGCTCTTCCAAATTGCATTGCTATGAAGAGATGGCAGGAATTTGCTTCTTTTCTATCCAGGCTTTGAGAGATTTTTTTCCCCCAAAACATAAATCATAATCACAGGAAACCCAATGCTTTAAAACAAAATGAAGGACAGCAAATCTGGGTATTCATCTCTCATTAACATCTCAACATAGTTAGAACAGTTTGGTAGTAATTTGCTCAGGGGGTTAGAAGAAATGGCTGGCTTGAAGCTGCCATCTTGCATGCAGGACAGGGACAGAGCGAGGGGGGAAAGCGCCCAGTGCACTGATGCGTCCTCTGCCCCTGCCGCACCCCCGTCTGCCCCAGAATGCCCCCACCATGCCCCTGGAATGCCCTCGCCACACCCCCACAGGGGCTCGTGCCTGGTGCGTCACGCACCCCTCCCTCACCCCCTTGGAGCTATGCCTCTGATATAGGTTGTTCAAGAGTGTGCATATTACAAACACAGCCCAGGGAAAAATGAAATGACCTAAAGTGCCATTGACATGATTGGCCATTAGAGTTGAGCATTTAAATTTCATTTATTGAACAAGGGTCCATGCAGTGGCATATCTGCCTAAGGACAAGGCGTACCCCTTGTCCCTGGGCGCCACTCTTCTGGTCATGTGGGGGACACAAAATCAGCCCCCCACGTGACCAGGAAGTCCTGCTGTCTCCTTGTTTTCACATGCCTCGACCCAAGGCCGGGACTGCAGTCTCTTCTGGCCTGCCCAGAGGGGAGGTCAGAAGAGACTCCAGGCTGCGGCTGGGAGCCCAGCCGGCAGGGGGAGGGGGGTAGTGGGCAGCCTAGACCTTGCCCATGTCCATGGTGACATGGGTGGGGTTGAGGGCAGTGGGGGTGGAGCCAGGGTGGTGGGGGGGGCAAAGCCTAGGGGGATGGGGGCAGAGCCTGGGGGACATCCTGGAGACAATTTGTCTCCAGGCGCCATTTACCCCTGGTACGCCTCTGGGTCCATGCATACTTCAGGACTGCCTCTCTTTGTCTTCTCTATTGTTTTTGAAATGGTACCTTTCATTGTCCTGACCTGAATGGTCCAGGCTAGATGGATCACATCAGATCTTGGAAACTAAGCAGGGTTGGCCTTGGCTGGTACTTGGATGGGAGAGCATCAAGGAATTCCAGTGTCGCTAGACCAAAGAGTGCAATGGCAAACCACCTCTGAATGTTTCTCACCTTGAAACCCTATAGGGTTGCCGTAAGTTGGCTGCCACTTCCCAGCACTTTCTGCTACCACCTTTTCGATGGTTTAAAATGGGGAAAGGAGAAATGTGTGCACCATTCATTGCCCCTTTTTGCATGGGCAGAATAAAAAAATATGCTGGATAAAACTGAGTTACAACCACAAACACTTCTTCAGTGCTCTCTCAAAATGTACCTTCTCTGGCCCCATCCACACATGCAGAATAATGCACTTTCAATCCACTTTCGATCCACTTCGTAGCTGAGTGGAATAACAAAATCCACTTGCAAACAATTGTGGAAGTGGATTGAAAGTGCATTATTCTGTATGTGCAGAAGGGGCCTCTGCAAAAAAAAAATTGTGGCATTCACTGTTTTCTTTTATTTGGCCTCAGTGGCCCTCACTTGCCCTCACTTGCCCCAAATACAATTGACTATGCGTCATTGATTAAGGGGCACATTGTGGCCTATTGGAAGGGTTCACCTGCCTCAGTAATGGAAAACCTGTTTTTTGTGCAAAAGGTCCTCAGTTCTGAGTACCTCCAATTAAAGGATTTCACCTGTGAGTACTAAATAGAACCAGCATAGTATAGTGGTTAGAACCCTGAGATAGGATCTGAGAGACCCAGGTTGAAAACTGCTGTGAAGTTCTCTGAGTGACCCTGGTCTAGTCACTCTCTCTCAGTATAACCTACCTCATAGGGTTGTTGGGAGGGGGAAAGGGACAAGAGGAGATCAAAATACATCATGCTATGAAGGAAGGATGGGACAAAATAAACGAAATAGACCTTGGGGAGCTACTGTTAGCCAGGGAAGACAATAAATGGAATGGCGGTCTTGCTCAGTATGAGAAGCTTTGTATATAAATCGCCCTGTTCACTGCTTCTTGTGTAGGATCAACCATTTGTTTTCCTGAGTACATTGGATTCATAATGTCTAATTGCATGTTTCTTAAAATTGTAGAAGAAATAAATAAAACTAATTAAGGAAACAGCAGGAGCATATGATTGCAATTAAAATTAAGGATCTTCATGAGGCAATTATCTAAACTTCAGCCCTCTGCCTTGTTCTTTGCCATAGTCCGTGACCATGTGTGACCTCACAAATTAATACCACATAGGATGGTGATGAAGAGCCTGGTTTATCTTCCATTGAACTTAGCCTGCCCTAACATTTGTGTAATTAAGAGCAACCATAGATTCTACGTGTTGGCTTCTTTACACCAGATCTCCATAGGTACAAAAAAGGTCTCCTGATGTATGCTCCGCTCTACCAACGTTCCATTATAGAGCACATGTATGCAAAGAATTCATTGCAGGCAGAGCACTTGCCAAAGCAGGTCCAGAAATTTTATACATACATACACCCACACACATACATATACACATACATATAAAGGTAAAGTTTCCCCTTCAGTCGTGTTCGACCCTGGGGTACCACTGCAAGCAGTGATTTCATAGGCAAGCCGTTTTTGTGGGGTAGTTTGCCATTGCTTTCTCCGGCTATTCTTTACCCCCTAGCTATGTGCTAGGTACTCATTTACCGACCAAGGAATGGATGGATGGCTGAGTTGACCATGAGCCAGCTGCCAGGATATCTGACCCACAGGGGGCTCAAACTCCTGACCATGTGAGTGGCAGTGCAAGCACTTAACCACTATGCCGCGCGGCTCCTACACATACATATGTATGTACATATATAGCCCACATGCTGTCTCTTTTGCATGCTCCGTTTTTAGGCTAGTAATCTAAAGTGAAGGTAAGCTTGGTATGTTCAACATATGCCCCTTCCACACAGCAAATGTATAGTCGAGAGAAAGTAACCAATTTTTCTGTTTTCGTGTTCGCATGCATCCGTGCAGGAAGCAACTGGAGCCCACAGAAGCAATCCGGGTTGCTGTCCTGCCTTCACACGGAGGCGCTACTTTTTTATTTACCTCCCACTGACGCGTAACTATGCAGGCGTGCACAAATGAACTCTCACAGCCATGCTGACATCTCACTAGACCATGATACACACAACGTGTGATTGGTGTTTGGAATATGCTGCCACAGGAGGTGGTGATGGCCACTAACCTGGATAGCTTTAAAAGGGGCTTGGACAGATTTATGGAGGAGAAGTCGATCTATGGCTACCAATCTTGATCCTCCTTGATCTGAGATTGCAAATGCCTTAGCAGACCAGGTGCTCAGGAGCAGCAGCAGAAGAAGAAGGCCATTGCTTTCACCTCCTGCATGTGAGCTCCCAAAGGCACCTGGTGGGCCACTGCAAGTAGCAGAGTGCTGGACTAGATGGACTCTGGTCTGATCCAGCAGGCTAGTTCTTATGTTCTTATGATACAACCATTTGCACCTGCGAGGCTATGCAGATGTAAGCCAGGAAATTTTTTTAAAGGGAAAGTGCAGCCAAATAAAGCACCTCCTGCCCGGCAGTTCACTCGCAAGCAGCTACAACCTGGGATTTTTCAAAAGACTCATGAATAGCGCAATTCCCCAAAAAACTGTTTGGGAGAAATAGTACAGGGCACAGTCGCTTTAGGGGCGAGATCCGTGCAAAGTCCCTCCTCCAAAAAACGGTTTTTAAAACCGTCCTTAACCTGTGTTTATTGGCACGTGAGGAACAGGCCATAGATTCAAATGGTGCATGTGTTTAAAAAAAAAGAAAGAAAATGAGATACTGGCCCCAATGGTGTGATTCAACTAATTTAACAACTGGTTGTTTACAAGCATCATTTTAACAACTGGTTCTGCCGAAGTGGTGCGAACCTGCTGAATCCCACCACTGGCTGGCCCACGTGAAAGCATGCTCAGAGAGTTTTGCTACCGTCACCAAATTCTTGCCTTTGCTGTAAGTAATTTTTTATTTTTTTCATAAAAACATAACAGCATAAAACCAGTTTAACGAAAGAATAAGCACTGAGACTGAAACTTAGTTTAATTACCATTCTAAATATAAATATGAAGACAGAGCCATTAAAATTATACAAATTATGTATACGAGGGGACATAATATTCTGTTGATATTCAATCAAAATTATTATTATATTCTAAATATTTTTCCAAAAATTATAAAATCTATGGAGTTATGAGCATTCTCTGTCCTCCTGCACAAATATCACAAAACTAACACCTACATGTACTAAAAAATATTCTCTCTCTCTCTCTCTCTCTCTCTCTCTCACACACACACACACACACACACACACACACACTACATTTCAACTATTCACATTTCATGCCATTGTTTTAAATGTATAGATAATATGAGAGGTACATTTTATATTTATTTTGAAACTCATGATTAGGTCTTCTATTGACCAAGTTGGTTGGTTTAGCTATTGTTGCATACGGCCTTTGCTATAGGACATTGTGGACATTTTCAGGTACATTTACTCCCTTGCTGTTACAAAGGGATGGTTCTTCTCACAAATATCCCGTGCAGTTGTGTGAAATCTGTTCTTGCTGTGTTGAGACTGTAACCTCGAAGCTTGAATCAATCCATGGAAGCCAGGGGAAAGGAATACTCAGAAAACAAAAATCTTTGTGCTGGTAAGCATGAGGTAAATTACTCAGGTTATGAAGCCTGTGTCAGGGTTTGGTTGAGGACATCTTGAGTTGTCTTGGATGAATCCCCAGTTGCTGCAGGGAGAGAAACAACAAAACAGCTTTTGGACTTGATTGCAGAGTTTATCCTTCACTCCCTTGTCACATGGCTGGGAGATGAAACCCTATCACCCAGTTTGGATTTAGATCTAAGGGTCATTTTCCAAGCTGTTTTTGCGACATTTGCCTCAAAACGTTCATGACCATGTTTTAAAGTATGCAGCTAAAATGTCCAAGTGTGAACGTGACAAAACTATTTGTAAGCATGATGTATTTATGAAGAAATCATGAGGGTTATGATCCCCTCATGAAAAAAGGATTTGCCTCTATGTAAGCGCTAACATGATCCTGAGCTGCCCATGAAAAACAATGTTGTTTTAGGATTTGTTGTAGGATTGAAGGCTTTGTTGTTGTAGGATTGAAGGCTTTTGTGTGGCTTTTGCTACTGAAGTAATCACAGAATCACAGCAGTGGTGGAATTCAGCAGGTTCGCACCACTTGGGCAGAACAGGTTGTTAAAATGGTGCTTGTAAACAACCAGTTGTTAAATTATTTGAATCCCACCACTGAATCACAGGTACTCTGGCATTCAATATTGGGGCTCTACAGTTATGACTTCCAGACAGACATTGCATTACTTCAGCTTCTTTTGGGTTGCCGGCTCTTGGAAGACAAAATTCTACATCCTTTTCTCCCTGTAAATTTTTCCTTTCCTGGATATTGAAAGTTAAACTGAACACTTTAAATTATATTACATTTTTTTAATCATTGTAAGCTGCCTTCAGAGGTCTGTTTGGGAATACGGGAATGATTAAGATAAACAATGTTTATTTATATTCCATGAGTGGAGCAAACCTTTTGAAATCCCTTCCTTACTCCACTCTCCTGCTGCAGTGAGCTGAGACTCTCTCCCAGTTATCATGAGGGGGATCTTCATGACCATTAGGGGGTCTACAGTGAGAGAGGGAAATCTGCAACCTTCGTCTCCTTCAGACACATTGAGTGTCATTCATTTATACCAGAGGAATACCAGTTTAGGATTGAAGTCAATAATCCAATGCATGGCCTCTTATTAGTCATATCATTACTCTCCCATATAAGTACTTCCAGCCAAATAGCAGCGTGATGCCCACTCTTCTTTCTTACAAATGAATAGGTGCAAAATAATGTTCACTTATTCCTTTCTTTCTCTCTCTCTATATCGCTGCCACCAGGAATTTAATTCCAAATCCTTTTACACTTTCCCCTGAAATTGTGTGTCTGAGCTTTAAAGCAGATTCAAAGGGCTATGCAGTCCTGTGGAAATTACTAGTATGGGATTCCAGGTTACATTTCACAAAATAAAATGTTATTTATATATATACTTTTGGCTGAAAGGTTTCAAGAAAATAATTTGTACTAAATAAAACAAGCTGAGGCCAAAACTTCTGCTGAGGTGACTTCAAGGTTGAATTTAAAGAAACACACACATAACAATTACAAGCAGTTACAAGTGGTGTATACAAAAACCCTGACATATTTTTTTTAAAAGTTAATCTGGTTCATATTTTACCTGTAGAGTTTTTTTTTATTAAAAAAAATGCTGTTCAGCTAATTAACCACTAGAGAGCAGCACTGTTTATATCCATATAGGTCAAAATATTTCAAGGTGCCTTAACTATTACATCACTATATCATATACTGGGTTGCACAATGCATTAAACTTTCTTTTAGCACTTCTCCATCACTGCTCTTTGATGCCAGAACATTCTACTGTTATGCAAGAAACATGCAACATACATTTGAGTCATCCTCTATATTTGAGCGGTAGTGCAGAGGGGAAACCTAAAAAACAAAACACACAACAACAATAGTCATGATTTTTATTTGGGGTACTGATTTATAGAATTGTAAAGGGATATTTAGTTGTTAGTACAAGCCTAGGCATGGTCCAGACTAAGCCTATTAAATTCAATGAACTGGAGTAACTCTGGACAAGAAATGGTATTTATTGACAGAACTTTATGAAACAGAAAACCAGTCAGCCCAAATAATCTGTTTTATACAAATGCCTTCACCTCTGGTTGTCATTTCTGACTAGTAAGGACTGATGATCAACTTTCTAGGCTCTTCCATGGCCTTCGAAGAGAAACTTAGGGAGCTGGGGATGTTTGGAGAAGCGAAGGTTAACGGGTGACCTGATAGCCATGTTTAAATATTTGAAGGGATGCCATGTCAAAGAGGGAGCAAGCTGGTTTTCTGCTGCCTCAGAGACTAGGACACAACGTAATGGATTCAAGGTGAAGGAAAAGAGATTCCACCTAAACATTAGGAAGAACTTCCTGACCCTCAGGGCTGTTCGACAGTGAAATTCACTGCCTCGGAGGGTAGTGGAGTCTCCTTCTTTGGAGGTTTTTAAGCAGAGGCTGGATGAACATATGTTGGGAGTGCATTGGTTGTGTGTTCCTGCATGGCAGAGGGTTGGACTTGATGGCCCTTGTGGTTTTTCCCAACTCTATTATTCCCTCAAGTTACATAAGTAGGGAGGGGAGGGAGGGGCTGTGAATCAGTGGAAGAGCTTTTGCTTTGAATTCCCAGATTCAACCCCTGGCATCTCCAGTTAAAAGAATCAGGGAGTGAATGATAAGGAAAGACATCAGCCTGAGATCCCAGCACGCCATGTTAGCTGGAACAGACAATGCTGACTTTGTCAGCTTCTTATATTTTTAAAAAAGCTTTATGCTTACCTAACACAGTTGAACAACACAGACAGATACAGAAAATATACGTAAGCAGCTTCATATGTGATAATGTGCTGATGTGCTGATCTAATGAGTCAGGGCTCAACTAAACATTATGGAAAAGTCTGTCATGACTCACATATCTCAAAGGCTGTTTCTCCCTGAATGAATCTGTGTGCTCCTTAATGCTCTTCCTCCCTTAGGGGAGAGGGTGTGGCTCATAGGGAAGATGGGTCAGTGGTAGAACATATGCTCTGCATGAAGACGGTTGTAAGTTCAATTCCTGCCATCTCCCAAGGTTCAGGTAGGGGAGCAACTGCCATTCATAGCAGACGACACTTGTACTACTGACCCTGACATGCTACAGTCTTTCAGGACAGAAGAGTTTCATGTGTCCATCCTGAATCCACTGTCATTCATGTGTTCATCCTGAATCTAGGGTCCAGCACCACTATGGTGCTCAGATCCGAGTTCCGATCTGCTTGATTGTAATAGGAGAAAGCCTGGTCATAGTTATCTTACACAGAGTAGCTGTCAATTTTTAACACATCCACTGGCATGTATCCAACCTGCCATACTTCTGACAGAATAGCTTTTCTGTTTGTGGAGGGGGGAGTTTTATTTATTTGCCCTCTCCCACTACAGAGCCCATTTTGCCCCCTGTGGTGTTCCTGAGGGTCCACTGATTACCCCCAGGAACAAAATTTCAGGGTCAGTGGGCTGCAGCAGGAGGGGAAGAAGAAAAGTCCTGCCCTATAAACTCTACAGGGCTATCAAACCCCCAGTTGGAGCAGGGAATTCTGTCCCTCCAGATCCTGTTGCTGACTGCTTCTCTGAGCAACAGTGATAGAATTAAAAAAACCAAAACAGCAGTGTCATTTGTGGTTTTAAAAAGCCCCAAAGTGACATAGGGTAGCTCTAAGAATGTTCATAACTCAATAGACCTCTATGGTTTTGGTGATTCCTAGAGCCACTTTATGTACTTCCAATTTTCACCAGAAGGGACATGGCCTAGCAGGAGACATCACAGAACCCCATGTTTCCACTACAACTCTCCCACAGGTGGATAGATAACACCGTTTTTTATTTCCAAATATTAGACATGTGATCTAGAAGTAAACCAAACAGACACATATTCTAAATTTCCAGAAAGGGGTTTACAGTCTCACCCTACACCGTTCAAAGGAACCATTATCTAAGAGAAGGGAACAGGATGAGGTTTCTATGGCCCAGGGTGTCTAAATTCCCCAAGGAAAACAAAAGCATTCTTAAACAATGAAAAACTTTATTCCAGGGGAAAAACCAGGACAAACATGAGAGGGGAAAAATAAAATGCGGGTATTATCCTAACTATGAAGCAAAAGGTTCAAAAGCCGCAAAGATTTGTTTAATTACAAGATGTTTTCAGAGAGTTACCATCTGTTTCAGAGGTGTACAGTTCCTGCAAATAATAAGAATAACTGGAAGTGTAGAGTAACAGTTGCGGCTGTGGATGTTGTGGCTTATGATTGAGATGCCAGCTTTTGCTTGGAAGGTCCTGGCAAGGGACAGGAGGAATGTTTTGGCTGTAGTTCCGGTTGTGTGAAAATGTTTTAGCCTGGGAGCAGCGGTAACGGAGCTGAAAGGGAGTTGCCGCCAAAGTAGAAAAATGCAGTCAACCTTTCAATTTAAACATTCTGAAGGAGAATGCATGTGCCTCAAGTGCTGTCAAGTCATAGCCGATTCATGGCGACTGAGGCGGGGGGGAGCTTGGGGAGCAGGAAGGGGTGGGACTTCCTGCTCCCCAAGCCCCATTCCCAGCCTCAGTGCTTATAACAGAAGGTCTCCAAGCCCCCACCTCCTGCCAATACATGGCGACTCCAATAAGGATCCTTCAAGGCAAGTGAGAAGCAGAGGTAGTTTGCTATCGCCTTCCTCTGCAATGTCTTCTTTGGAGGTCTCCTGTCCAAGCCTTGACCCATCACTTACTCTGGTATTAAGGGAGTTCAATATTTACACCAAATAACCATGCCCAGTCTCCACAGAGCAATAAGGTTGGCCCGTTGTAATGCCCTTCCATCAGCTGTATCAACAGGGAGATTTATCAAAACCCCTTACCACCAAAGGCTATGCATATGCAATGGGAATTGTGTAGATTCTATAGACCATATTTTACTTTACTGTCCACTTTACGCTGTACCCAGAGCTAAATATTTGTCATCCCTGCTACTCAAAAAAGAATATGCATCTGACTTGCAAAAGATTTCCTTTCTGTTGGACAACCCCAGTAGTGACGCAAATGACGCAGTTGCCAAATACTTGGATTCGTATATGAAACAGCGCTCTAGGAGCAAAATCTGAACTTTCCCCTCTTTTTTCTTTGTATTTTATTTTAGTTCCCCTCTATTTAGTTAAGTGGACCTGTGTATATAATATCGCGATATTGTTATGCCAATAAAGGTTCTTTGATTTGATTTGACCCTACTTAGCTTCTGAAATCTGACAAAATAGGTCAATTCCATGCTGCATTCCCTCCCCTGAAGAGGAACAGCCAATGAGATTCCGTGTCTTAAAGCAAGCAAACTCATTAAAGGGTGTTTGTACATGTCAGTGCTTGAATAGCCTGTGGTAAGAAAGAAACCATAAAGCCATGCTAGAGGCATATGCTGAAACAATTCATGTGCCACAAATGTCCAGCATACATATTTAAATTCCAGAGGGGCAGAGTCTCTTTTTGGCTCCATCCAACCTTCCCTCCTTTCCTTCCACCCTCCCTAATGATCTGGAACTTTTAAAAACTTTAAAAACTTTATTTCCGATAAGACTCTATTTTAAAAGAAGCCTCTCTGTTCTCTTGCGGCACAGAGAGAGAGAGTATGTGTGTAGAGGGAAAGGTAGGGGAGAGAATATCAGCTCTAGTGTTGAGACTACCAGTTGTGTGGTGAGATCTGTCCCTTTAAGACTAAGTTGATGGGTGGAGATAAGAGAACAGAGAGAAGCAGAAGCGCAGCAGAGGTCAGCAGCCAAACTGCGCTGCAGGCTTTGGGCTGCCTCCTCATGTGTAAATAGAAAAACGTGAGGAGACACCAGTACAAGCCCACTGCACAGTGAAGGGCCCTGAGGTAAACATTCCAGTATAATGGGCCAGTGCATACGTGGTTATGCAGAAAAAAGCTATACAAAGTAGGGTCAGGAAATCATTTACATGTGTCATACCGTCTACATTTTCTTCTCCATTATCATGCATCAGGCCAACTGAGGATCTACCTCATGAACCTGATGAAGTGAGCTCTAATTAAGGCCTGGGCTAGAGTAAACATTGCTTAGTCTTTGAGGTGCCAGTAAATGTATACTTTGTTTACTACAAGTGTAAAGTGAGCTAGTTTAATGCTAGTCCTTAGGCTTGGTAAATACCCTAAAAATTCCGTAAAATTTGGATTCGGATTTATTTGGGCATAAAGTTATCTGTATGCCCAAAAAAGACAAATAACATATTCGAATATACCGAATATTTGGGAATATCCCAAAAATTCGGGTCTGAATTTTTTATTTTTGAGTGTTTTTTCACATTTTGGCCTGCAGGGGTCGCATTTTACATGCTAGCAGAACCAGGATTTCAGAGTATGATCCAGGGACTGTCCTTATGATGCCCCCCGAGTTTGGTAACATTTGGTTTGGGGGGGCAAAGTTATGGACCCTCAAAGTGGGTGCCCCATCCCCCATTGTTTCCAATGGGAGCCAACAGGAGATGGGGGCTACCCCTTGGAGGGTCCATAACTTTGGCCCCCCTGAGCCAAAGCTCACCAAACTTGGGGGGTATCATAAGCAAAGTCACCGGATGAGACACTGAAATTTTGGTGCCGGAAGATTTTAAAAATGCACCCCTGATAGCAGAGGCATTCCTCCCATTGGGCAAAGTGGGCAATTGCCCAGGGCGCCACCCTGTGGTGGGTGCCAAAAATGCAGGTTCGTTTGTGGGATTCTTTTGTATTTTCAGTGTTTTTTCATTTTTGTGGCCTGTGGGGGGTGCAGATTTTAGGCTAGCAACACCAAAATTTCAGGGATTTTTTAGGAGACTCTCCTGATGATATCACCCAGGTTTGATGCGGTTTGGTTTAGGGGGTCCAATGTTATGGACTCCCAAATGGAATGCCCCCATCACTCATTGTTTTCAATGGGAGCTAATAGGAGATGGGGGCTACATCTTTGATGTAGTGGTATTATCAATAGATCACAAGGATAGTCTGAAATTTTGGTGCTGCTATCTTAATAATTGCACCCCTGACAGCAGGAACCCCCTAAATTTCCCCAGATTCTTCTTTTAAATCCCCCCCCTTCCTGCCAATGCTTGTTTTCTTTCTTTCTTTTATTCTCTCAATGCCTAATAAAGGTTGTTATTAATATTAAATCCACCCCCTTCGGCATGGATTTAAAGGGAGAATCTGAGGTCCCCGGTTTAAACATTGAAAGTGATGCTGTTTTAAGGTGGGGGAGAATCCACCCCAAAATAGCATCACTTTCAATGTTGTTTAAACTGGGGACCCCAGATTCTCCCTTTAAGGTGGATTTAAAAGGAGAATCTGGGCTCCCTCCTTTAAAAACCATTGAAAATGATGCTGTTTGGGGGGTGGATTCCAGCATCACTTGTTTAAACGAGGGAGCCCAGATTCTCCTTTTAAATCTACCTTAAAGGGAGAATCTGGGGTCCCCAGTTTAAATAACATTGAAAGTGATGCTGTTTCCCCCAATTGGGGGGACTGGATACAACACCATAAAATGTTTTCATAGCAGTAATAAAACATGTTGAAAGCATTTTGAAAATGTTTTCCAAAAATTATTTCTGTTGTGTGGCATGGCCCATTGCTGTGTTCAGATTTGTGAGTTGGGGCATGTTCTATAATGTGATGGTGACTTTGAAACGACCTGGTGTAAAAAACCATTGTTTGGTCACAGTGGGGGAGGGTGGCTGCCCATGGGGGGGCATCAAACTCAGGTTTTGCCCAAGGCTCCAGTTTGCCAAGGTACGCCACTGCCTGATAGTCACCCAAAGAAATTTCCCCAGATTCGGTGCTCTGAAGTGCTTTGACTCCATTGTAATCAATGGGGGAATTTCTTGGGGGAGGGCTGTGGGGTGCACATTTTTCAATGTAAAGCCACAAAACTTTCAGGGTATCTTCAAGAGAGTCTCTTGATGACACCATCCAGGTTTGGTGACCTTTGCTTCAGGGTGTTCAATCCACAGTCTTGGGTGTGAAATTGAATAGATTTCATGAATAGTTTTACCTAGGTTACCCTTTTTAAACACACTATATATGTTATATATCTCACGTTATCTATGTTATATATCTGTCTAGTTCTACAGTTTGAGATCCTAGGTTGGTGGTGTCTGAATCATGTGAGTGGAGCATCTGATCACAGTACGGTCTACACCCAGTGGTGCGTGGTGCAGCTTGTTAACGGGATACTTGCCTGTGCAAGATCAAATAACTCAAACACGGAAATGGTTGATCGGTTGATCAGTTAGTTTGTTCGAATGGAGTTCTGGCCTTGCAGATGTACTGTAGTGTGTTGATCATGAAACTTTACACAACAGAGCTTCCGCTAACAGTGAATTCATGCAAGTGTGTCCATTTCTGTGGGTATGAACCATGCCTAAAGTACAAAGGCGGGGAAACCACTTCACTTGACATACACATTCGTTCTGGTTTCTGCTTGTGAGTTCTCTCCAAGAGCATGAGCTCGTGCTGAACAAGCAACTTGGACGGCTAGCTAACTAAAGCACACATCGGATGTCTTTTCTGAGTCGGCACAGGAAGCACACGATCATGCTTCAGTGGCAGAACACATAAGAACATAAGAACATAAGAACAAGCCAGCTGGATCAGACCAGAGTCCATCTAGTCCAGCTCTCTGCTACTCGCAGTGGCCCGCCAGGTGCCTTTGGGAGCTCACCTGCAGGATGTGAACGCAATGGCCTTCTGCTGCTGCTGCTGCTCCCGAGCACCTGGACTGTTAAGGCATTTGCAATCTCAGATCAAAGAGGATCAAGATTATGGTAGCCATAAATCGACTTCTCCTCCATCAATCTGTCCAAGCCCCTTTTAAAGCTATCCAGGTGAGTGGCCATCACCACCTCCTGTGGCAGCATATTCCAAACACCAATCACACGTTGCGTGAAGAAGTGTTTCCTTTTATTAGTTCTAATTCTTCCCCCCAGCATTTTCAATGGATGCCCCCTGGTTCTAGTATTGTGAGAAAGAGAGAAAAATTTCTCTCTGTCAACATTTTCTACCCCATGCATAATTTTATAGACTTCAATCATATCCCCCCTCAGACGTCTCCTCTCCAAACTAAAGAGTCCCAAACGCTGCAGCCTTTCCTCATAAGGAAGGTGCTCCAGTCCCTCAATCATCCTCGTTGCCCTTCTCTGCACTTTTTCTATCTCTTCAATATCCTTTTTGAGATGTGGTGACATAACTTACATTCCACAAGAAAGTGCAAGTTCTGCATTTCCAAAGTTCTAGAAGTGCCTGTGTGTGTGGGGGGGGTGTGTGTGGGTGGGTTCTGATTTGCAACTTCTCCCTATTTGGGGTTAGTACATTCCTGCTAAAACAAATTAGCAGCTTCTTCAACTCAAGCTCCAGGCTGTATCATGCCAGGTCCATCAATAAAGACCAGGATTTGGTGGGATTACTTTGCAGCGCATAAGGTGGACCTGTCATGTGTGACTGAGACCTGGGCGGGGAGGGTGAAATTAAAGAGCTTGCCCCCCTCCCCAGGGTTTTCAGCCCTCCATCAGTATTGGGAAAAGATCCAGCGGTGGGGGTGGCACCAAGTCTTACTCAGGAGTCTTTCTCTTCCCGGGGCACCATTGTTCCAACAGAATTGATTGTATTGGCCTGTGGAACGATGTGGATTTGGCATCACTTTAGGATCTCTTTTCTACTAGACTTTTTGGTATACCATAGTATTAGACCGCTGAAGCTGCCATTTTCTTCAGGGAGGCCAATGTGTTTCCATGAGAACTCCAGACCTCAGCTTGAAATTGGTATGCCCTAGGCTTCCCATGTGCTCTGGCCTGGTGGGGAATTCTCCATTCCTGCTCCACTTTCCTGTCCTTGAGAAACTGAGGAGTGGAAGAGAAAATGACCTCCATAGTGATGCTCTAGGAATTTCCCCTAGTCTCCATGGTCTTTAACATCCAGACGAGGAGAAATTTCAAGAGTGTCCCCCAGAAATGACATCACATCCTCCACAAACCTTATCCTTCCAATGCACAATCCCATCTAATTCCTGGCATGTGATCCTTTTACTGAGGGAAAGTGGCATGGGGAGAGCTGGGACTGCCCGTGTCTGATCCATCTGTCTCACTTATTTTGTTTTTATGTATGAGAACAGGAGAGGAAAAGAAAGAGAATACAACGTGGTATGGGAAGCAGCTGAGAACAGATCTTGGGTGGGTGAGGGATCTGTGGTAGGCCATGGTGGTCTTGATTCTATGCTTCAGTGCTGAAATGAGCCTGGGTTCAGATCCAGCCCTAGGTGCAGCAGCCCCCCCACCCAAGAAATGGGTTGTATCATTGGCACTTACATGGGGGGACACCCACCTGCCCCATTGTGTCTACTTGCCATAGAGAAAAATATTGCTGCTGTTAACCTCATGAATTACACAGTGTTCTTCCTGGAAAACATAATTGCATAATATGTTGTTATACTACTGCACGTAGTAAAAAAAAAAATCATTCTTGGACCCTGCACCAGAAAAAACAACACATGAAAGGACAAACTGACTGCAAGTTCGCCGTTTTGGATATAGAAAGGGATCTGGCAAAACCCCGCTGCTTTTAGCCCATGTGGTTTTCATTTGATTTAGTTCATGTAAGGTTCTTGCAAGGGGAGGAGATCAAAACGCAATAAATCTCTGAGGGAATCAGAGCTGTGTGAGCTTGAGGAACTCACCAGGCGAGCAGGTTTGTTTTGTCCACTAAATGTGAGAGGCTGAAGAACCCACGGAGAACTTAATTAAAATCAATGCAAGGGGGACAAAACTATGAAGCACTTTGAATATCTAGTCGGCATCTGACCATGTGAAACAATTTCCTCCGTCTCAGTAGCCCTCTTGATATCATTCTTGTCTCTGTCCAATACGGGCCCATAAAAAGACACTGGAGATGTTTCATCAGGACTTCTGACGCCTCATTTCTCTCATCCATTTTTAAAATTTTTATTACATTTATATCCCGCCCTCCCCAACAAAAGTCAGTCTGAGAGCAGCATAGAAGAAGAAGAAGAAGAAGAAGAAGAAGAAGAAGAAGAAGAAGAAGAAGAAGAAGAAGAAGAAGAAGAAGAAGAAGAGGAGGAGGAGGAGGAGGAGGAGGAGGAGGAGGAGGAGTTTGGATTTATATCCCCCCTTCTCTCCTGCAGGAGACTCAAAGGGGCTTACAATCTCCTTGCCCTTCCCCCCTCACAACAAACACCCTGTGAGGTCAGTGGGGCTGAGAGAGCTCCAAGAAGCTGTGACTAGCCCCAGGTCACCCAGCTGGCGTGTGTGGGAGTGTACAGGCTAATCTGAATTCCCCAGATAAGCCTCCACAGCTCAGGTAGCAGAGCTGGGAATCAAACCCGGTTCCTCCAGATTAGATACACGAGCTCTTAACCTCCTACGCCACTGCTGCTCCCTACAGACGTATTTAAAAACATTTTACTAATACATAAAACTCATTGTTCAGATGCATTATTTAAAAAATTAAGATGCCAAGAGCATTAGAGCCTATGGGAAACTATCGAGACCAGCTCAAACATAAATCCCCATTAAAGAACTGTCCGTGTGTGAGAGAAGCCAAGGGAATGACAAAATGCATTGACGGTTCATTGTTGTGTGGGGGCGGCAGATGACACCAAGACATACGAGTGGCCTCAACCAAAGGCCCGAACATCTCTGTCTTATAGGCCCTGCAGAAGGGTTTGTGATCCCACAGGGCTCTGGTGTCAGCTGACAGAGTTCCACCTGGGTGGAGCCAGGGCAGAGAAAACCCTAGTTCTGGTCAAGGCCAATCTCTTTCTGTAACTTACAGGTATATACCAGAAGCCAGACAGCCAAACTTCAGTTTCGGCTATCTGAGCCCGGGACTGACATGGTTCCAATAAAGCTCTTGAAACCTTCCTGAGTCTCGTTTGATGACCGGAGCAACAGACCCTGACAGCATACTGCAATGCAAAATGGAACGGCACCTTTATACCCTTCTCAACTCAATAGAAATTAATGGTGTCTACCCCACAGGGAATACTGCTGACTGTATTAATGAAAGAACCTGTCAAAAACCTCATGTCCAGGGGATTTTCTTGCTGGTGGCAGCTAGCAAATCTGACGTATGTGGATTCATATGCCTGGGGATTGTAAGACTGCTGGCCCAGTCTCTGAAAATTCCTCAAACTAGGAGTTTTTCGCAGATCCATCATGCACAGTTAATCCTGAATGTTTTTTTTTCATATTTAACCACTATATTCCAGTCTAGGTGCAAATGCATTTTTATGGTCTGTCAACAAATGATTTGTTATTTTGTTTATATTTTTCAACTTGGAATAGAAACCTACACGAATAAATACAAAATGACTTCTTGGGGTGTAGAAGAAAGAAACTTCATGCACTAATAATCATGAAAGGAGACTTCTGATTCCCGGCCCGTCTGTCATTTGGTTATAATTTTATATTGTAAACTTTAAAGGAGGTATTTAGGGCAAAGAGTTCAGTATTTGACATTTTGCTTCTTCCCAGTTTGACACTACACCAGGACAAAGATTTTAGTTCTGGAAACTTGGAAGTAATTAATAAATACATTTTCGGGACACTCATGAGGAAATTTTTTTAAAAATGTCCAGAAATTAATTTGTAAATCAAAACTAAACTTCAGTTATCACCCTGAAATCAAGAAATATTTTACTTTAAAATAATATAAATCTAACATTAGGTTAACTTTATGAAACAAATATAAATTCCTTGATGGAGATTAATAGAATTCTGGGGGCGGTGGGGGGAGTATTATATATTGCATCGATGGCCATAACAATTCAGTATCCTGCATGTACTGGTTAAACTGAAGTGATATCATAGAATGCCCATGAAGTGCTAAAGGGTAAAGGATTGGACAGACTTATAGATGCTAAACCCTACTCTCAAAGCAACATAAGAAGCAAGCAAAAATTCACCTGATGAGAAAGGTTCACACAGATGGGCACTTTGTTTATGTAAGGAAGGCTGCCCAGTTGCAACCAAGCTCTGGGAACCCTGGCAGTGGTGGGATTCAAAAAATTTAGTAACAGGTTCTAATGGTGGTGGGATTCAAACAGTGGCGTAGCACCAATGGAGCTGGGTGGGGCACAACAGGGGCGTGGCCAGGCATTCCAGGGGTGGGGCATTCCTGGGCGGGGCTGTGGCAAGGACGCAGGGCGCACGCGCCCAGGTGCAGTTTCCCTTCGCCCCGCCTCTAGATTCAAATAATGACCGTTTAAAGTATTTTAAAAGCAATATACCGTATGGTAGTGTATTATTTCTTTTTTATATAATTATATTGATTGATTTTAAATAATAACATAAGTAAGGAGAGAAACCAAAAACTGTTTATAATTGTTAACATATTACAAACATATCCAATTGTCTATCTCTCTCAACCCCCAACTAAAACATCCTATATTGCCTCCCTCCTTCCCATATTTCCCTCCCTCTCTACTTTCTACTTCCCCTTCAGATTCCTATAACTACTTTATCTGTTCCACTTGAAAGAAAACTAACGGAGGGAGAGATCCAAAATTTTTAATCTAAAAGAGTAGTTTAAACTCCTCTCTTTCCAATATAAATTTCAAGGGGAAAAAAGAAAATGAAAAATCTTTACCTGTAATACTTTCCCAACCTTTATACCAATGAACAAAAAAAACTGCAATGTGTGCCAACAGTCTTTGAACACAAAGGTCATTGTAGACCCTCATTCTAATTGAACTTTGCAAATAAAACAATTCTCCACCTGTGGCACTAAAGAATGTGTGTATATGATTATATGCACTTGCAATAAAATTTACGTGGGAATGACCATGCGAGTTCTGCGTGTCAGATTGTAAGAACACCCCAGCAATACAAGAGTTAAAAAAGAAGAGGAACCATTAGTGGAACATTTTGCAGCAAAACAGCATAGAGCCCAAGATTTCCAATTTGTAGTGTTATATCATAATAACACAATGGATAGAGGTGTGAACATTAGGAAAATCTTAATGCAACAAGAAGCAAGGTGAACCTATTTACTAAATTCCCATCAAACTGGTTTAAATCGGGATTTAGACTTCTCTTGCTATCTGTAATCAGAGAAAGTTCCACTGTTGCTTTAATAAATAGATTCCACCACCAAATATAACACAGGTGCTAACACTTCTTACAAAAAGTAGATAAATGATCCCCTCGGAAGAATTATTGTAAAACTGCTTTGGGAGAATGAGATGTGACTACTGTGAAATTGTTTGTGGATAATGAAATGTGAGTATTAATCCAGGTGTTCATATGAATTTATATAGATAACGAACTCACCGTCTAATAGAAATGTTATAATTGACATTTAATGTATGATTGACATGTCATTATGTTATTTATGTATTTATATATTTATTGTATGCAAATTGAAGTATCCTTAGTCATTACTAATATTTTTAAGGAATGGAGCACTGATGAAGGCAGTCGAAAAGCTAACAAACGCGTGTAGCTTCTGCAATGTTTATTTCAGTGTGGATGCATGGCTCCTTTAATCGTCTTTCCTAACAATACTCCGGAGGGAGATGCTGTTATGGTAATATTGTATCCATTCATGAAAGTGGTGATTGTGTTAACACCTTGAGGAAAATAATTCATGAACTTAAAGACAATTATTCAGTCACCGATTCGAAGCCTAATACATATGAAAGGAGACAACAGATAAAGTTATAAGCCTTTATTGAGGTGAATGTGTTAACAACATCGAAGGAGGATATCTGGTTACATCAGTGTTACTGAAGTTCTCCTATCGGAGATATCTGTAATGAAAGCAAAGATTTATTAATAGCAATTGCATTTTATGTATGTCTATATACTGTAAATTATATTTGTAATATACAAAAGCCACTGCGCAGCACACGTGCGTCACGTGATTTTTCGGTCCGTACTTGGATAGCTTTCTTGGGCACATCTACTGCATCCATTGAGAATCTGAGGTCCCCAGTTTTAACATTGAAAGGGATGCTGTTTCAGGGTATGGGAGAATCCACTCCAAAATAGCATCACTTTCAATGTTGTTTAAACTGGAGACCCCAGATTCTCCCTTTAAGGTGGATTTAAAAGGAGAATCTGGGCTCCCTCGTTTAAACACCATTGAAAATGATGCTGTTTGGGGGTGGATTCCAGTATCACTTGTTTAAACGAGGGAGCCCAGATTCTCCTTTTAAATCCACCTTAAAGGGAGAATCTGGGGTCCCCAGTTTAAATAACATTGAAAGTGATGCTGTTTCCCCCAATTGGGGGAATACAACACCATAAAATGTTTTCATAGCAGTAATAAAACATTTTGAAAGCATTTTGAAAATGTTTTCCAAAAATTATTTCTGCTGTGTGGCATGGCCTATTGCTGTGTTCAGATTTGTGAGTTGGGGGATGTTCTATAATGTGATAGTGACTTTGAAACAACCTGGTAGAAAAAATCATTGTTTGGTCACAGTGGGGGAGGGTGGCTGCCCATTGGGGGGCATCAAACTCAGGTTTTGCCAAGGGCTTCAGTTTGCCTAAGTACGCCTGTGCTTCACACAGGCTTCAAATGTGTTTGCCAGTTGAAATAGAGTGCTGGCAGAGAAAGAGATTAGACAGATTCATGGAAGAATCTGTTCATCACTGGCAACAACCAATGGTATCTATAGAAACTTTCCACCTCTAGAGGCAATAAATCTCTGGATCCCATTGTTGGGAGGCAATGTAAGAGGGCCTCTATGCCCTGTTTGATGGCATTCCAGGGAAACTGGTTAGCCATATGAGAAACAAATGCTGGATTAGATGGACCAATGGTCTGACCAAAAAGGGATCGTCTTGTGACTGGTGGTCTACCTTTTATGTAAACAGGGGTGCATCTAATGAAAATGGTGCATAGGGCAAGCTCAAATGAAGTAGTCTGGATTGCCAGACATCTCTTAGTAAATTCCTATATTTCAAAACATGCAGGCATTCTTAGACCCAAGAACAAATCCAAAAATGACCCAGCTACAAGAAAGATGTTTGGAGAACGTCTACTGCAGAGTAGTGCTTCATTATAATGAAGTTCTTGAAATTGGGCTGTAAAAACCATGGAGTTGACAGCCAGCAAAGATCAATTGCGTTTGCAGGTGAGACTGAGAACCACCAACCTAGCCCAGTTCCATTATTTGGTCTTTCAGACAAACCCACAAATCTTCGTTTCCAAAGAACTTACATAATTAATTACCAAGGTGGAAATGGCAAGGACGGAAGAGTTATAAGCAAAGGAGAGCAAGCTATAAGGATGATTGGAGTCATAACTTAGGAAATGCAATAAAGCAGTTGTCAGGTAACTTCCCTCAAAGTGCAAATCTGTTAGAAAAGTTCAGAAACACTATATAACATTTTCTCAGTGGAGCATTAAGAAAAAGGATAAAAGCACACCAAGAAGTTAAAAATTGGAGCCTCACAAAAGGGATTTGCACCAGTTTTTCTGGTATTTTTTTGGATTTGGTTTTATTGGGTATGAACATTTTCAGAAAAGCCAAAAAAATACTCCCCTATTCCCCATTTCTGCAGGATCCAGTAGGCAACTTCTCAACTGTTGGTCAGCTGCTACTTACTTATGGTCAATGTCACACCAGTCTTTAAGAAAGGATCTAGGGGGGGACCCGGGAAATTACAGGCCAGTCAGTTTGACATCTGTTCCTGGTAAATTAGTGGAATATATCATTAAAGATAAAATTATTAAACATGTAGAAAAGCAAGACCTGCTGAGGAAGAGTCAGCATGGCTTTTGCAGAGGCAAGTCCTGTCTTACAAACTTATTAGAGTTCTTTGAGGGTGTAAACAGGCATGTGGATAAGGGGGAACCAGTGGACATTGTCTACTTGGATTTCCAAAAGGCTTTTGACAAAGTTCCTCACCAGAGACTATTGAGAAAACTCAGCAATGAAGGAATAAGAGGGGAAGTCCTCTAATGGATTCAAAACTGGTTGAGAAACAGGAAGCAAAGAGTGGGTGTAAATGGGAAATTCTCGCAATGGAGAGATGTAAGGAGTGGTGTCCCCCAAGGATCTATTTGGGACCAGTGCTCTTTAACCTATTCATAAATGACCTGGAAGTAGGGGTGGGTATCGTGGTGGCCAAGTTTGCGGATGATACCAAATTATGTAGGGTGGTGAGAACCACAAAGAATTGCGAAGAGCTCCAAGCGGACCTTGATAAATTAGGTGAGTGGGCTCAGAAATGGCAAATGCAGTTCAATGTAGCAAAATGTAAAGTGATGCACATTGGGGCAAAAAATCCAAACTTCACATACACGCTACAGGGGTCAGTGCTATCAGTCACAGACCAGGAAAGGGATTTGGGCGTCTTAGTTGATAGTTCTATGAGAATGTCAACTCAATGCATGGCAGCTGTGAAAAAGGCAAATTCTATGCTGGGGATAATTAGGAAAGGAGTTGATAATGAAACTGCAAAGATTGTCATGCCCTTATATAAAGCAGTGGTGCAACCGCACTTGGAGTACTGTGTTCAGTTCTGGTCACCATATCTCAAAAAGGATATTGCAGAGATAGAAAAAGTGCAGAGAAGGGCAACAAGGATGATTAAGGGATTGGAGCACCTTCCTTATGAGGAGAGGCTGCAGTGTTTGGGACTCTTTAGTTTGGAGAGGAGACGTCTGAGGGGGGATATGATTGAAGTCTATAAAATTATGCATGGGATAGAAAATCTAGATACATGGGATAGAAAATCACAATACTAGAACCAGGGGGCATACATTGAAAATGCTGGGGAGAAGAATAAGGACTAATAAAAGGAAACACTTCTTCACACAACGTGTGATTGGTGTTTGGAATATGCTGCCACAGGAGGTGGTGATGGCCACTAACCTGGATAGCTTTAAAAAGGGCTTGGACAGATTTATGGAGGAGAAGTCGATCTATGGCTACCAATCTTGATCCTCTTTGATCTGAGATTGCAAATGCCTTAGCAGACCAGGTGCTCGGGAGCAGCAGCAGCAGCAGAAGGCCATTGCTTTCACCTCCTGCACGTGAGCTCCCAAAGGCACCTGGTGGGCCACTGCGAGTAGCAGAGTGCTGGACTAGATGGACTCTGGTCTGATCCAGCAGGCTAGTTCTTATGTTCTTATGTTCTTACGTCCAATGACCACACTCAGTTGGGGGGGGGGTCCTTGTCTGCTATAATGTTTCTATTGTGATAACTCTCTGGAGGGCACTGGACAAATGGAAGAGGAGAGCAAATAATAATTAGCAACAGATTGACCAGCCTTACGACACAGTGGATGGAAACCATTCATTAAAGAGAACAAACTTTGAAGACTTCGGAAAACATGGTCCTGGATGGAGAACAAAGGAATAGCTAATCATGGGTGGCGGTTGACATAAGATCCTCACGTCACAGAATTCTGTCTGGGTGTCCTGCAATGGTTATTTCTTTTGTATTTAGGACAAAGGTATGTGACCTTGAAATGTGATTCTAGCCCATGTGCTATGGCATTAACCACAGCTGATGCACAGTACTGGGCATTGGGGAATGTTTATCTTAAGAAATCATTGTCCCGCATCAGGCAAGGATAGATGTGACTGGCAAAGATTAATGTAGATTTATGAAGCTTTATTATCCCGTCTTTCTTCTAAAGGAGGTTGGGGGTGGGGAGGTAAACATGTTTTTGGCCTCCACTGTGGTATTTTCACACAAGTCTATGCAGCATGTTAGGGTGAAGAAGAGTGACTCACCCACAGTTAGTTTAGCGGTTGCTTCACAATTACCTGGTCCCACTCAAATACCTTAATAACTATGCCACAGTGGTTCTCAGTAGGCCACCAGCAACCCTGTTAAACAAGCTGCCACAATTGTGTACCCTGTTTCCCCGAAAATAAGACATCCTCTGAAAATAAGACATAGTAGAGGTTTTGCTGAAGTGCTAAATATAAAGCATCCCCCGAAGGTAAGACGTAGCAAAGTTTTTGCTTGGAAGCATGCCCGTCGAACAGAATACCAGAAAAATAAGACATCCCCTGAAAATAAGACATAGCGCATCTTTGGGAGCAAAAATCAATATAAGACACTGTCTTATTTTTGGGGAAACAGGGTAGTACTATGTGGATCATAATTCAGTTGTAGGGCATCTGCTTTTCATCATATAGATCAGTGATGGCGAACCTTTTAGAGACCGAGTGCCAGGGGTGGAGCAAGGGGAAACTGCACCTGGGGCACACATGCACCCTGTGCCCCTTCCACGCCCCCGCCCTGACCTGGAATGCCCCCAGAATGTCCCAAAACACCCCTGCCCCACCCCCGGATCACCCTCGTCACACTCCCGCAGGGGCGCGCATCCAGTACATCGCGCACCCCTTGCCCCCTTGGCACTATGCCACTGCCGAGTGCCCAAACTGGGGCGACAGCTCGCGTGTCCACAAAGAGGGCTCTGAGTGCCACCTCTGGCACCTATGCCATAGGTTCACCACCACTGATATAGATGGTCTCAAGTTCAGTTCTTAGCATCTCCAGTTAAACAGATCAAGTAATAGAGAAAGTGAAAGGCTGTAAAGAGCTGCTGCCAGTTTGAGTAGACAATACTGACTGTGACTTACCAAAGGTCAGACTTAGTATAAGTTAGCTTCATGTGTTTACTGGGCCCCTTCCACACGTGCAGAATAATGCACTTTCAATCCACTTTCAATGCTCTTTGCAGCTGGATTTCACTGTGCGGAATAGCAAAATCCACTTGCAAACAATTGTGAAAGTGGGTTGAAAGTGTGGAAGGGACCTGTCATTTCTTTCTTTGTTTCACGGGCTTACATAAGAAAGTCTTTCTTCCCTCTCTCCTGTAAGGTCCCATCCCTTCCACACATGCAGAATGAGGAACTTTCAATCCACTTTCACAGTTGTTTGCAAGTGGATTTTGCTATTCCGCACCGTAAACTCCACCTGCGAAGTGCATTGAAAGTGCTCACCAACTGCACATGCTCGGTGAACTCTTATCCCCTGGCTCCTAAGATCCAACCAAAACACAAATACTAAAAAGGCATGGGTTACAAACGCATCACTAGTTGATGAAAATCTGTGGAAGAATTGCCCCATAGCCTTTGAGGCTAATTTGAGGACTACATCCAAGGATGGGCAGTTTCTGTGCCTGGATTGGTTCACGTGGGGATCTCACAACTCACTCAGCTACGAGGTTTCCTCTATCTGCACTTTCTTCACAAGACCCACTGGGGGAATCCATGGGTCAGGGAAAAACAAGCCAGCCTTCACCCTGTGTACAACCTAACTGTGTGCTGTGTGAAGTTTTCCTAACCAGCCAACATCTTTGAAAGGTTGAGCCTTTTGTATCTGCATTTAGAGCCCAAGGGACAATGGTGTCAACCTGATCCTATAACATTTGAGTCTCCTCACCCCTTTCCCAGCCTCAATACTTTTTCCAGCCTGTGTTTGGACATCAGTGAAGACTGTGTGATGTAAATTATTCCAGAGATGGAAGGGCAATTTAGGACTCTTTCTGTGATGAGTCATTGTCAACTTAGGACAGAAAGGGGAGAGAAAGTGTGCCATGTAGGTTCATTTTCAAACCCATCAAAAATACTTTCCCCTTTCTCCTTAATGTATAGCTGGCATAGCATGGCTTGGCTTCCTCCCATATAACAGCCCCTGCATTGCTGTTAAAAACTCTTTGTCGACAGAAAAGGCAAGTTTGTGTACATATTCCAGCGTTAAGTGACTTTTGGCTAAGCGGACAGCTTGTTTCTGGGGCTCTTCTAAGCCAGCAGTCTTGTGTTTGCTACACACCAGATGTCAGAGTAGATGGATGTTATCCTTTAAAGATGTGCAGTCGTACAGTGAGGGACCATATGACTGGCAAAAAGCACTGTCATGTTACGAGTTACACAATACATTCGGCTGTCGGAACCTTGACGAATTTTCTGCACTACACCGCGTGTTGCCATTTTGAGTTGAGACCAGCTAGAGATGGGTCTGTGGGTTAGTGGTTAGGGATAAGACTATGGCTTTGAGTGCAGAAGGATAGTTCTTAAACTGTAAGGATTCAGTTGCAGGCAACAGCGAAGATTTTCTGCCTGAGATTCCACAGAGCTGCTGCCACTCAGTGGTCCTTCACATCACCCACTATCTGACGCTTTTAATTACAGATGTCAGAGATACTTTACTCTGCATTGGTCAGACCTTACTTAGAGTATTGTGTTCAGTTCTGGGCACCGCAATTTAAGGAGGATATCGACAAGCTAGAAAGCGTCCAGAGGAGGACAACCGAAATGGTAAAAGGTCTGGAATCCATGCCCTATGAATAGAGACTTAGGCAGCTGGGGATGTTTAGTCTGAAGAAGCGAAGGTTAAGGAGGGACATGATAGCTATGTTTAAATATTTGAAGGGATGTCATGTCGAAGAGGGAGCAAGCTTGTTTTCTGCTGCCTCAGACTAGGACATGGAGTAATGGATTCAAGGTGTAAGAAAAGAGATTCCACCTAAACATTAGGAAAAACTTTCTGGCAGGGGTGTTCGACAGTGGAATTCACTGCCTCGGAGAGTGGTGGAGTCTCCTTCTTTGGAGGTTTTCAAACAGAGGCTGGATGAATATAGGTCAGGAGTGCTTTGATTGTGTGTTCCTGCATTGCAGGGAATTGGACTTGATGGCCCTTGTCGTCTCTTCCAACTCTATGATTCTATGTTTGCAGCTAAATATGTACACCACCCTATGCATGCATGTACCACAGACCCATGTCTAACTCAGCCTATCAATGCATGCACCATGTTAATGAGGCATAAAGGCCAGACTTGTCTCCACTAACACTATGGCCCCTGCACACTCAAGGATAACCCTTCTTGGCGAGGAATTTTTTTTAGAAGAGAAGGAGATAAGAGTTTGGGTTTACACCCTGCTTTTCTCGTCCTGTAAGAAGTCTCAAAGCAGATTACAAACTCCATTCTCTTCCCCTCCCCACCACAGGCACTTTGTGAAGTAGGTAGGACTAAGAGAGTTCTGAGAGAACTGTGACTGGCCCAAGGTCACCCAGCTAAGCTGGCTTCATAGGGAAGAGTGGGGAAACAATCCCAGTTCATGAGATAAGAGTCTGCTGATCATGTGGAGGAGTGGAGAATCAAACCCAGTTACCAGAATCAAACCCAGTTTCCAGTCCACTGCTCTAGTCTAGAGTCCACTGTTCTAGAGTCCACTGCTCTAGAGTCCATTACACCATGCTGGCTCTCCATTATATCCCTCTCTCCTCCCCAGTAGGGCCCAAAGCAGCTTTCAGAAAGAACACTTCTAAACAAGCTTTTTTTTTTAATGGCAAAAGATAATCAGACATCCTGGGTTGATATTCTTCAGGTTAAAGACTCTGGTAAAAAAATTGTGTAATCTATGGCATAAGAGCTGCAGGCTACACCAAGGTTATCAATAACTTCAGTAGGAATGAGAACAAATGCTCAGCCGAGGTGTTTCAAGTTGGCAGCCATCTTCCATTAGTTCTCTCAATGCTCCAAAGCAGTGATTTACAATTTGATGAACCTGGAATGTAATACTGATGTAGACCAATTTGTTTCAATAGGTTAAAAAATTTTCTGTTACAGAGAAGCTTTAAAAGGGGCTTGGACAGATTTATGGAGGAGAAGTCGATCTATGGCTACCATAATCTTGATCCTCTTTGATCTGAGATTGCAAATGCCTTAACAGACCAGGTGATCGGGAGCAACAGCTGCAGAAGGCTATTGCGTTCACATCCTACATGTGAGCTCCCAAAGGCACCTGGTGGGCCACTGCGAGTAGCAGAGAGCTGGACTAGATGGACTTTGGTCTGATCCAGCTGGCTTGTTCTTATGTTCTGATGTTCTTAAGTATCAATGCCCTAGGAAGTTTTGGAGACACTGCTCTAATACCAAATCCTACAGCTCTGATCCCATATAATTATGCATCCCCTCTTCCCATATGCCCCACCCTTTTCTCAAAGTGTTTTTTTTTTCTTTTTTTTTTAAAGTATTCATAGTCTTTATAGAAAAGCAGGAGAGAATTAACAGTAGCATTAGAACTTGGGCCTGGATAATAATGCAATAATGCATTATTTGATATTATTTAAATGATGCAAGAAATGCATATATTTTAAAATAATGCAGTTTTCCTCTGATCGTTTATGGTTACTTAATGGCATTTAGATAATGTGAACTACTGCATTCCTTTAAATTGTAAGAATGATATTCTCATGCTCACGTGAAGATAGAATTTTAAAAGCACAGATTTTATTTTAATGTTAATGCATGGAAAGCATCACTAAAGTTCACTGCAATGTTAAGAATTGTTCAGTGTCCCTTGGACAAGTAACTTTTCTGGGTAAATCTAGTAGTTTCTTCTGACTTGTAAAATCTACAGAAAAATAAGGATGGAGAACATCATAATCTGCATCCACACATTGCAGGTTATTGTACTACAACCACTATTTCTGACTGGATTTTCCTGGGAGGGAGCAGCAGTGGCGTAGGAGGTTAAGAGCTCGTGTATCTAATCTGGAGGAACCGGGTTTGATTCCCAGCTCTGCCACCTGAGCTGTGGAGGCTTATCCCCCCACCCCCCCCCCCCCCCACCCCCCCCCCCCCCCACCCCCCCCCCCCCCCACCCCCCCCCCCCCCCACCCCCCCCCCCCCCCACCCCCCCCCCCCCCCACCCCCCCCCCCCCCCACCCCCCCCCCCCCCCACCCCCCCCCCCCCCCACCCCCCCCCCCCCCCACCCCCCCCCCCCCCCACCCCCCCCCCCCCCCACCCCCCCCCCCCCCCACCCCCCCCCCCCCCCACCCCCCCCCCCCCCCACCCCCCCCCCCCCCCACCCCCCCCCCCCCCCACCCCCCCCCCCCCCCACCCCCCCCCCCCCCCACCCCCCCCCCCCCCCACCCCCCCCCCCCCCCACCCCCCCCCCCCCCCACCCCCCCCCCCCCCCACCCCCCCCCCCCCCCACCCCCCCCCCCCCCCACCCCCCCCCCCCCCCACCCCCCCCCCCCCCCACCCCCCCCCCCCCCCACCCCCCCCCCCCCCCACCCCCCCCCCCCCCCACCCCCCCCCCCCCCCACCCCCCCCCCCCCCCACCCCCCCCCCCCCCCACCCCCCCCCCCCCCCACCCCCCCCCCCCCCCACCCCCCCCCCCCCCCACCCCCCCCCCCCCCCACCCCCCCCCCCCCCCACCCCCCCCCCCCCCCACCCCCCCCCCCCCCCACCCCCCCCCCCCCCCACCCCCCCCCCCCCCCACCCCCCCCCCCCCCCACCCCCCCCCCCCCCCACCCCCCCCCCCCCCCACCCCCCCCCCCCCCCACCCCCCCCCCCCCCCACCCCCCCCCCCCCCCACCCCCCCCCCCCCCCACCCCCCCCCCCCCCCACCCCCCCCCCCCCCCACCCCCCCCCCCCCCCACCCCCCCCCCCCCCCACCCCCCCCCCCCCCCACCCCCCCCCCCCCCCACCCCCCCCCCCCCCCACCCCCCCCCCCCCCCACCCCCCCCCCCCCCCACCCCCCCCCCCCCCCACCCCCCCCCCCCCCCACCCCCCCCCCCCCCCACCCCCCCCCCCCCCCACCCCCCCCCCCCCCCACCCCCCCCCCCCCCCACCCCCCCCCCCCCCCACCCCCCCCCCCCCCCACCCCCCCCCCCCCCCACCCCCCCCCCCCCCCACCCCCCCCCCCCCCCACCCCCCCCCCCCCCCACCCCCCCCCCCCCCCACCCCCCCCCCCCCCCACCCCCCCCCCCCCCCACCCCCCCCCCCCCCCACCCCCCCCCCCCCCCACCCCCCCCCCCCCCCACCCCCCCCCCCCCCCACCCCCCCCCCCCCCCACCCCCCCCCCCCCCCACCCCCCCCCCCCCCCACCCCCCCCCCCCCCCACCCCCCCCCCCCCCCACCCCCCCCCCCCCCCACCCCCCCCCCCCCCCACCCCCCCCCCCCCCCACCCCCCCCCCCCCCCACCCCCCCCCCCCCCCACCCCCCCCCCCCCCCACCCCCCCCCCCCCCCACCCCCCCCCCCCCCCACCCCCCCCCCCCCCCACCCCCCCCCCCCCCCACCCCCCCCCCCCCCCACCCCCCCCCCCCCCCACCCCCCCCCCCCCCCACCCCCCCCCCCCCCCACCCCCCCCCCCCCCCACCCCCCCCCCCCCCCACCCCCCCCCCCCCCCACCCCCCCCCCCCCCCACCCCCCCCCCCCCCCACCCCCCCCCCCCCCCACCCCCCCCCCCCCCCACCCCCCCCCCCCCCCACCCCCCCCCCCCCCCACCCCCCCCCCCCCCCACCCCCCCCCCCCCCCACCCCCCCCCCCCCCCACCCCCCCCCCCCCCCACCCCCCCCCCCCCCCACCCCCCCCCCCCCCCACCCCCCCCCCCCCCCACCCCCCCCCCCCCCCACCCCCCCCCCCCCCCACCCCCCCCCCCCCCCACCCCCCCCCCCCCCCACCCCCCCCCCCCCCCACCCCCCCCCCCCCCCACCCCCCCCCCCCCCCACCCCCCCCCCCCCCCACCCCCCCCCCCCCCCACCCCCCCCCCCCCCCACCCCCCCCCCCCCCCACCCCCCCCCCCCCCCACCCCCCCCCCCCCCCACCCCCCCCCCCCCCCACCCCCCCCCCCCCCCACCCCCCCCCCCCCCCACCCCCCCCCCCCCCCACCCCCCCCCCCCCCCACCCCCCCCCCCCCCCACCCCCCCCCCCCCCCACCCCCCCCCCCCCCCACCCCCCCCCCCCCCCACCCCCCCCCCCCCCCACCCCCCCCCCCCCCCACCCCCCCCCCCCCCCACCCCCCCCCCCCCCCACCCCCCCCCCCCCCCACCCCCCCCCCCCCCCACCCCCCCCCCCCCCCACCCCCCCCCCCCCCCACCCCCCCCCCCCCCCACCCCCCCCCCCCCCCACCCCCCCCCCCCCCCACCCCCCCCCCCCCCCACCCCCCCCCCCCCCCACCCCCCCCCCCCCCCACCCCCCCCCCCCCCCACCCCCCCCCCCCCCCACCCCCCCCCCCCCCCACCCCCCCCCCCCCCCACCCCCCCCCCCCCCCACCCCCCCCCCCCCCCACCCCCCCCCCCCCCCACCCCCCCCCCCCCCCACCCCCCCCCCCCCCCACCCCCCCCCCCCCCCACCCCCCCCCCCCCCCACCCCCCCCCCCCCCCACCCCCCCCCCCCCCCACCCCCCCCCCCCCCCACCCCCCCCCCCCCCCACCCCCCCCCCCCCCCACCCCCCCCCCCCCCCACCCCCCCCCCCCCCCACCCCCCCCCCCCCCCACCCCCCCCCCCCCCCACCCCCCCCCCCCCCCACCCCCCCCCCCCCCCACCCCCCCCCCCCCCCACCCCCCCCCCCCCCCACCCCCCCCCCCCCCCACCCCCCCCCCCCCCCACCCCCCCCCCCCCCCACCCCCCCCCCCCCCCACCCCCCCCCCCCCCCACCCCCCCCCCCCCCCACCCCCCCCCCCCCCCACCCCCCCCCCCCCCCACCCCCCCCCCCCCCCACCCCCCCCCCCCCCCACCCCCCCCCCCCCCCACCCCCCCCCCCCCCCACCCCCCCCCCCCCCCACCCCCCCCCCCCCCCACCCCCCCCCCCCCCCACCCCCCCCCCCCCCCACCCCCCCCCCCCCCCACCCCCCCCCCCCCCCACCCCCCCCCCCCCCCACCCCCCCCCCCCCCCACCCCCCCCCCCCCCCACCCCCCCCCCCCCCCACCCCCCCCCCCCCCCACCCCCCCCCCCCCCCACCCCCCCCCCCCCCCACCCCCCCCCCCCCCCACCCCCCCCCCCCCCCACCCCCCCCCCCCCCCACCCCCCCCCCCCCCCACCCCCCCCCCCCCCCACCCCCCCCCCCCCCCACCCCCCCCCCCCCCCACCCCCCCCCCCCCCCACCCCCCCCCCCCCCCACCCCCCCCCCCCCCCACCCCCCCCCCCCCCCACCCCCCCCCCCCCCCACCCCCCCCCCCCCCCACCCCCCCCCCCCCCCACCCCCCCCCCCCCCCACCCCCCCCCCCCCCCACCCCCCCCCCCCCCCACCCCCCCCCCCCCCCACCCCCCCCCCCCCCCACCCCCCCCCCCCCCCACCCCCCCCCCCCCCCACCCCCCCCCCCCCCCACCCCCCCCCCCCCCCACCCCCCCCCCCCCCCACCCCCCCCCCCCCCCACCCCCCCCCCCCCCCACCCCCCCCCCCCCCCACCCCCCCCCCCCCCCACCCCCCCCCCCCCCCACCCCCCCCCCCCCCCACCCCCCCCCCCCCCCACCCCCCCCCCCCCCCACCCCCCCCCCCCCCCACCCCCCCCCCCCCCCACCCCCCCCCCCCCCCACCCCCCCCCCCCCCCACCCCCCCCCCCCCCCACCCCCCCCCCCCCCCACCCCCCCCCCCCCCCACCCCCCCCCCCCCCCACCCCCCCCCCCCCCCACCCCCCCCCCCCCCCACCCCCCCCCCCCCCCACCCCCCCCCCCCCCCACCCCCCCCCCCCCCCACCCCCCCCCCCCCCCACCCCCCCCCCCCCCCACCCCCCCCCCCCCCCACCCCCCCCCCCCCCCACCCCCCCCCCCCCCCACCCCCCCCCCCCCCCACCCCCCCCCCCCCCCACCCCCCCCCCCCCCCACCCCCCCCCCCCCCCACCCCCCCCCCCCCCCACCCCCCCCCCCCCCCACCCCCCCCCCCCCCCACCCCCCCCCCCCCCCACCCCCCCCCCCCCCCACCCCCCCCCCCCCCCACCCCCCCCCCCCCCCACCCCCCCCCCCCCCCACCCCCCCCCCCCCCCACCCCCCCCCCCCCCCACCCCCCCCCCCCCCCACCCCCCCCCCCCCCCACCCCCCCCCCCCCCCACCCCCCCCCCCCCCCACCCCCCCCCCCCCCCACCCCCCCCCCCCCCCACCCCCCCCCCCCCCCACCCCCCCCCCCCCCCACCCCCCCCCCCCCCCACCCCCCCCCCCCCCCACCCCCCCCCCCCCCCACCCCCCCCCCCCCCCACCCCCCCCCCCCCCCACCCCCCCCCCCCCCCACCCCCCCCCCCCCCCACCCCCCCCCCCCCCCACCCCCCCCCCCCCCCACCCCCCCCCCCCCCCACCCCCCCCCCCCCCCACCCCCCCCCCCCCCCACCCCCCCCCCCCCCCACCCCCCCCCCCCCCCACCCCCCCCCCCCCCCACCCCCCCCCCCCCCCACCCCCCCCCCCCCCCACCCCCCCCCCCCCCCACCCCCCCCCCCCCCCACCCCCCCCCCCCCCCACCCCCCCCCCCCCCCACCCCCCCCCCCCCCCACCCCCCCCCCCCCCCACCCCCCCCCCCCCCCACCCCCCCCCCCCCCCACCCCCCCCCCCCCCCACCCCCCCCCCCCCCCACCCCCCCCCCCCCCCACCCCCCCCCCCCCCCACCCCCCCCCCCCCCCACCCCCCCCCCCCCCCACCCCCCCCCCCCCCCACCCCCCCCCCCCCCCACCCCCCCCCCCCCCCACCCCCCCCCCCCCCCACCCCCCCCCCCCCCCACCCCCCCCCCCCCCCACCCCCCCCCCCCCCCACCCCCCCCCCCCCCCACCCCCCCCCCCCCCCACCCCCCCCCCCCCCCACCCCCCCCCCCCCCCACCCCCCCCCCCCCCCACCCCCCCCCCCCCCCACCCCCCCCCCCCCCCACCCCCCCCCCCCCCCACCCCCCCCCCCCCCCACCCCCCCCCCCCCCCACCCCCCCCCCCCCCCACCCCCCCCCCCCCCCACCCCCCCCCCCCCCCACCCCCCCCCCCCCCCACCCCCCCCCCCCCCCACCCCCCCCCCCCCCCACCCCCCCCCCCCCCCACCCCCCCCCCCCCCCACCCCCCCCCCCCCCCACCCCCCCCCCCCCCCACCCCCCCCCCCCCCCACCCCCCCCCCCCCCCACCCCCCCCCCCCCCCACCCCCCCCCCCCCCCACCCCCCCCCCCCCCCACCCCCCCCCCCCCCCACCCCCCCCCCCCCCCACCCCCCCCCCCCCCCACCCCCCCCCCCCCCCACCCCCCCCCCCCCCCACCCCCCCCCCCCCCCACCCCCCCCCCCCCCCACCCCCCCCCCCCCCCACCCCCCCCCCCCCCCACCCCCCCCCCCCCCCACCCCCCCCCCCCCCCACCCCCCCCCCCCCCCACCCCCCCCCCCCCCCACCCCCCCCCCCCCCCACCCCCCCCCCCCCCCACCCCCCCCCCCCCCCACCCCCCCCCCCCCCCACCCCCCCCCCCCCCCACCCCCCCCCCCCCCCACCCCCCCCCCCCCCCACCCCCCCCCCCCCCCACCCCCCCCCCCCCCCACCCCCCCCCCCCCCCACCCCCCCCCCCCCCCACCCCCCCCCCCCCCCACCCCCCCCCCCCCCCACCCCCCCCCCCCCCCACCCCCCCCCCCCCCCACCCCCCCCCCCCCCCACCCCCCCCCCCCCCCACCCCCCCCCCCCCCCACCCCCCCCCCCCCCCACCCCCCCCCCCCCCCACCCCCCCCCCCCCCCACCCCCCCCCCCCCCCACCCCCCCCCCCCCCCACCCCCCCCCCCCCCCACCCCCCCCCCCCCCCACCCCCCCCCCCCCCCACCCCCCCCCCCCCCCACCCCCCCCCCCCCCCACCCCCCCCCCCCCCCACCCCCCCCCCCCCCCACCCCCCCCCCCCCCCACCCCCCCCCCCCCCCACCCCCCCCCCCCCCCACCCCCCCCCCCCCCCACCCCCCCCCCCCCCCACCCCCCCCCCCCCCCACCCCCCCCCCCCCCCACCCCCCCCCCCCCCCACCCCCCCCCCCCCCCACCCCCCCCCCCCCCCACCCCCCCCCCCCCCCACCCCCCCCCCCCCCCACCCCCCCCCCCCCCCACCCCCCCCCCCCCCCACCCCCCCCCCCCCCCACCCCCCCCCCCCCCCACCCCCCCCCCCCCCCACCCCCCCCCCCCCCCACCCCCCCCCCCCCCCACCCCCCCCCCCCCCCACCCCCCCCCCCCCCCACCCCCCCCCCCCCCCACCCCCCCCCCCCCCCACCCCCCCCCCCCCCCACCCCCCCCCCCCCCCACCCCCCCCCCCCCCCACCCCCCCCCCCCCCCACCCCCCCCCCCCCCCACCCCCCCCCCCCCCCACCCCCCCCCCCCCCCACCCCCCCCCCCCCCCACCCCCCCCCCCCCCCACCCCCCCCCCCCCCCACCCCCCCCCCCCCCCACCCCCCCCCCCCCCCACCCCCCCCCCCCCCCACCCCCCCCCCCCCCCACCCCCCCCCCCCCCCACCCCCCCCCCCCCCCACCCCCCCCCCCCCCCACCCCCCCCCCCCCCCACCCCCCCCCCCCCCCACCCCCCCCCCCCCCCACCCCCCCCCCCCCCCACCCCCCCCCCCCCCCACCCCCCCCCCCCCCCACCCCCCCCCCCCCCCACCCCCCCCCCCCCCCACCCCCCCCCCCCCCCACCCCCCCCCCCCCCCACCCCCCCCCCCCCCCACCCCCCCCCCCCCCCACCCCCCCCCCCCCCCACCCCCCCCCCCCCCCACCCCCCCCCCCCCCCACCCCCCCCCCCCCCCACCCCCCCCCCCCCCCACCCCCCCCCCCCCCCACCCCCCCCCCCCCCCACCCCCCCCCCCCCCCACCCCCCCCCCCCCCCACCCCCCCCCCCCCCCACCCCCCCCCCCCCCCACCCCCCCCCCCCCCCACCCCCCCCCCCCCCCACCCCCCCCCCCCCCCACCCCCCCCCCCCCCCACCCCCCCCCCCCCCCACCCCCCCCCCCCCCCACCCCCCCCCCCCCCCACCCCCCCCCCCCCCCACCCCCCCCCCCCCCCACCCCCCCCCCCCCCCACCCCCCCCCCCCCCCACCCCCCCCCCCCCCCACCCCCCCCCCCCCCCACCCCCCCCCCCCCCCACCCCCCCCCCCCCCCACCCCCCCCCCCCCCCACCCCCCCCCCCCCCCACCCCCCCCCCCCCCCACCCCCCCCCCCCCCCACCCCCCCCCCCCCCCACCCCCCCCCCCCCCCACCCCCCCCCCCCCCCACCCCCCCCCCCCCCCACCCCCCCCCCCCCCCACCCCCCCCCCCCCCCACCCCCCCCCCCCCCCACCCCCCCCCCCCCCCACCCCCCCCCCCCCCCACCCCCCCCCCCCCCCACCCCCCCCCCCCCCCACCCCCCCCCCCCCCCACCCCCCCCCCCCCCCACCCCCCCCCCCCCCCACCCCCCCCCCCCCCCACCCCCCCCCCCCCCCACCCCCCCCCCCCCCCACCCCCCCCCCCCCCCACCCCCCCCCCCCCCCACCCCCCCCCCCCCCCACCCCCCCCCCCCCCCACCCCCCCCCCCCCCCACCCCCCCCCCCCCCCACCCCCCCCCCCCCCCACCCCCCCCCCCCCCCACCCCCCCCCCCCCCCACCCCCCCCCCCCCCCACCCCCCCCCCCCCCCACCCCCCCCCCCCCCCACCCCCCCCCCCCCCCACCCCCCCCCCCCCCCACCCCCCCCCCCCCCCACCCCCCCCCCCCCCCACCCCCCCCCCCCCCCACCCCCCCCCCCCCCCACCCCCCCCCCCCCCCACCCCCCCCCCCCCCCACCCCCCCCCCCCCCCACCCCCCCCCCCCCCCACCCCCCCCCCCCCCCACCCCCCCCCCCCCCCACCCCCCCCCCCCCCCACCCCCCCCCCCCCCCACCCCCCCCCCCCCCCACCCCCCCCCCCCCCCACCCCCCCCCCCCCCCACCCCCCCCCCCCCCCACCCCCCCCCCCCCCCACCCCCCCCCCCCCCCACCCCCCCCCCCCCCCACCCCCCCCCCCCCCCACCCCCCCCCCCCCCCACCCCCCCCCCCCCCCACCCCCCCCCCCCCCCACCCCCCCCCCCCCCCACCCCCCCCCCCCCCCACCCCCCCCCCCCCCCACCCCCCCCCCCCCCCACCCCCCCCCCCCCCCACCCCCCCCCCCCCCCACCCCCCCCCCCCCCCACCCCCCCCCCCCCCCACCCCCCCCCCCCCCCACCCCCCCCCCCCCCCACCCCCCCCCCCCCCCACCCCCCCCCCCCCCCACCCCCCCCCCCCCCCACCCCCCCCCCCCCCCACCCCCCCCCCCCCCCACCCCCCCCCCCCCCCACCCCCCCCCCCCCCCACCCCCCCCCCCCCCCACCCCCCCCCCCCCCCACCCCCCCCCCCCCCCACCCCCCCCCCCCCCCACCCCCCCCCCCCCCCACCCCCCCCCCCCCCCACCCCCCCCCCCCCCCACCCCCCCCCCCCCCCACCCCCCCCCCCCCCCACCCCCCCCCCCCCCCACCCCCCCCCCCCCCCACCCCCCCCCCCCCCCACCCCCCCCCCCCCCCACCCCCCCCCCCCCCCACCCCCCCCCCCCCCCACCCCCCCCCCCCCCCACCCCCCCCCCCCCCCACCCCCCCCCCCCCCCACCCCCCCCCCCCCCCACCCCCCCCCCCCCCCACCCCCCCCCCCCCCCACCCCCCCCCCCCCCCACCCCCCCCCCCCCCCACCCCCCCCCCCCCCCACCCCCCCCCCCCCCCACCCCCCCCCCCCCCCACCCCCCCCCCCCCCCACCCCCCCCCCCCCCCACCCCCCCCCCCCCCCACCCCCCCCCCCCCCCACCCCCCCCCCCCCCCACCCCCCCCCCCCCCCACCCCCCCCCCCCCCCACCCCCCCCCCCCCCCACCCCCCCCCCCCCCCACCCCCCCCCCCCCCCACCCCCCCCCCCCCCCACCCCCCCCCCCCCCCACCCCCCCCCCCCCCCACCCCCCCCCCCCCCCACCCCCCCCCCCCCCCACCCCCCCCCCCCCCCACCCCCCCCCCCCCCCACCCCCCCCCCCCCCCACCCCCCCCCCCCCCCACCCCCCCCCCCCCCCACCCCCCCCCCCCCCCACCCCCCCCCCCCCCCACCCCCCCCCCCCCCCACCCCCCCCCCCCCCCACCCCCCCCCCCCCCCACCCCCCCCCCCCCCCACCCCCCCCCCCCCCCACCCCCCCCCCCCCCCACCCCCCCCCCCCCCCACCCCCCCCCCCCCCCACCCCCCCCCCCCCCCACCCCCCCCCCCCCCCACCCCCCCCCCCCCCCACCCCCCCCCCCCCCCACCCCCCCCCCCCCCCACCCCCCCCCCCCCCCACCCCCCCCCCCCCCCACCCCCCCCCCCCCCCACCCCCCCCCCCCCCCACCCCCCCCCCCCCCCACCCCCCCCCCCCCCCACCCCCCCCCCCCCCCACCCCCCCCCCCCCCCACCCCCCCCCCCCCCCACCCCCCCCCCCCCCCACCCCCCCCCCCCCCCACCCCCCCCCCCCCCCACCCCCCCCCCCCCCCACCCCCCCCCCCCCCCACCCCCCCCCCCCCCCACCCCCCCCCCCCCCCACCCCCCCCCCCCCCCACCCCCCCCCCCCCCCACCCCCCCCCCCCCCCACCCCCCCCCCCCCCCACCCCCCCCCCCCCCCACCCCCCCCCCCCCCCACCCCCCCCCCCCCCCACCCCCCCCCCCCCCCACCCCCCCCCCCCCCCACCCCCCCCCCCCCCCACCCCCCCCCCCCCCCACCCCCCCCCCCCCCCACCCCCCCCCCCCCCCACCCCCCCCCCCCCCCACCCCCCCCCCCCCCCACCCCCCCCCCCCCCCACCCCCCCCCCCCCCCACCCCCCCCCCCCCCCACCCCCCCCCCCCCCCACCCCCCCCCCCCCCCACCCCCCCCCCCCCCCACCCCCCCCCCCCCCCACCCCCCCCCCCCCCCACCCCCCCCCCCCCCCACCCCCCCCCCCCCCCACCCCCCCCCCCCCCCACCCCCCCCCCCCCCCACCCCCCCCCCCCCCCACCCCCCCCCCCCCCCACCCCCCCCCCCCCCCACCCCCCCCCCCCCCCACCCCCCCCCCCCCCCACCCCCCCCCCCCCCCACCCCCCCCCCCCCCCACCCCCCCCCCCCCCCACCCCCCCCCCCCCCCACCCCCCCCCCCCCCCACCCCCCCCCCCCCCCACCCCCCCCCCCCCCCACCCCCCCCCCCCCCCACCCCCCCCCCCCCCCACCCCCCCCCCCCCCCACCCCCCCCCCCCCCCACCCCCCCCCCCCCCCACCCCCCCCCCCCCCCACCCCCCCCCCCCCCCACCCCCCCCCCCCCCCACCCCCCCCCCCCCCCACCCCCCCCCCCCCCCACCCCCCCCCCCCCCCACCCCCCCCCCCCCCCACCCCCCCCCCCCCCCACCCCCCCCCCCCCCCACCCCCCCCCCCCCCCACCCCCCCCCCCCCCCACCCCCCCCCCCCCCCACCCCCCCCCCCCCCCACCCCCCCCCCCCCCCACCCCCCCCCCCCCCCACCCCCCCCCCCCCCCACCCCCCCCCCCCCCCACCCCCCCCCCCCCCCACCCCCCCCCCCCCCCACCCCCCCCCCCCCCCACCCCCCCCCCCCCCCACCCCCCCCCCCCCCCACCCCCCCCCCCCCCCACCCCCCCCCCCCCCCACCCCCCCCCCCCCCCACCCCCCCCCCCCCCCACCCCCCCCCCCCCCCACCCCCCCCCCCCCCCACCCCCCCCCCCCCCCACCCCCCCCCCCCCCCACCCCCCCCCCCCCCCACCCCCCCCCCCCCCCACCCCCCCCCCCCCCCACCCCCCCCCCCCCCCACCCCCCCCCCCCCCCACCCCCCCCCCCCCCCACCCCCCCCCCCCCCCACCCCCCCCCCCCCCCACCCCCCCCCCCCCCCACCCCCCCCCCCCCCCACCCCCCCCCCCCCCCACCCCCCCCCCCCCCCACCCCCCCCCCCCCCCACCCCCCCCCCCCCCCACCCCCCCCCCCCCCCACCCCCCCCCCCCCCCACCCCCCCCCCCCCCCACCCCCCCCCCCCCCCACCCCCCCCCCCCCCCACCCCCCCCCCCCCCCACCCCCCCCCCCCCCCACCCCCCCCCCCCCCCACCCCCCCCCCCCCCCACCCCCCCCCCCCCCCACCCCCCCCCCCCCCCACCCCCCCCCCCCCCCACCCCCCCCCCCCCCCACCCCCCCCCCCCCCCACCCCCCCCCCCCCCCACCCCCCCCCCCCCCCACCCCCCCCCCCCCCCACCCCCCCCCCCCCCCACCCCCCCCCCCCCCCACCCCCCCCCCCCCCCACCCCCCCCCCCCCCCACCCCCCCCCCCCCCCACCCCCCCCCCCCCCCACCCCCCCCCCCCCCCACCCCCCCCCCCCCCCACCCCCCCCCCCCCCCACCCCCCCCCCCCCCCACCCCCCCCCCCCCCCACCCCCCCCCCCCCCCACCCCCCCCCCCCCCCACCCCCCCCCCCCCCCACCCCCCCCCCCCCCCACCCCCCCCCCCCCCCACCCCCCCCCCCCCCCACCCCCCCCCCCCCCCACCCCCCCCCCCCCCCACCCCCCCCCCCCCCCACCCCCCCCCCCCCCCACCCCCCCCCCCCCCCACCCCCCCCCCCCCCCACCCCCCCCCCCCCCCACCCCCCCCCCCCCCCACCCCCCCCCCCCCCCACCCCCCCCCCCCCCCACCCCCCCCCCCCCCCACCCCCCCCCCCCCCCACCCCCCCCCCCCCCCACCCCCCCCCCCCCCCACCCCCCCCCCCCCCCACCCCCCCCCCCCCCCACCCCCCCCCCCCCCCACCCCCCCCCCCCCCCACCCCCCCCCCCCCCCACCCCCCCCCCCCCCCACCCCCCCCCCCCCCCACCCCCCCCCCCCCCCACCCCCCCCCCCCCCCACCCCCCCCCCCCCCCACCCCCCCCCCCCCCCACCCCCCCCCCCCCCCACCCCCCCCCCCCCCCACCCCCCCCCCCCCCCACCCCCCCCCCCCCCCACCCCCCCCCCCCCCCACCCCCCCCCCCCCCCACCCCCCCCCCCCCCCACCCCCCCCCCCCCCCACCCCCCCCCCCCCCCACCCCCCCCCCCCCCCACCCCCCCCCCCCCCCACCCCCCCCCCCCCCCACCCCCCCCCCCCCCCACCCCCCCCCCCCCCCACCCCCCCCCCCCCCCACCCCCCCCCCCCCCCACCCCCCCCCCCCCCCACCCCCCCCCCCCCCCACCCCCCCCCCCCCCCACCCCCCCCCCCCCCCACCCCCCCCCCCCCCCACCCCCCCCCCCCCCCACCCCCCCCCCCCCCCACCCCCCCCCCCCCCCACCCCCCCCCCCCCCCACCCCCCCCCCCCCCCACCCCCCCCCCCCCCCACCCCCCCCCCCCCCCACCCCCCCCCCCCCCCACCCCCCCCCCCCCCCACCCCCCCCCCCCCCCACCCCCCCCCCCCCCCACCCCCCCCCCCCCCCACCCCCCCCCCCCCCCACCCCCCCCCCCCCCCACCCCCCCCCCCCCCCACCCCCCCCCCCCCCCACCCCCCCCCCCCCCCACCCCCCCCCCCCCCCACCCCCCCCCCCCCCCACCCCCCCCCCCCCCCACCCCCCCCCCCCCCCACCCCCCCCCCCCCCCACCCCCCCCCCCCCCCACCCCCCCCCCCCCCCACCCCCCCCCCCCCCCACCCCCCCCCCCCCCCACCCCCCCCCCCCCCCACCCCCCCCCCCCCCCACCCCCCCCCCCCCCCACCCCCCCCCCCCCCCACCCCCCCCCCCCCCCACCCCCCCCCCCCCCCACCCCCCCCCCCCCCCACCCCCCCCCCCCCCCACCCCCCCCCCCCCCCACCCCCCCCCCCCCCCACCCCCCCCCCCCCCCACCCCCCCCCCCCCCCACCCCCCCCCCCCCCCACCCCCCCCCCCCCCCACCCCCCCCCCCCCCCACCCCCCCCCCCCCCCACCCCCCCCCCCCCCCACCCCCCCCCCCCCCCACCCCCCCCCCCCCCCACCCCCCCCCCCCCCCACCCCCCCCCCCCCCCACCCCCCCCCCCCCCCACCCCCCCCCCCCCCCACCCCCCCCCCCCCCCACCCCCCCCCCCCCCCACCCCCCCCCCCCCCCACCCCCCCCCCCCCCCACCCCCCCCCCCCCCCACCCCCCCCCCCCCCCACCCCCCCCCCCCCCCACCCCCCCCCCCCCCCACCCCCCCCCCCCCCCACCCCCCCCCCCCCCCACCCCCCCCCCCCCCCACCCCCCCCCCCCCCCACCCCCCCCCCCCCCCACCCCCCCCCCCCCCCACCCCCCCCCCCCCCCACCCCCCCCCCCCCCCACCCCCCCCCCCCCCCACCCCCCCCCCCCCCCACCCCCCCCCCCCCCCACCCCCCCCCCCCCCCACCCCCCCCCCCCCCCACCCCCCCCCCCCCCCACCCCCCCCCCCCCCCACCCCCCCCCCCCCCCACCCCCCCCCCCCCCCACCCCCCCCCCCCCCCACCCCCCCCCCCCCCCACCCCCCCCCCCCCCCACCCCCCCCCCCCCCCACCCCCCCCCCCCCCCACCCCCCCCCCCCCCCACCCCCCCCCCCCCCCACCCCCCCCCCCCCCCACCCCCCCCCCCCCCCACCCCCCCCCCCCCCCACCCCCCCCCCCCCCCACCCCCCCCCCCCCCCACCCCCCCCCCCCCCCACCCCCCCCCCCCCCCACCCCCCCCCCCCCCCACCCCCCCCCCCCCCCACCCCCCCCCCCCCCCACCCCCCCCCCCCCCCACCCCCCCCCCCCCCCACCCCCCCCCCCCCCCACCCCCCCCCCCCCCCACCCCCCCCCCCCCCCACCCCCCCCCCCCCCCACCCCCCCCCCCCCCCACCCCCCCCCCCCCCCACCCCCCCCCCCCCCCACCCCCCCCCCCCCCCACCCCCCCCCCCCCCCACCCCCCCCCCCCCCCACCCCCCCCCCCCCCCACCCCCCCCCCCCCCCACCCCCCCCCCCCCCCACCCCCCCCCCCCCCCACCCCCCCCCCCCCCCACCCCCCCCCCCCCCCACCCCCCCCCCCCCCCACCCCCCCCCCCCCCCACCCCCCCCCCCCCCCACCCCCCCCCCCCCCCACCCCCCCCCCCCCCCACCCCCCCCCCCCCCCACCCCCCCCCCCCCCCACCCCCCCCCCCCCCCACCCCCCCCCCCCCCCACCCCCCCCCCCCCCCACCCCCCCCCCCCCCCACCCCCCCCCCCCCCCACCCCCCCCCCCCCCCACCCCCCCCCCCCCCCACCCCCCCCCCCCCCCACCCCCCCCCCCCCCCACCCCCCCCCCCCCCCACCCCCCCCCCCCCCCACCCCCCCCCCCCCCCACCCCCCCCCCCCCCCACCCCCCCCCCCCCCCACCCCCCCCCCCCCCCACCCCCCCCCCCCCCCACCCCCCCCCCCCCCCACCCCCCCCCCCCCCCACCCCCCCCCCCCCCCACCCCCCCCCCCCCCCACCCCCCCCCCCCCCCACCCCCCCCCCCCCCCACCCCCCCCCCCCCCCACCCCCCCCCCCCCCCACCCCCCCCCCCCCCCACCCCCCCCCCCCCCCACCCCCCCCCCCCCCCACCCCCCCCCCCCCCCACCCCCCCCCCCCCCCACCCCCCCCCCCCCCCACCCCCCCCCCCCCCCACCCCCCCCCCCCCCCACCCCCCCCCCCCCCCACCCCCCCCCCCCCCCACCCCCCCCCCCCCCCACCCCCCCCCCCCCCCACCCCCCCCCCCCCCCACCCCCCCCCCCCCCCACCCCCCCCCCCCCCCACCCCCCCCCCCCCCCACCCCCCCCCCCCCCCACCCCCCCCCCCCCCCACCCCCCCCCCCCCCCACCCCCCCCCCCCCCCACCCCCCCCCCCCCCCACCCCCCCCCCCCCCCACCCCCCCCCCCCCCCACCCCCCCCCCCCCCCACCCCCCCCCCCCCCCACCCCCCCCCCCCCCCACCCCCCCCCCCCCCCACCCCCCCCCCCCCCCACCCCCCCCCCCCCCCACCCCCCCCCCCCCCCACCCCCCCCCCCCCCCACCCCCCCCCCCCCCCACCCCCCCCCCCCCCCACCCCCCCCCCCCCCCACCCCCCCCCCCCCCCACCCCCCCCCCCCCCCACCCCCCCCCCCCCCCACCCCCCCCCCCCCCCACCCCCCCCCCCCCCCACCCCCCCCCCCCCCCACCCCCCCCCCCCCCCACCCCCCCCCCCCCCCACCCCCCCCCCCCCCCACCCCCCCCCCCCCCCACCCCCCCCCCCCCCCACCCCCCCCCCCCCCCACCCCCCCCCCCCCCCACCCCCCCCCCCCCCCACCCCCCCCCCCCCCCACCCCCCCCCCCCCCCACCCCCCCCCCCCCCCACCCCCCCCCCCCCCCACCCCCCCCCCCCCCCACCCCCCCCCCCCCCCACCCCCCCCCCCCCCCACCCCCCCCCCCCCCCACCCCCCCCCCCCCCCACCCCCCCCCCCCCCCACCCCCCCCCCCCCCCACCCCCCCCCCCCCCCACCCCCCCCCCCCCCCACCCCCCCCCCCCCCCACCCCCCCCCCCCCCCACCCCCCCCCCCCCCCACCCCCCCCCCCCCCCACCCCCCCCCCCCCCCACCCCCCCCCCCCCCCACCCCCCCCCCCCCCCACCCCCCCCCCCCCCCACCCCCCCCCCCCCCCACCCCCCCCCCCCCCCACCCCCCCCCCCCCCCACCCCCCCCCCCCCCCACCCCCCCCCCCCCCCACCCCCCCCCCCCCCCACCCCCCCCCCCCCCCACCCCCCCCCCCCCCCACCCCCCCCCCCCCCCACCCCCCCCCCCCCCCACCCCCCCCCCCCCCCACCCCCCCCCCCCCCCACCCCCCCCCCCCCCCACCCCCCCCCCCCCCCACCCCCCCCCCCCCCCACCCCCCCCCCCCCCCACCCCCCCCCCCCCCCACCCCCCCCCCCCCCCACCCCCCCCCCCCCCCACCCCCCCCCCCCCCCACCCCCCCCCCCCCCCACCCCCCCCCCCCCCCACCCCCCCCCCCCCCCACCCCCCCCCCCCCCCACCCCCCCCCCCCCCCACCCCCCCCCCCCCCCACCCCCCCCCCCCCCCACCCCCCCCCCCCCCCACCCCCCCCCCCCCCCACCCCCCCCCCCCCCCACCCCCCCCCCCCCCCACCCCCCCCCCCCCCCACCCCCCCCCCCCCCCACCCCCCCCCCCCCCCACCCCCCCCCCCCCCCACCCCCCCCCCCCCCCACCCCCCCCCCCCCCCACCCCCCCCCCCCCCCACCCCCCCCCCCCCCCACCCCCCCCCCCCCCCACCCCCCCCCCCCCCCACCCCCCCCCCCCCCCACCCCCCCCCCCCCCCACCCCCCCCCCCCCCCACCCCCCCCCCCCCCCACCCCCCCCCCCCCCCACCCCCCCCCCCCCCCACCCCCCCCCCCCCCCACCCCCCCCCCCCCCCACCCCCCCCCCCCCCCACCCCCCCCCCCCCCCACCCCCCCCCCCCCCCACCCCCCCCCCCCCCCACCCCCCCCCCCCCCCACCCCCCCCCCCCCCCACCCCCCCCCCCCCCCACCCCCCCCCCCCCCCACCCCCCCCCCCCCCCACCCCCCCCCCCCCCCACCCCCCCCCCCCCCCACCCCCCCCCCCCCCCACCCCCCCCCCCCCCCACCCCCCCCCCCCCCCACCCCCCCCCCCCCCCACCCCCCCCCCCCCCCACCCCCCCCCCCCCCCACCCCCCCCCCCCCCCACCCCCCCCCCCCCCCACCCCCCCCCCCCCCCACCCCCCCCCCCCCCCACCCCCCCCCCCCCCCACCCCCCCCCCCCCCCACCCCCCCCCCCCCCCACCCCCCCCCCCCCCCACCCCCCCCCCCCCCCACCCCCCCCCCCCCCCACCCCCCCCCCCCCCCACCCCCCCCCCCCCCCACCCCCCCCCCCCCCCACCCCCCCCCCCCCCCACCCCCCCCCCCCCCCACCCCCCCCCCCCCCCACCCCCCCCCCCCCCCACCCCCCCCCCCCCCCACCCCCCCCCCCCCCCACCCCCCCCCCCCCCCACCCCCCCCCCCCCCCACCCCCCCCCCCCCCCACCCCCCCCCCCCCCCACCCCCCCCCCCCCCCACCCCCCCCCCCCCCCACCCCCCCCCCCCCCCACCCCCCCCCCCCCCCACCCCCCCCCCCCCCCACCCCCCCCCCCCCCCACCCCCCCCCCCCCCCACCCCCCCCCCCCCCCACCCCCCCCCCCCCCCACCCCCCCCCCCCCCCACCCCCCCCCCCCCCCACCCCCCCCCCCCCCCACCCCCCCCCCCCCCCACCCCCCCCCCCCCCCACCCCCCCCCCCCCCCACCCCCCCCCCCCCCCACCCCCCCCCCCCCCCACCCCCCCCCCCCCCCACCCCCCCCCCCCCCCACCCCCCCCCCCCCCCACCCCCCCCCCCCCCCACCCCCCCCCCCCCCCACCCCCCCCCCCCCCCACCCCCCCCCCCCCCCACCCCCCCCCCCCCCCACCCCCCCCCCCCCCCACCCCCCCCCCCCCCCACCCCCCCCCCCCCCCACCCCCCCCCCCCCCCACCCCCCCCCCCCCCCACCCCCCCCCCCCCCCACCCCCCCCCCCCCCCACCCCCCCCCCCCCCCACCCCCCCCCCCCCCCACCCCCCCCCCCCCCCACCCCCCCCCCCCCCCACCCCCCCCCCCCCCCACCCCCCCCCCCCCCCACCCCCCCCCCCCCCCACCCCCCCCCCCCCCCACCCCCCCCCCCCCCCACCCCCCCCCCCCCCCACCCCCCCCCCCCCCCACCCCCCCCCCCCCCCACCCCCCCCCCCCCCCACCCCCCCCCCCCCCCACCCCCCCCCCCCCCCACCCCCCCCCCCCCCCACCCCCCCCCCCCCCCACCCCCCCCCCCCCCCACCCCCCCCCCCCCCCACCCCCCCCCCCCCCCACCCCCCCCCCCCCCCACCCCCCCCCCCCCCCACCCCCCCCCCCCCCCACCCCCCCCCCCCCCCACCCCCCCCCCCCCCCACCCCCCCCCCCCCCCACCCCCCCCCCCCCCCACCCCCCCCCCCCCCCACCCCCCCCCCCCCCCACCCCCCCCCCCCCCCACCCCCCCCCCCCCCCACCCCCCCCCCCCCCCACCCCCCCCCCCCCCCACCCCCCCCCCCCCCCACCCCCCCCCCCCCCCACCCCCCCCCCCCCCCACCCCCCCCCCCCCCCACCCCCCCCCCCCCCCACCCCCCCCCCCCCCCACCCCCCCCCCCCCCCACCCCCCCCCCCCCCCACCCCCCCCCCCCCCCACCCCCCCCCCCCCCCACCCCCCCCCCCCCCCACCCCCCCCCCCCCCCACCCCCCCCCCCCCCCACCCCCCCCCCCCCCCACCCCCCCCCCCCCCCACCCCCCCCCCCCCCCACCCCCCCCCCCCCCCACCCCCCCCCCCCCCCACCCCCCCCCCCCCCCACCCCCCCCCCCCCCCACCCCCCCCCCCCCCCACCCCCCCCCCCCCCCACCCCCCCCCCCCCCCACCCCCCCCCCCCCCCACCCCCCCCCCCCCCCACCCCCCCCCCCCCCCACCCCCCCCCCCCCCCACCCCCCCCCCCCCCCACCCCCCCCCCCCCCCACCCCCCCCCCCCCCCACCCCCCCCCCCCCCCACCCCCCCCCCCCCCCACCCCCCCCCCCCCCCACCCCCCCCCCCCCCCACCCCCCCCCCCCCCCACCCCCCCCCCCCCCCACCCCCCCCCCCCCCCACCCCCCCCCCCCCCCACCCCCCCCCCCCCCCACCCCCCCCCCCCCCCACCCCCCCCCCCCCCCACCCCCCCCCCCCCCCACCCCCCCCCCCCCCCACCCCCCCCCCCCCCCACCCCCCCCCCCCCCCACCCCCCCCCCCCCCCACCCCCCCCCCCCCCCACCCCCCCCCCCCCCCACCCCCCCCCCCCCCCACCCCCCCCCCCCCCCACCCCCCCCCCCCCCCACCCCCCCCCCCCCCCACCCCCCCCCCCCCCCACCCCCCCCCCCCCCCACCCCCCCCCCCCCCCACCCCCCCCCCCCCCCACCCCCCCCCCCCCCCACCCCCCCCCCCCCCCACCCCCCCCCCCCCCCACCCCCCCCCCCCCCCACCCCCCCCCCCCCCCACCCCCCCCCCCCCCCACCCCCCCCCCCCCCCACCCCCCCCCCCCCCCACCCCCCCCCCCCCCCACCCCCCCCCCCCCCCACCCCCCCCCCCCCCCACCCCCCCCCCCCCCCACCCCCCCCCCCCCCCACCCCCCCCCCCCCCCACCCCCCCCCCCCCCCACCCCCCCCCCCCCCCACCCCCCCCCCCCCCCACCCCCCCCCCCCCCCACCCCCCCCCCCCCCCACCCCCCCCCCCCCCCACCCCCCCCCCCCCCCACCCCCCCCCCCCCCCACCCCCCCCCCCCCCCACCCCCCCCCCCCCCCACCCCCCCCCCCCCCCACCCCCCCCCCCCCCCACCCCCCCCCCCCCCCACCCCCCCCCCCCCCCACCCCCCCCCCCCCCCACCCCCCCCCCCCCCCACCCCCCCCCCCCCCCACCCCCCCCCCCCCCCACCCCCCCCCCCCCCCACCCCCCCCCCCCCCCACCCCCCCCCCCCCCCACCCCCCCCCCCCCCCACCCCCCCCCCCCCCCACCCCCCCCCCCCCCCACCCCCCCCCCCCCCCACCCCCCCCCCCCCCCACCCCCCCCCCCCCCCACCCCCCCCCCCCCCCACCCCCCCCCCCCCCCACCCCCCCCCCCCCCCACCCCCCCCCCCCCCCACCCCCCCCCCCCCCCACCCCCCCCCCCCCCCACCCCCCCCCCCCCCCACCCCCCCCCCCCCCCACCCCCCCCCCCCCCCACCCCCCCCCCCCCCCACCCCCCCCCCCCCCCACCCCCCCCCCCCCCCACCCCCCCCCCCCCCCACCCCCCCCCCCCCCCACCCCCCCCCCCCCCCACCCCCCCCCCCCCCCACCCCCCCCCCCCCCCACCCCCCCCCCCCCCCACCCCCCCCCCCCCCCACCCCCCCCCCCCCCCACCCCCCCCCCCCCCCACCCCCCCCCCCCCCCACCCCCCCCCCCCCCCACCCCCCCCCCCCCCCACCCCCCCCCCCCCCCACCCCCCCCCCCCCCCACCCCCCCCCCCCCCCACCCCCCCCCCCCCCCACCCCCCCCCCCCCCCACCCCCCCCCCCCCCCACCCCCCCCCCCCCCCACCCCCCCCCCCCCCCACCCCCCCCCCCCCCCACCCCCCCCCCCCCCCACCCCCCCCCCCCCCCACCCCCCCCCCCCCCCACCCCCCCCCCCCCCCACCCCCCCCCCCCCCCACCCCCCCCCCCCCCCACCCCCCCCCCCCCCCACCCCCCCCCCCCCCCACCCCCCCCCCCCCCCACCCCCCCCCCCCCCCACCCCCCCCCCCCCCCACCCCCCCCCCCCCCCACCCCCCCCCCCCCCCACCCCCCCCCCCCCCCACCCCCCCCCCCCCCCACCCCCCCCCCCCCCCACCCCCCCCCCCCCCCACCCCCCCCCCCCCCCACCCCCCCCCCCCCCCACCCCCCCCCCCCCCCACCCCCCCCCCCCCCCACCCCCCCCCCCCCCCACCCCCCCCCCCCCCCACCCCCCCCCCCCCCCACCCCCCCCCCCCCCCACCCCCCCCCCCCCCCACCCCCCCCCCCCCCCACCCCCCCCCCCCCCCACCCCCCCCCCCCCCCACCCCCCCCCCCCCCCACCCCCCCCCCCCCCCACCCCCCCCCCCCCCCACCCCCCCCCCCCCCCACCCCCCCCCCCCCCCACCCCCCCCCCCCCCCACCCCCCCCCCCCCCCACCCCCCCCCCCCCCCACCCCCCCCCCCCCCCACCCCCCCCCCCCCCCACCCCCCCCCCCCCCCACCCCCCCCCCCCCCCACCCCCCCCCCCCCCCACCCCCCCCCCCCCCCACCCCCCCCCCCCCCCACCCCCCCCCCCCCCCACCCCCCCCCCCCCCCACCCCCCCCCCCCCCCACCCCCCCCCCCCCCCACCCCCCCCCCCCCCCACCCCCCCCCCCCCCCACCCCCCCCCCCCCCCACCCCCCCCCCCCCCCACCCCCCCCCCCCCCCACCCCCCCCCCCCCCCACCCCCCCCCCCCCCCACCCCCCCCCCCCCCCACCCCCCCCCCCCCCCACCCCCCCCCCCCCCCACCCCCCCCCCCCCCCACCCCCCCCCCCCCCCACCCCCCCCCCCCCCCACCCCCCCCCCCCCCCACCCCCCCCCCCCCCCACCCCCCCCCCCCCCCACCCCCCCCCCCCCCCACCCCCCCCCCCCCCCACCCCCCCCCCCCCCCACCCCCCCCCCCCCCCACCCCCCCCCCCCCCCACCCCCCCCCCCCCCCACCCCCCCCCCCCCCCACCCCCCCCCCCCCCCACCCCCCCCCCCCCCCACCCCCCCCCCCCCCCACCCCCCCCCCCCCCCACCCCCCCCCCCCCCCACCCCCCCCCCCCCCCACCCCCCCCCCCCCCCACCCCCCCCCCCCCCCACCCCCCCCCCCCCCCACCCCCCCCCCCCCCCACCCCCCCCCCCCCCCACCCCCCCCCCCCCCCACCCCCCCCCCCCCCCACCCCCCCCCCCCCCCACCCCCCCCCCCCCCCACCCCCCCCCCCCCCCACCCCCCCCCCCCCCCACCCCCCCCCCCCCCCACCCCCCCCCCCCCCCACCCCCCCCCCCCCCCACCCCCCCCCCCCCCCACCCCCCCCCCCCCCCACCCCCCCCCCCCCCCACCCCCCCCCCCCCCCACCCCCCCCCCCCCCCACCCCCCCCCCCCCCCACCCCCCCCCCCCCCCACCCCCCCCCCCCCCCACCCCCCCCCCCCCCCACCCCCCCCCCCCCCCACCCCCCCCCCCCCCCACCCCCCCCCCCCCCCACCCCCCCCCCCCCCCACCCCCCCCCCCCCCCACCCCCCCCCCCCCCCACCCCCCCCCCCCCCCACCCCCCCCCCCCCCCACCCCCCCCCCCCCCCACCCCCCCCCCCCCCCACCCCCCCCCCCCCCCACCCCCCCCCCCCCCCACCCCCCCCCCCCCCCACCCCCCCCCCCCCCCACCCCCCCCCCCCCCCACCCCCCCCCCCCCCCACCCCCCCCCCCCCCCACCCCCCCCCCCCCCCACCCCCCCCCCCCCCCACCCCCCCCCCCCCCCACCCCCCCCCCCCCCCACCCCCCCCCCCCCCCACCCCCCCCCCCCCCCACCCCCCCCCCCCCCCACCCCCCCCCCCCCCCACCCCCCCCCCCCCCCACCCCCCCCCCCCCCCACCCCCCCCCCCCCCCACCCCCCCCCCCCCCCACCCCCCCCCCCCCCCACCCCCCCCCCCCCCCACCCCCCCCCCCCCCCACCCCCCCCCCCCCCCACCCCCCCCCCCCCCCACCCCCCCCCCCCCCCACCCCCCCCCCCCCCCACCCCCCCCCCCCCCCACCCCCCCCCCCCCCCACCCCCCCCCCCCCCCACCCCCCCCCCCCCCCACCCCCCCCCCCCCCCACCCCCCCCCCCCCCCACCCCCCCCCCCCCCCACCCCCCCCCCCCCCCACCCCCCCCCCCCCCCACCCCCCCCCCCCCCCACCCCCCCCCCCCCCCACCCCCCCCCCCCCCCACCCCCCCCCCCCCCCACCCCCCCCCCCCCCCACCCCCCCCCCCCCCCACCCCCCCCCCCCCCCACCCCCCCCCCCCCCCACCCCCCCCCCCCCCCACCCCCCCCCCCCCCCACCCCCCCCCCCCCCCACCCCCCCCCCCCCCCACCCCCCCCCCCCCCCACCCCCCCCCCCCCCCACCCCCCCCCCCCCCCACCCCCCCCCCCCCCCACCCCCCCCCCCCCCCACCCCCCCCCCCCCCCACCCCCCCCCCCCCCCACCCCCCCCCCCCCCCACCCCCCCCCCCCCCCACCCCCCCCCCCCCCCACCCCCCCCCCCCCCCACCCCCCCCCCCCCCCACCCCCCCCCCCCCCCACCCCCCCCCCCCCCCACCCCCCCCCCCCCCCACCCCCCCCCCCCCCCACCCCCCCCCCCCCCCACCCCCCCCCCCCCCCACCCCCCCCCCCCCCCACCCCCCCCCCCCCCCACCCCCCCCCCCCCCCACCCCCCCCCCCCCCCACCCCCCCCCCCCCCCACCCCCCCCCCCCCCCACCCCCCCCCCCCCCCACCCCCCCCCCCCCCCACCCCCCCCCCCCCCCACCCCCCCCCCCCCCCACCCCCCCCCCCCCCCACCCCCCCCCCCCCCCACCCCCCCCCCCCCCCACCCCCCCCCCCCCCCACCCCCCCCCCCCCCCACCCCCCCCCCCCCCCACCCCCCCCCCCCCCCACCCCCCCCCCCCCCCACCCCCCCCCCCCCCCACCCCCCCCCCCCCCCACCCCCCCCCCCCCCCACCCCCCCCCCCCCCCACCCCCCCCCCCCCCCACCCCCCCCCCCCCCCACCCCCCCCCCCCCCCACCCCCCCCCCCCCCCACCCCCCCCCCCCCCCACCCCCCCCCCCCCCCACCCCCCCCCCCCCCCACCCCCCCCCCCCCCCACCCCCCCCCCCCCCCACCCCCCCCCCCCCCCACCCCCCCCCCCCCCCACCCCCCCCCCCCCCCACCCCCCCCCCCCCCCACCCCCCCCCCCCCCCACCCCCCCCCCCCCCCACCCCCCCCCCCCCCCACCCCCCCCCCCCCCCACCCCCCCCCCCCCCCACCCCCCCCCCCCCCCACCCCCCCCCCCCCCCACCCCCCCCCCCCCCCACCCCCCCCCCCCCCCACCCCCCCCCCCCCCCACCCCCCCCCCCCCCCACCCCCCCCCCCCCCCACCCCCCCCCCCCCCCACCCCCCCCCCCCCCCACCCCCCCCCCCCCCCACCCCCCCCCCCCCCCACCCCCCCCCCCCCCCACCCCCCCCCCCCCCCACCCCCCCCCCCCCCCACCCCCCCCCCCCCCCACCCCCCCCCCCCCCCACCCCCCCCCCCCCCCACCCCCCCCCCCCCCCACCCCCCCCCCCCCCCACCCCCCCCCCCCCCCACCCCCCCCCCCCCCCACCCCCCCCCCCCCCCACCCCCCCCCCCCCCCACCCCCCCCCCCCCCCACCCCCCCCCCCCCCCACCCCCCCCCCCCCCCACCCCCCCCCCCCCCCACCCCCCCCCCCCCCCACCCCCCCCCCCCCCCACCCCCCCCCCCCCCCACCCCCCCCCCCCCCCACCCCCCCCCCCCCCCACCCCCCCCCCCCCCCACCCCCCCCCCCCCCCACCCCCCCCCCCCCCCACCCCCCCCCCCCCCCACCCCCCCCCCCCCCCACCCCCCCCCCCCCCCACCCCCCCCCCCCCCCACCCCCCCCCCCCCCCACCCCCCCCCCCCCCCACCCCCCCCCCCCCCCACCCCCCCCCCCCCCCACCCCCCCCCCCCCCCACCCCCCCCCCCCCCCACCCCCCCCCCCCCCCACCCCCCCCCCCCCCCACCCCCCCCCCCCCCCACCCCCCCCCCCCCCCACCCCCCCCCCCCCCCACCCCCCCCCCCCCCCACCCCCCCCCCCCCCCACCCCCCCCCCCCCCCACCCCCCCCCCCCCCCACCCCCCCCCCCCCCCACCCCCCCCCCCCCCCACCCCCCCCCCCCCCCACCCCCCCCCCCCCCCACCCCCCCCCCCCCCCACCCCCCCCCCCCCCCACCCCCCCCCCCCCCCACCCCCCCCCCCCCCCACCCCCCCCCCCCCCCACCCCCCCCCCCCCCCACCCCCCCCCCCCCCCACCCCCCCCCCCCCCCACCCCCCCCCCCCCCCACCCCCCCCCCCCCCCACCCCCCCCCCCCCCCACCCCCCCCCCCCCCCACCCCCCCCCCCCCCCACCCCCCCCCCCCCCCACCCCCCCCCCCCCCCACCCCCCCCCCCCCCCACCCCCCCCCCCCCCCACCCCCCCCCCCCCCCACCCCCCCCCCCCCCCACCCCCCCCCCCCCCCACCCCCCCCCCCCCCCACCCCCCCCCCCCCCCACCCCCCCCCCCCCCCACCCCCCCCCCCCCCCACCCCCCCCCCCCCCCACCCCCCCCCCCCCCCACCCCCCCCCCCCCCCACCCCCCCCCCCCCCCACCCCCCCCCCCCCCCACCCCCCCCCCCCCCCACCCCCCCCCCCCCCCACCCCCCCCCCCCCCCACCCCCCCCCCCCCCCACCCCCCCCCCCCCCCACCCCCCCCCCCCCCCACCCCCCCCCCCCCCCACCCCCCCCCCCCCCCACCCCCCCCCCCCCCCACCCCCCCCCCCCCCCACCCCCCCCCCCCCCCACCCCCCCCCCCCCCCACCCCCCCCCCCCCCCACCCCCCCCCCCCCCCACCCCCCCCCCCCCCCACCCCCCCCCCCCCCCACCCCCCCCCCCCCCCACCCCCCCCCCCCCCCACCCCCCCCCCCCCCCACCCCCCCCCCCCCCCACCCCCCCCCCCCCCCACCCCCCCCCCCCCCCACCCCCCCCCCCCCCCACCCCCCCCCCCCCCCACCCCCCCCCCCCCCCACCCCCCCCCCCCCCCACCCCCCCCCCCCCCCACCCCCCCCCCCCCCCACCCCCCCCCCCCCCCACCCCCCCCCCCCCCCACCCCCCCCCCCCCCCACCCCCCCCCCCCCCCACCCCCCCCCCCCCCCACCCCCCCCCCCCCCCACCCCCCCCCCCCCCCACCCCCCCCCCCCCCCACCCCCCCCCCCCCCCACCCCCCCCCCCCCCCACCCCCCCCCCCCCCCACCCCCCCCCCCCCCCACCCCCCCCCCCCCCCACCCCCCCCCCCCCCCACCCCCCCCCCCCCCCACCCCCCCCCCCCCCCACCCCCCCCCCCCCCCACCCCCCCCCCCCCCCACCCCCCCCCCCCCCCACCCCCCCCCCCCCCCACCCCCCCCCCCCCCCACCCCCCCCCCCCCCCACCCCCCCCCCCCCCCACCCCCCCCCCCCCCCACCCCCCCCCCCCCCCACCCCCCCCCCCCCCCACCCCCCCCCCCCCCCACCCCCCCCCCCCCCCACCCCCCCCCCCCCCCACCCCCCCCCCCCCCCACCCCCCCCCCCCCCCACCCCCCCCCCCCCCCACCCCCCCCCCCCCCCACCCCCCCCCCCCCCCACCCCCCCCCCCCCCCACCCCCCCCCCCCCCCACCCCCCCCCCCCCCCACCCCCCCCCCCCCCCACCCCCCCCCCCCCCCACCCCCCCCCCCCCCCACCCCCCCCCCCCCCCACCCCCCCCCCCCCCCACCCCCCCCCCCCCCCACCCCCCCCCCCCCCCACCCCCCCCCCCCCCCACCCCCCCCCCCCCCCACCCCCCCCCCCCCCCACCCCCCCCCCCCCCCACCCCCCCCCCCCCCCACCCCCCCCCCCCCCCACCCCCCCCCCCCCCCACCCCCCCCCCCCCCCACCCCCCCCCCCCCCCACCCCCCCCCCCCCCCACCCCCCCCCCCCCCCACCCCCCCCCCCCCCCACCCCCCCCCCCCCCCACCCCCCCCCCCCCCCACCCCCCCCCCCCCCCACCCCCCCCCCCCCCCACCCCCCCCCCCCCCCACCCCCCCCCCCCCCCACCCCCCCCCCCCCCCACCCCCCCCCCCCCCCACCCCCCCCCCCCCCCACCCCCCCCCCCCCCCACCCCCCCCCCCCCCCACCCCCCCCCCCCCCCACCCCCCCCCCCCCCCACCCCCCCCCCCCCCCACCCCCCCCCCCCCCCACCCCCCCCCCCCCCCACCCCCCCCCCCCCCCACCCCCCCCCCCCCCCACCCCCCCCCCCCCCCACCCCCCCCCCCCCCCACCCCCCCCCCCCCCCACCCCCCCCCCCCCCCACCCCCCCCCCCCCCCACCCCCCCCCCCCCCCACCCCCCCCCCCCCCCACCCCCCCCCCCCCCCACCCCCCCCCCCCCCCACCCCCCCCCCCCCCCACCCCCCCCCCCCCCCACCCCCCCCCCCCCCCACCCCCCCCCCCCCCCACCCCCCCCCCCCCCCACCCCCCCCCCCCCCCACCCCCCCCCCCCCCCACCCCCCCCCCCCCCCACCCCCCCCCCCCCCCACCCCCCCCCCCCCCCACCCCCCCCCCCCCCCACCCCCCCCCCCCCCCACCCCCCCCCCCCCCCACCCCCCCCCCCCCCCACCCCCCCCCCCCCCCACCCCCCCCCCCCCCCACCCCCCCCCCCCCCCACCCCCCCCCCCCCCCACCCCCCCCCCCCCCCACCCCCCCCCCCCCCCACCCCCCCCCCCCCCCACCCCCCCCCCCCCCCACCCCCCCCCCCCCCCACCCCCCCCCCCCCCCACCCCCCCCCCCCCCCACCCCCCCCCCCCCCCACCCCCCCCCCCCCCCACCCCCCCCCCCCCCCACCCCCCCCCCCCCCCACCCCCCCCCCCCCCCACCCCCCCCCCCCCCCACCCCCCCCCCCCCCCACCCCCCCCCCCCCCCACCCCCCCCCCCCCCCACCCCCCCCCCCCCCCACCCCCCCCCCCCCCCACCCCCCCCCCCCCCCACCCCCCCCCCCCCCCACCCCCCCCCCCCCCCACCCCCCCCCCCCCCCACCCCCCCCCCCCCCCACCCCCCCCCCCCCCCACCCCCCCCCCCCCCCACCCCCCCCCCCCCCCACCCCCCCCCCCCCCCACCCCCCCCCCCCCCCACCCCCCCCCCCCCCCACCCCCCCCCCCCCCCACCCCCCCCCCCCCCCACCCCCCCCCCCCCCCACCCCCCCCCCCCCCCACCCCCCCCCCCCCCCACCCCCCCCCCCCCCCACCCCCCCCCCCCCCCACCCCCCCCCCCCCCCACCCCCCCCCCCCCCCACCCCCCCCCCCCCCCACCCCCCCCCCCCCCCACCCCCCCCCCCCCCCACCCCCCCCCCCCCCCACCCCCCCCCCCCCCCACCCCCCCCCCCCCCCACCCCCCCCCCCCCCCACCCCCCCCCCCCCCCACCCCCCCCCCCCCCCACCCCCCCCCCCCCCCACCCCCCCCCCCCCCCACCCCCCCCCCCCCCCACCCCCCCCCCCCCCCACCCCCCCCCCCCCCCACCCCCCCCCCCCCCCACCCCCCCCCCCCCCCACCCCCCCCCCCCCCCACCCCCCCCCCCCCCCACCCCCCCCCCCCCCCACCCCCCCCCCCCCCCACCCCCCCCCCCCCCCACCCCCCCCCCCCCCCACCCCCCCCCCCCCCCACCCCCCCCCCCCCCCACCCCCCCCCCCCCCCACCCCCCCCCCCCCCCACCCCCCCCCCCCCCCACCCCCCCCCCCCCCCACCCCCCCCCCCCCCCACCCCCCCCCCCCCCCACCCCCCCCCCCCCCCACCCCCCCCCCCCCCCACCCCCCCCCCCCCCCACCCCCCCCCCCCCCCACCCCCCCCCCCCCCCACCCCCCCCCCCCCCCACCCCCCCCCCCCCCCACCCCCCCCCCCCCCCACCCCCCCCCCCCCCCACCCCCCCCCCCCCCCACCCCCCCCCCCCCCCACCCCCCCCCCCCCCCACCCCCCCCCCCCCCCACCCCCCCCCCCCCCCACCCCCCCCCCCCCCCACCCCCCCCCCCCCCCACCCCCCCCCCCCCCCACCCCCCCCCCCCCCCACCCCCCCCCCCCCCCACCCCCCCCCCCCCCCACCCCCCCCCCCCCCCACCCCCCCCCCCCCCCACCCCCCCCCCCCCCCACCCCCCCCCCCCCCCACCCCCCCCCCCCCCCACCCCCCCCCCCCCCCACCCCCCCCCCCCCCCACCCCCCCCCCCCCCCACCCCCCCCCCCCCCCACCCCCCCCCCCCCCCACCCCCCCCCCCCCCCACCCCCCCCCCCCCCCACCCCCCCCCCCCCCCACCCCCCCCCCCCCCCACCCCCCCCCCCCCCCACCCCCCCCCCCCCCCACCCCCCCCCCCCCCCACCCCCCCCCCCCCCCACCCCCCCCCCCCCCCACCCCCCCCCCCCCCCACCCCCCCCCCCCCCCACCCCCCCCCCCCCCCACCCCCCCCCCCCCCCACCCCCCCCCCCCCCCACCCCCCCCCCCCCCCACCCCCCCCCCCCCCCACCCCCCCCCCCCCCCACCCCCCCCCCCCCCCACCCCCCCCCCCCCCCACCCCCCCCCCCCCCCACCCCCCCCCCCCCCCACCCCCCCCCCCCCCCACCCCCCCCCCCCCCCACCCCCCCCCCCCCCCACCCCCCCCCCCCCCCACCCCCCCCCCCCCCCACCCCCCCCCCCCCCCACCCCCCCCCCCCCCCACCCCCCCCCCCCCCCACCCCCCCCCCCCCCCACCCCCCCCCCCCCCCACCCCCCCCCCCCCCCACCCCCCCCCCCCCCCACCCCCCCCCCCCCCCACCCCCCCCCCCCCCCACCCCCCCCCCCCCCCACCCCCCCCCCCCCCCACCCCCCCCCCCCCCCACCCCCCCCCCCCCCCACCCCCCCCCCCCCCCACCCCCCCCCCCCCCCACCCCCCCCCCCCCCCACCCCCCCCCCCCCCCACCCCCCCCCCCCCCCACCCCCCCCCCCCCCCACCCCCCCCCCCCCCCACCCCCCCCCCCCCCCACCCCCCCCCCCCCCCACCCCCCCCCCCCCCCACCCCCCCCCCCCCCCACCCCCCCCCCCCCCCACCCCCCCCCCCCCCCACCCCCCCCCCCCCCCACCCCCCCCCCCCCCCACCCCCCCCCCCCCCCACCCCCCCCCCCCCCCACCCCCCCCCCCCCCCACCCCCCCCCCCCCCCACCCCCCCCCCCCCCCACCCCCCCCCCCCCCCACCCCCCCCCCCCCCCACCCCCCCCCCCCCCCACCCCCCCCCCCCCCCACCCCCCCCCCCCCCCACCCCCCCCCCCCCCCACCCCCCCCCCCCCCCACCCCCCCCCCCCCCCACCCCCCCCCCCCCCCACCCCCCCCCCCCCCCACCCCCCCCCCCCCCCACCCCCCCCCCCCCCCACCCCCCCCCCCCCCCACCCCCCCCCCCCCCCACCCCCCCCCCCCCCCACCCCCCCCCCCCCCCACCCCCCCCCCCCCCCACCCCCCCCCCCCCCCACCCCCCCCCCCCCCCACCCCCCCCCCCCCCCACCCCCCCCCCCCCCCACCCCCCCCCCCCCCCACCCCCCCCCCCCCCCACCCCCCCCCCCCCCCACCCCCCCCCCCCCCCACCCCCCCCCCCCCCCACCCCCCCCCCCCCCCACCCCCCCCCCCCCCCACCCCCCCCCCCCCCCACCCCCCCCCCCCCCCACCCCCCCCCCCCCCCACCCCCCCCCCCCCCCACCCCCCCCCCCCCCCACCCCCCCCCCCCCCCACCCCCCCCCCCCCCCACCCCCCCCCCCCCCCACCCCCCCCCCCCCCCACCCCCCCCCCCCCCCACCCCCCCCCCCCCCCACCCCCCCCCCCCCCCACCCCCCCCCCCCCCCACCCCCCCCCCCCCCCACCCCCCCCCCCCCCCACCCCCCCCCCCCCCCACCCCCCCCCCCCCCCACCCCCCCCCCCCCCCACCCCCCCCCCCCCCCACCCCCCCCCCCCCCCACCCCCCCCCCCCCCCACCCCCCCCCCCCCCCACCCCCCCCCCCCCCCACCCCCCCCCCCCCCCACCCCCCCCCCCCCCCACCCCCCCCCCCCCCCACCCCCCCCCCCCCCCACCCCCCCCCCCCCCCACCCCCCCCCCCCCCCACCCCCCCCCCCCCCCACCCCCCCCCCCCCCCACCCCCCCCCCCCCCCACCCCCCCCCCCCCCCACCCCCCCCCCCCCCCACCCCCCCCCCCCCCCACCCCCCCCCCCCCCCACCCCCCCCCCCCCCCACCCCCCCCCCCCCCCACCCCCCCCCCCCCCCACCCCCCCCCCCCCCCACCCCCCCCCCCCCCCACCCCCCCCCCCCCCCACCCCCCCCCCCCCCCACCCCCCCCCCCCCCCACCCCCCCCCCCCCCCACCCCCCCCCCCCCCCACCCCCCCCCCCCCCCACCCCCCCCCCCCCCCACCCCCCCCCCCCCCCACCCCCCCCCCCCCCCACCCCCCCCCCCCCCCACCCCCCCCCCCCCCCACCCCCCCCCCCCCCCACCCCCCCCCCCCCCCACCCCCCCCCCCCCCCACCCCCCCCCCCCCCCACCCCCCCCCCCCCCCACCCCCCCCCCCCCCCACCCCCCCCCCCCCCCACCCCCCCCCCCCCCCACCCCCCCCCCCCCCCACCCCCCCCCCCCCCCACCCCCCCCCCCCCCCACCCCCCCCCCCCCCCACCCCCCCCCCCCCCCACCCCCCCCCCCCCCCACCCCCCCCCCCCCCCACCCCCCCCCCCCCCCACCCCCCCCCCCCCCCACCCCCCCCCCCCCCCACCCCCCCCCCCCCCCACCCCCCCCCCCCCCCACCCCCCCCCCCCCCCACCCCCCCCCCCCCCCACCCCCCCCCCCCCCCACCCCCCCCCCCCCCCACCCCCCCCCCCCCCCACCCCCCCCCCCCCCCACCCCCCCCCCCCCCCACCCCCCCCCCCCCCCACCCCCCCCCCCCCCCACCCCCCCCCCCCCCCACCCCCCCCCCCCCCCACCCCCCCCCCCCCCCACCCCCCCCCCCCCCCACCCCCCCCCCCCCCCACCCCCCCCCCCCCCCACCCCCCCCCCCCCCCACCCCCCCCCCCCCCCACCCCCCCCCCCCCCCACCCCCCCCCCCCCCCACCCCCCCCCCCCCCCACCCCCCCCCCCCCCCACCCCCCCCCCCCCCCACCCCCCCCCCCCCCCACCCCCCCCCCCCCCCACCCCCCCCCCCCCCCACCCCCCCCCCCCCCCACCCCCCCCCCCCCCCACCCCCCCCCCCCCCCACCCCCCCCCCCCCCCACCCCCCCCCCCCCCCACCCCCCCCCCCCCCCACCCCCCCCCCCCCCCACCCCCCCCCCCCCCCACCCCCCCCCCCCCCCACCCCCCCCCCCCCCCACCCCCCCCCCCCCCCACCCCCCCCCCCCCCCACCCCCCCCCCCCCCCACCCCCCCCCCCCCCCACCCCCCCCCCCCCCCACCCCCCCCCCCCCCCACCCCCCCCCCCCCCCACCCCCCCCCCCCCCCACCCCCCCCCCCCCCCACCCCCCCCCCCCCCCACCCCCCCCCCCCCCCACCCCCCCCCCCCCCCACCCCCCCCCCCCCCCACCCCCCCCCCCCCCCACCCCCCCCCCCCCCCACCCCCCCCCCCCCCCACCCCCCCCCCCCCCCACCCCCCCCCCCCCCCACCCCCCCCCCCCCCCACCCCCCCCCCCCCCCACCCCCCCCCCCCCCCACCCCCCCCCCCCCCCACCCCCCCCCCCCCCCACCCCCCCCCCCCCCCACCCCCCCCCCCCCCCACCCCCCCCCCCCCCCACCCCCCCCCCCCCCCACCCCCCCCCCCCCCCACCCCCCCCCCCCCCCACCCCCCCCCCCCCCCACCCCCCCCCCCCCCCACCCCCCCCCCCCCCCACCCCCCCCCCCCCCCACCCCCCCCCCCCCCCACCCCCCCCCCCCCCCACCCCCCCCCCCCCCCACCCCCCCCCCCCCCCACCCCCCCCCCCCCCCACCCCCCCCCCCCCCCACCCCCCCCCCCCCCCACCCCCCCCCCCCCCCACCCCCCCCCCCCCCCACCCCCCCCCCCCCCCACCCCCCCCCCCCCCCACCCCCCCCCCCCCCCACCCCCCCCCCCCCCCACCCCCCCCCCCCCCCACCCCCCCCCCCCCCCACCCCCCCCCCCCCCCACCCCCCCCCCCCCCCACCCCCCCCCCCCCCCACCCCCCCCCCCCCCCACCCCCCCCCCCCCCCACCCCCCCCCCCCCCCACCCCCCCCCCCCCCCACCCCCCCCCCCCCCCACCCCCCCCCCCCCCCACCCCCCCCCCCCCCCACCCCCCCCCCCCCCCACCCCCCCCCCCCCCCACCCCCCCCCCCCCCCACCCCCCCCCCCCCCCACCCCCCCCCCCCCCCACCCCCCCCCCCCCCCACCCCCCCCCCCCCCCACCCCCCCCCCCCCCCACCCCCCCCCCCCCCCACCCCCCCCCCCCCCCACCCCCCCCCCCCCCCACCCCCCCCCCCCCCCACCCCCCCCCCCCCCCACCCCCCCCCCCCCCCACCCCCCCCCCCCCCCACCCCCCCCCCCCCCCACCCCCCCCCCCCCCCACCCCCCCCCCCCCCCACCCCCCCCCCCCCCCACCCCCCCCCCCCCCCACCCCCCCCCCCCCCCACCCCCCCCCCCCCCCACCCCCCCCCCCCCCCACCCCCCCCCCCCCCCACCCCCCCCCCCCCCCACCCCCCCCCCCCCCCACCCCCCCCCCCCCCCACCCCCCCCCCCCCCCACCCCCCCCCCCCCCCACCCCCCCCCCCCCCCACCCCCCCCCCCCCCCACCCCCCCCCCCCCCCACCCCCCCCCCCCCCCACCCCCCCCCCCCCCCACCCCCCCCCCCCCCCACCCCCCCCCCCCCCCACCCCCCCCCCCCCCCACCCCCCCCCCCCCCCACCCCCCCCCCCCCCCACCCCCCCCCCCCCCCACCCCCCCCCCCCCCCACCCCCCCCCCCCCCCACCCCCCCCCCCCCCCACCCCCCCCCCCCCCCACCCCCCCCCCCCCCCACCCCCCCCCCCCCCCACCCCCCCCCCCCCCCACCCCCCCCCCCCCCCACCCCCCCCCCCCCCCACCCCCCCCCCCCCCCACCCCCCCCCCCCCCCACCCCCCCCCCCCCCCACCCCCCCCCCCCCCCACCCCCCCCCCCCCCCACCCCCCCCCCCCCCCACCCCCCCCCCCCCCCACCCCCCCCCCCCCCCACCCCCCCCCCCCCCCACCCCCCCCCCCCCCCACCCCCCCCCCCCCCCACCCCCCCCCCCCCCCACCCCCCCCCCCCCCCACCCCCCCCCCCCCCCACCCCCCCCCCCCCCCACCCCCCCCCCCCCCCACCCCCCCCCCCCCCCACCCCCCCCCCCCCCCACCCCCCCCCCCCCCCACCCCCCCCCCCCCCCACCCCCCCCCCCCCCCACCCCCCCCCCCCCCCACCCCCCCCCCCCCCCACCCCCCCCCCCCCCCACCCCCCCCCCCCCCCACCCCCCCCCCCCCCCACCCCCCCCCCCCCCCACCCCCCCCCCCCCCCACCCCCCCCCCCCCCCACCCCCCCCCCCCCCCACCCCCCCCCCCCCCCACCCCCCCCCCCCCCCACCCCCCCCCCCCCCCACCCCCCCCCCCCCCCACCCCCCCCCCCCCCCACCCCCCCCCCCCCCCACCCCCCCCCCCCCCCACCCCCCCCCCCCCCCACCCCCCCCCCCCCCCACCCCCCCCCCCCCCCACCCCCCCCCCCCCCCACCCCCCCCCCCCCCCACCCCCCCCCCCCCCCACCCCCCCCCCCCCCCACCCCCCCCCCCCCCCACCCCCCCCCCCCCCCACCCCCCCCCCCCCCCACCCCCCCCCCCCCCCACCCCCCCCCCCCCCCACCCCCCCCCCCCCCCACCCCCCCCCCCCCCCACCCCCCCCCCCCCCCACCCCCCCCCCCCCCCACCCCCCCCCCCCCCCACCCCCCCCCCCCCCCACCCCCCCCCCCCCCCACCCCCCCCCCCCCCCACCCCCCCCCCCCCCCACCCCCCCCCCCCCCCACCCCCCCCCCCCCCCACCCCCCCCCCCCCCCACCCCCCCCCCCCCCCACCCCCCCCCCCCCCCACCCCCCCCCCCCCCCACCCCCCCCCCCCCCCACCCCCCCCCCCCCCCACCCCCCCCCCCCCCCACCCCCCCCCCCCCCCACCCCCCCCCCCCCCCACCCCCCCCCCCCCCCACCCCCCCCCCCCCCCACCCCCCCCCCCCCCCACCCCCCCCCCCCCCCACCCCCCCCCCCCCCCACCCCCCCCCCCCCCCCCCCCCCCCCCCCCCCACCCCCCCCCCCCCCCACCCCCCCCCCCCCCCCTCCCCCCCCCCCCCCACCCCTCCACCCCCCCACCCCCCCCCCCCCCCCCCCACCCACCCCCCCACCCCCCCCCCCCCCCACCCTCCCCCCCCCCCCCCCCCCCCCCCCCCCCCCCCCCCCCACACCACACACCCCACCCCACCCCACCAACCCCCCCCCCCAAACCCCCCCCCCCCCCCCCCCCCCCCCCCCCCCCCCCCCCCCCCCCCAAGGCCATGCTGGCAGGGGCTGATGGGAATTGTAGTCCATAACATATGGAGTGCCAAAGGTTCACCACCACAGTTCTAGGCTAATGACACCACCCATTGTATAACTTCTGGAATATCAGCTGAGAAATGGTGCTGGACGACGAGGGCCTTTGGTCTTATGCTACAAAGAAACATCTTGTGTATTTAAATTCTGAGGTTTGCCTCTATGTTCAGTATTTTGTGTGTGTGTGTTTTCTTGTGGTTTTTGTGGTTTTACAAATGTGAATTGAATTCTGTAGGTAAGCACTTCTAGTTACTGTTGTTATGTGTTTATACAGCTATAGAAAGCCACAAAAGTTTTTCAAACGTCCGTTCTTTCAAGTTCTGGGTTAAATTGAATTTGCAGCTTTATGACTTACATATTCTTAGTAACGTTTTCCTATTGGGGCCAAAAAGAGAGAGTATATTTGGCCATTCATAAGTTATAGCCCTTCCAGAAAAGAAGCCAGGATTGTGTGCCTATCTATCACCCAGACAATTTGAAGTTTCCTTTGTGAAATGCTTCAGTTCTTTATGTTACACAGTGGTACAGTCCTTTGATGTTGCTTAATATTTGTAACAGATGTTTCTGTCTTTGGCATTAATGAGAAGGTATGCATACATTTCTTCAGTCATTTGAGCATTCCATTTTATGCTAGAGGGTGAGTTCATGTGTCATGCAAATAAATCAGATTTCTTCCCTTCCTGTTACATGGTCCATATTTATCTTGTATCGCTTTGGAGACAATCCCAGATGTTTTTGCACTTCACTGAATTACTGGAGCATATAGGCTATGTTGCCTTAAGGAACGGGCAAACAGTCATTCACAATGCCTTCACAGGCGCAATGTAGCAGGCTTTGGTAACCAATTCCTGGAAGCTGAGTCTGATGGCAAATAACTACATTGTCAAGTCAGCATAGGTCTTCCAGAATTGCAGTGCTATTTCATCCTGGCACACTGCCATTTCAAATACATATGCAGATATCCATAGTATATGCATAAGTGTGTTCTAGATCAAATCAAGCCTGACAGGGACATTGGTATTGATTTTTTATGGGGGGGCTCGGGGGGCAGGACCGTGCCCGCACCCACACCTGGGGCATGGCCATGACACCCCAAGCCCCGCCCCCAGCCTCAGTGGTTATATAGACTGCCCTGCCCTGCCCTCCCCTGCCTCCCCACCAGCTGGGCTCCCAGCCAGCAGCCCCTTCTGCCCTCCCTTCTGGGCAGAGGCGTAGCTAGGGGAAATGGAGCCCGGTGCAAAAGTTTTGAGGGCAGCCACCGTGATGCTGGATTCCACCCCCAAACAGCATCACTTTCAATGGTGTTTAAACTAGAGAGCCAAAATTCTCCTTTTAAATCCACCTTGAAGGGAGAATCTGGGGTCCCCAGCTAAAACAACATTGAAAGTAAGGCTGTTTTGGGGTGGATTCTCCCCCTCCCTGAAACAGCATCACTTTCAATGTTTAAACTGTGGACCTCAGATTCTCTTTTTAAATGCATGCCGAAGGGGGTGGATTTAAAAGAATCTGGGGAAATTTGGGGGGGTGGGGTGCCTGCTGTCAGGGGTGCAATTATTAAGATGGCAGCACTCAACCTTTCAGGGTATCTTTAGGAAACTCTCCTGATGATGCCACCCGTGTTTGGTGAAGTTTGGTTCAGGGAGTCCAAAGTTATGGACCCTCAAAGGTGTAGCCCCCATCTTAGCTCCTATTGGAAACAATGGGGGATGGGGCAACCCTTTTGGGAGTCCATAATTTTGGACCCCCTGGACCAAACTTCACAAAACCTTGGTGGTATCATCAGGAGAGTCTCCCAAGAAATCCCTGAAATTGTGGTGCTGCTAGACTGAAAACATCACACCCTGCAGGCCAAAAACAAAAAACCTAAAAAATACAAAAAAACCACAAATGGGGGGGCAGAGCTTCGGACATGTAATGGGGGGGTTGAACCCAAGAACCCCCCTCCTACGCCAGCAGTGGCGTAGGAGGTTAAGAGCTCGTGTATCTAATCTGGAGGAACTGGGTTTGATTCCCAGCTCTGCCGCCTGAGCTGTGGAGGCTTATCTGGGGAATTCAGATTAGCCTGTGCACTCCCACACACGCCAGCTGGGTGACCTTGGGCTAGTCACAGCTCTTTGGAGCTCTCTCAGCCCCACCCACCTCACAGGGTGTTTGTTGTGAGGGGGGAAGGGCAAGGAGATTGTCAGCCCCTTTGAGTCTCCTGCAGGAGAGAAGGGGGGGGTATAAATCCAAACTCCTCCTCCTCCTCCTCCTCTTCTTCTTCTTCTTCTTCTTCTTCTTCTTCTTCTTCTTCTTCTTCTTCTTCTTCTTCTTCTTCTTCTTCTTCTTCTTCTTCTTCTTCTTCTTCTTCTTCTTCTTCTTCTTCTTCTTCTTCTTCTTCTTCTTCCCTACATCCCTGAAGCCTGACCTCTCCCTAGAAGTTAAAATGCCTAAACCTGGTCACATTATCAGAAGGCAACACCTACTGGAAAAGACAATAATGCTAGGAAAAATTAGAGGCAACTGGAAAAGAGGAAAACTCAACATGAGATGGATTGATGCAATTAAAAAAGACACGGCTCTCATTTTCCGTTAGTGACAAGACATTTTGGAGGTCATTAATTTATAGGGCCGACGTAAAACGACTAGATGGCCCTTAATATATAAAGACATAAGCATATTATGTTTTGAATGATGGATGCTTCAGAAAAGGTCAGTGGAAGCAACGATGAATCATAGAATCATAAAGTTGGAAAGGACCACAAGGGCCATCAAGTCCAACCCCCTGCAATGCAGTAACACCCAATCAAAGCATGAAAATGAGTTAGAGGTGCTTTCTGGGAGGTACTAGAGTACAGCATTGCAAATAACAACGTGATCCTACTACTGTTATGGCCATATGCTTTATGCTGCCACCACTAAATTTATAGGCATTTTATATATTTATTTATTTATTCAGTTTATGAGGCCCCCCTTCCTCATATGGGCTCAGGGCATTGTAGAAAATCGAACATAATAAATAGAGTGAAATCCATAAAAATTCATGCATTTCAGCAATACAGCATCATAAAACCATTTAAGGGGAAGAGAATAAAAACCATACAATGAACCCATTCTTACTGGTCCAAAGGAAAGAAAGGACAGGAGAAATGGAAAGGAAAGGGAAAAACAGGAAAGGGAGGGGGGAGGAGAGGCCAGACAGATGGAATCCTATTGCTGTCCTTCAGTATATGAGAATGTCTGTTTTGCAAGCTTCTGAATACTGCAAATTGCATGGGACGGCACTAAATATGGGAACCATGGCAGCACTCAAGGAGCACTCAAGGAGACTTACACACCCCTTTCCCTTCTTCTCCCGACAACAGACACCTTGGCTGAAAGAATTCTGAGAGAACTGTGACTAGCCCAAGGTCACCCAGCAGGCTTCATGTGGAGGAGTGGGGAATCAAACCCATTTCTTCAGATTAGAGTCCACTGCTCTTCACCACTAGACAGAGTTCATCAGCCCAGTCGGATTTGTTGTAGAAGCTAGAAGGCCAGACCAAATTGTAGTGACAAACTACATATAGTTGTTAGATCACAGTGTAAAAAAAAAGAAAGAAACGTTCAGGGATATGCTATCTGTACCAGCAGGCTTATTGGTTTTCAGTTTGCCAGCAGTCCTAGAATGCCATCTTCCATCATCTCAGTTTGACTGGGTTCTTCAAAGTCCCTTCCCCCAAAACAACGAACTTGAGTCCAGTAGCGCCTTAGAGAAAGGAGCTTTGACTCAAAACCTTATACCTCGAATTTTGTTTAGTCTCTAAGGTACTACAGGACTTGAATCTAGTCCAGGGGTCTGCAACCTGCGGCTCTCCAGATGTTCATGGACTACAATTCCCATCAGCCCCTGCCATCATGGCCAATTGGGGCTGATGCGAATTGTAGTCCATGAACATCTGGAGAGCCACAGGTTGCAGAACCCTGATCTAGTCATTCCATAGCAGACCAGCACAGTCTGAAACAACTTTCCCCCAAACTGTGGCTCTGCCGGTATTTACTCCATATTTTCCACAGTGAAAGCAGATGCAAAGAATTCATGCAGCTTCTCCATCATCGCCCCATCAGCCTCAAGCAGTCCTTCCATTCCTTTGTCATCCAAAGGCCTAACCACCTCCGGCTTCTGATATATTTGAGGAAATGCTTATTGTCTGCCTAAATGTTTTTGGCCGTCCATTCCTCAGATTCTCTTTTTGCTTACCTTATTGTCAACTTGCATTTGCTTCACCAGAACTTGTATTCCTTTCTGTTCACCACAATCGGGGAAATCTTCCAGTTTTTAAAAGAAGAAGGGTTTTTTTGTCTGTTGTGGCTTCCTTGGTTTTAATAGTTAACTACGGAGGCATTCTCTTAGACTGGTTGGTACCTTTTCTAATTTGAGATATGCATTCTATCTGGGCATCAATCAGCGCAGTTTTAAATTGTTTCCAGGCATCTTGGAAAGATTTCTCTTTCTTAATGTTCTGAGAATGTTCTCCTGACTAGTACCATCGTTTTAGCAAAGATCCCTCTTTTGACATAAAAAGTGATTGGTTTGGATTTTACGACAAGTTTCCACTGACATGAATCCTGAATTTAGCAACACTGTAGAATCATAGACTTGGAAGAGTCCACCAGGACCATCAAGTCCAATCCCCCTGCCATGCAGGAATACACAATCAAAGTATTCCCAATAAATGGCCATCCAGCCTTTGTTTAAAAACTTCCAGAGAAGGCAATTCCACCACACTCGAAGGCAGTGTATTCCACTGTCGAACAGCACTTGCCATCAGGAAGTTCTTCCTAATGCTTATGTAGACTCTCTTTTCCTGCACCTTGAATCCATTACTCCTTGTCCAGTCTCTGGAGCAGCAGAAAACAAGCTTGCTCCATCATCAACATGATGGCCCCATATGTCCCACGTCGGTCTCTGCGTTCGGCAGAGGCCAATTTGCTGGAGGTCCCCGCCCCCTCTATGATGCGGCTGGCCTCCACTAGGGCCAGGGCTTTTACGGCCCTGGCCCCTGCCTGGTGGAATGCTCTTCCGTCAACTGTCCGGGCCTTGCGGGACTTAAACGAATTCCGCAGGGCCTGTAAGACTGAGTTATTCCGCCGGGCTTTTGGGGAGGCCGGCTGCTGATAGGTGCCCGTTAACAACTGAGATCCGCTGTTCCCCTCTCAGAGTTAGAGGAGTCAAAGGTTGAACACCGTCTGTTTTAAATATTTAAATATTTATGAATTTGGAGCGCTGCATTTTAATTCTGTTTAGCATTTTATTCTGTTTAGCCACTTATATGTATTTTACGCTGTAAACCGCCCTGAGCCCTTTGGGGGAGGGCGGTATATAAGTGGAATTAATAATAATAATAATAATAATAATAATAATAATAATAATAATAATAATAATAATAATAATAATAATAATAATAATAATAATAATAATATCCCTTCAAATATTTAAACATGGCTATCATGTCACCCCTTAACCTTCTCTTCTCCAAACTAAACATACCCAGTTCCCTAAGTCTCTTTGTAGGGCATGAGTTTCGGACCTTTTACAGTTTTGGTTGCCCTCCTCTGGATCCATTCCAGCTTGTCAATATCCTTCTTGAATTGTATCATTCAGAACTGGACACAGTATTCCAGGTGAGGTCTGACCAATACAGAATAGAGGGGTACTATTACATCCCTTGAACTATACTGAACTATACTGAACTATACTGAACTATACTGAACTATACTCCTATTGATGCAGTCCAGAATCGCATTGGCTTTCTTGGCTGCCGCATCACACGTGGTCCACTTAGACTCCCAGATACCTTTCATAGGTAATGTTTGCCAAACCAGGTGTCACCCATCTTATATCTGTCAATTTCATTTTTTCAGCCTAAGTGTAGTATCTTACATTTATCTCTGTTGCAATTCATTCAGGTCATTTTGAATTCTGACCCTGTCCTCTGGGGTATTAGCTACCCCTCCTAATCTGGTGTCATCTGCAAATTTTAATGGTCTTCTGAACATTGAGCTGATTTCCTAAAATGCAACTGAAGACATCGAGGCCAGAGGTATTTGCATAAGGCCACACAACAAGTCAGCCCGGGTGAAGCCCTGGGCGTTCTTGGCTTGTCGTCCTGTGTCAGACCACGAGAACATCTTGCCTCTGTAGTGGTTAGGAATCAAACTAGCAAAGCCAAGACAATCCGGTATGCCTTGGCATGGCTACCTCAGTGTAGTTTTTAGTGTATTTATTTTATAATGTAATCAGCGGTGGACCAGACGTTGCATCTTAGAGGCCGCAGAGATGGGGTTTTCTTTCCCCACAAAACATTGGCTGGTCTACAGGAAGTTAAGAAAAGAAAATGTACACAGGAAAGTAAAGTTTGAAAACTGGCACGTTTTCCAAATAGCGTAGGTTAACATTCTGCATTCATTTACTATGTCCTAAGGTAGCCCTGCGGGAGGCAAGGCAACATGGTATAGTCTAGTCTCAGAAACGAAGCAGGGCTTAGATGGGAGGCTACTAAGGAAGCCTTGGATGGGAGGCTACTTAATACTTGGATGGGAGGCTACTAAGGAAGTCAATGGAAAACCACTTCTGCTTCTTGCTTGCTTTAAAAGCCACTTGCTGGGGTCGCCACAACTCAGATGTCACGTGACAGCACTTGTATACTAAAGTAGAAGAAGAAGAGTTTGAATTTATATCCTTCCTCTCCCCACAACAGACCTACCTTGTGAGGTAGGTGGGGCTGAGAGAGTTCTGAGAGAACTGTGACTACCCCAAGGTCACCCAGCAGGAATGTAGGAGTGCTGAAACACATCTGGTTCACCAGCTAAGCCTCAGCCATGCAGGTGGAGGAGTGAGGAATCAAACCTGGTTCTGCAGATTAGAATCCACCTGCTCTTAACCACTACACCACACTGGCTCTCACTGGAGTAGCACTGAAGTTGTCCTCTTAAGGTCAGGGAGATACTAGTAAAACTACCATAGAACAGAAATTAGAAAGTTATGCCCCACAGCTAATCAACAGATCCCCGATAACATAGAGAACAGTTATAAGGTAAAGTTGGGCAGAAGTACTAATCATGCTTACTCGGAGTAATCTCATTGAATTCACTGAGTCTTACTTCTGAACAAACATACATAAGATCACATTGTTGAAGCTAGATTGACAACTGACATATTTCTGGGGAGAGACATAAAGAATTTCAGATAAACAAACTAAGGTCCATTCCACATGAAGTCAGTCTGTGCAGGGCAGGTCAACCCAATGCTGCTCAATGGAAGGTAGACAGGTCTTCTGAGTGGCTAAGATTCTTGTATTTATGTCTGCATAGCTACAAAGTTGGTTATTTAATTTTTTTTAAGGAAAACAATATATTACCAAAATCAGCAGGACCAGCTGAGTACTATGTACTTTTTGGATTGAAAAGGTACCCAGGATCAAAGCCTGCAGAGCAAACATCCTGGGGCAACTTTCAGCAAATGGGGGCAGGGAGAATCCCTTCAGCTGTGCACAAAATGTCAGGTGCAAGCTGACAGTGAAACTGACCAAAGAGCAAAACAGTCAGGTGGGAAACAGCCTCTTTTCCCCCTCAGATGCCTTTCCTATCTGGAAGGCACACCTGAAGCCACCTCTTTTTAAGATGTCCCCATTTTGGGTTTGCAGAGCGAAAAGAGGCAGTTGCCTCTTTTTAAGACTTCGCTCAGGCGTCTTTTTTGTGCTGTGCAGAACAGACCTAATTTAGACGCTACAAGCTCTGTAGCATAATACCCCAAATCCTGTGTCTTCTGCAAGGCAACTTTTGATTTTAAACCAGCAGCCTTCATTGTCTGCATATTTCACAAATTCAATTAAGTCAGAAAAACATGTTGAGTTTTTAAAATAATTTTTCGGCTAGGAATGATGCTTTCTGTTAACAAAAATATTTTGGAAAGCTGAGCCCCAATGATTTTTTTGCTAAATTCTGCGCTTTGATGGGGGTGTCAAGAAATGGAACCCACAAGAAGAATTGCTGTATTGTATTTTTTGGAGGGGTAAAACTCAAAATTGAATTACTCATCTCAAATATCAATGCAAGCAAACCACTGGAGCACAGTTGCTTTCCTACATAGCCACTGAGAAAACCAATAGCTTTTACATCTTTGTTACAATTAATTGACCAGGAAAAAAGTTATAATCTATAGACTTGACATGGCACCCAGAGTCTAGATCTGGAGATATTTAATGACCCTTCCATTTAATTGAGGAGGAGGAGGAGGAGGAGAAGAAGAAGAAGAGGAGGAGGAGGAGGAGGAGGAGGAATTTGGATTTATATCCCCCCTTTCTCTCCTGTAGGAGACTCAAAGGGGCTTACAATCTCCTTGCCCTTCCCCCCTCACAACAAACACCCTGTGAGGTGGGTGGGGCTGAGAGAGCTCCAAAAAGCTGTGACTAGGCCAAGGTCACCCAGCTGGCATGTGTGGGAGTGTACAGGCTAATCTGAATTCCCCAGATAAGCCTCCACAACTCAAGCAGCAGAGCTGGGAATCAAACCCGGTTCCTCCAGATCAGAATGCACCTACTCTTAGCCACTGCTCTTAGCCACTACGCCACTGCTGCAAAAGGCCCATGCAGGACTTGGTTTATTTACTTCCTTGATTCTTTCTTCACAATAGAGATTACAAAGCAGCTTATATCTTCTCTTCTTCAGTTTATTCTCACAGTAGCCCTTGGAGGTATGTATGTCTCTGGGTGGGACGGGGCGGAGGATGCACCAGTGCACAGGGCGCATTTCCCCCTTGCTAGGCCTCTGGGGGTGAGTCAACCAAACAAATCAAATCAAGGGGCAACCACATTTGCATATGGTACACATCTCCGCTACGTGATAGGCTTGAACTGGTGTTTTCTGTCTGTAGAGATACATAGAAGTGTAATTGTGTAGGGGAAGCTTGGAATTTTCAACCAAGAATTCAGCAGACTGCAATTCCTACGAACCTAGGCAGACTACATATGTTTGCAAGGCAGAATCTCTCTTCTCTTCCTCTCCTCAGTTTTTTGAGAAGTTTACCTCAAGTCCTTCCTTCTAATGAAGTCCTACATTATAAGGAACTCTCTGGAAAACAGTTCTTCCCGTAGACCCTCCTCCCCTTTCCACGGCCCAACAGTATTGGACAACCACCCATCTTTTTTTTCCTCTTCCTTTTTTATTGTTGTCCCAATTTCTCCATTTCCAGCTTATGCTCTAGGATTTTTTTTTAAAAAAAATCCTACTTTCTTGGCAGGCAGCACACATGCTGTACCTCAACAGATGTTTTTAGCATCAGTGTTAAGAGCATGGCCTCATGCTGCTGTGGTTCTTTCTGCTTGGCAGCGCTCCCGTCTGGGGAGGCCGACGTTACACATCCATACATGCTCATTTTAATTTTGGTTTCTTTTTCCTGCCCATCTCCCCAGACCTCCCCCCACTTTTGCTGTCCCCTAAACTTGGGGCGAGCCTGCAATTTAATGTGCAGCACCTCCTTTTATTTGCTGGGATTCTTTTCAATCAACCGACTCCCTCCCCCCTCCCGACATTATACGGACTCCGTTGTCCTGACTTTACCTTCCAGTACTTCTCCCTACACATTCAATTCCAACATACTGTTTACCAAGAACGCATTTCTCCTAACATCACTCCAACCTTTACCAGGTCTTTCCATGCATCTCAGTATCACTCCCTCCGCAACGCGTTTCTGTGCGGGTGCATGTATCAAAATAGCAAGCGCCGGAGTGAGTAATATCCACAAGTTGTACAGTTTTTCTATTTACTCAGCTGGGTCATGTTCTCGTCAAGAGTTTTTTTGGATTTCACGTTTGAAGAAACAGGGAGCAGGTTATATAAGGGTACATTTTTTAAAAAAAGATGTCTTCTGCAAAGGTTCTTGCTTTACTCACGAGATCCACCCCTTTCCCTCAAATGCCTTCCTTCTCACTTCTTGGCCTGGCCTGTTCTGAGTGAGGCTGGAGTTTTTCAGGTAATGGTACAATTTCAGCTATGCAGGAGCACCACTGTGGGAAGCTGAGAAATTTGAGGGAAACCAGACACGGCCAGGAGCAGAGCGAGAGGGAACTGCACCTGGGGTACGTGCGCACCCTGCGCCCCAGCTGCGGCGCCGCTCACCCCATCACGCCCCAGCATGCCCGGGGCATTGCACCCCCTTTTCCCGTGAGCGCTACGCCACTGGGCACAGCACAAGGTGAACATTGGAGCTCTCTGTGGGACTTGACACTGAGAAAAATCTACTTTGCTATGAATCTTTAAAAAAGGGAGTTTAGTGTTTCATAAAATTTCAAACAGGATATAACAGTAGAATTTCTGGCACTATAGAGTGGTAACTTCTAGTGGTAGCTTCGGATATTATAGTGACAATCATGATTATACACGCAGTCACTGTTCCTTATTTACTTACAACAGTATACCCCCGCTTGTTAGTGAACTTGGAGAAATAAACCAGTCCCACACAGGCGGAATAGCGTTCTGTACACTTTATTGCAACCACAGAAGTTGCAAAAAGTGTTAACTGGTTGCAGACAGGGCTGCCAATCTGCCTGGGGAGAAATGTCATGAGTGTTTCAGTAGAGTCTCGAAGTCTGGAAAAGGGTAGTTGATGCTTTTCATGGCACATGAAATAACACACTTGGCACATAATACTCCATTAAGCTGCTGCTGAAGGGACGGGACGTTTTCTCCAGGCCAGTTGGCAACGCTAGGTTGTCCAGTAGCACCGAGACCTTCAGGATGTAAGGGCGCATGAAGCTGCCTTCCAGTGAATCAGGCCTTTAGTTCATCAAGGTTAGTATTGTCTGCTGAGACTGGAAGCAGCTTTACGGCCAAAAGGAAAGAACACCGCAGAGGAAGTGGAAAAAACAAACATTCAACAAACCCTGGACAGTCAAAAAAGGCATAAATTACAGCTCCCTGTAAAGTCCTAATGGATTAAACACCCCCCTATATTAGTGTATACATTAATCAAACTGCTCACACACGTCACCAGTCCCCACACCCATGAAGTCAAAGCTAACTGAAGAATATTCAAGGGACCGGTTTACGCCGAGGTTGACGTGTGAGACGTGTGTGACCTGCAAAGTTCCTGGAGCAAAGTCTGCCACTCTTAACCACCGCACCAAGTGTTTGGAATCTCTTCACATCTGGTGGAATGCGTATCTCCTTGTAATGCAAAAAGCCAGCTCCAGCTCCTATATCAGAGTGGATTAAAATGTGGAGGGATTTGGCCATTGAGGTCCAAACTAACTTATTACTGAAGGTCAAATTTCACTTCTTAGATTGGTCCATTTATTGAAAAAAAATTGGAAATTGCTTGTGATAGACTGGCACAGCAAGTTCTAGGACAACGGGTTGGATTCAACTGTTGTCTCTGCTGGTGACAAAGAAAGTTAGAATCCTCATTCATGACCCAAAAAAGGCTTTGCTGAGGATCATGAGACCTGCATGGATAAAAGCCACGCTAGGATAGGGGCTGTAATAAGGAAGGGAAATGGGCAGGATTAAGCAAGCCAGTGTGGTGTAGTGGTTAAGAGCGGGTAGATCCTAATCTGGAGAACTGGGTTTGATTCCCCACTCCTGTACCTGAATGGCGGAGGTTTATCTGGTGAACCAGATGTGCTCCTGCACCTACATTCCTGCTGGGTGACCTTGGGCTAGTCACAGTTCTTTGGACCTCTCTCAGCCCCACCCACCTCACAAGGAGTCTGTTGTGGGGAGAGGAAGGGAAAGGAACTTGTGAGCCACCTTGAGTCTCCTTAAAGGAAAGAAAGGTAGGTTATAAATCCAAAATTTTCTTCTTCTTCTTCTTCTTCTTCTTCTTCTTCTTCTTCTTCTTCTTCTTCTTCTTCTTCTTCTTCTTCTTCTTCTTCTTCTTCTTCTTCTTCTTCTTCTTCTTCTTCTTCTTCTTCTTCTTCTTCTTCTTCTTCTTCTTCTTCTTCTTCTTCTTCTTCAAAAAAGGCACAATTTTTAGCCATATACATTCTTTCTGATGCTGTAATTGTAAGAATAGACTAGATATACTCTGCATAACCGAGACCCTCTTCGTCGATTCCTTCTTCTGGTTTCATCATCAGGACTCCAAAGAAAAGAGAGAGCGAAGAGTATCTTTGTGTACTTTTTGCTCTGTGCAGCCTGCTGGAAACAGAAATCCTCATTCCAAGAGGGGAGAAATGAAGATAATGGTGGAGGACATCAGATACATAATTTCCTACCAGGAAATTCAATTAAACCATGACATCTTCCGCACATCAAAGAGGCCTGACCCAAAAGATAATTCTGAATTACAAAGAAGCCCAATGACCCTTGGAACATCCTAAGACTAGAAGGAAGCCAAGAGATAGAACTGGAGAAGGGTGAAGATAGAAGGAGAAAGGAAAATGGAATCCTAGTAAACAGGCATTCTTTTTTTAAGCACCCTGGTCTGATACCAACAAGACCAGATAATGGGGTGTTTGGATAATGCTGCAGCTCTTTATGTGTTATTTTTGGACAAGCCTCCTCTCATTGCGTGTCTCTTGTTTAGGAAATGTATCCTGATTTCAGAAACAAACCTGAGTAAGTTTACTTTAGTCATATTTTTGGTTGCTCAATTGCTCAGTTAATGTGTCCTCCGTGAGTTAAAATTCACCATCATCAGGATGCTGTAAAGCAGTGGTTCTCAACCTTCCTAATGCCGCAATCCTTTAATGCAGTTCCTCATGTTGTGGTGACCCCCAACCATAAAATTATTTTATGGCTGGGTGTCCAAGTGGTTGGTCTGTCAAAGTAAGTAAAATAAAAACATCAAAGCAGTGAAGCCCAGTAGACCCACACAAAAGCAAGAAAGCGAAAGCACGGTCCCCCCGCCAAGCAGCTGCCTCCTCCCTCTCTGGGGCCTCAGTCCAGCTCCGCCCGGGTTTGCCTTGCTGCTCCCTCTCGAGGCGAGCCATGGCGCAGTGGGCTTGTTTTTCCAGGCTGCCTGAGCTCACAACTTCTGGCAGCCCCCTGCTTGGATCTGGCTTGGAGGGGCTCAGCCAGCATGGCGCCGGTGGCTCCAACCACGGCTGAAACGGCCAAAGGAGCTGCCGGGACCGGGGCTGCTCAGGTCCCTCTAGGTGACCCCTATGAAAGGGTCATTCGACCCCCCAAAGGGGTCGCAACCCACAGGTTGAGAACCGCTGCTGTAAAGAGAAAGGGGCAGCTTTTCACTCCAACTTTCTATGCTTGCTGGTGATAATCGTGTCATACCATGTGCACATGAACTGGAAGGTGTCTTACAGCAAGTCACACTATTGGTCTATCAAGGTTTGTGTTGTCTGCTCTGGCTGGTAGTGGCTTTCAAGGGTGTCAGGTAGAGTCTCTTTCACATCCCATCCTAACCAAATGATTTTACCTGTAGGTGCCTCAGGTTGATACTGGGACGTCCTGCATGCATTGCAGATGCTCTGCCATTGAATCATAGACTTCCCAAAACCATCAATTAGAACAAAATAATGTAAGGTCTTACCTTGCAGTCTATGGTGCAGTAAGTCAGATTTAATAACCATTGTGCCATGTCCCTGTTCATGGTTTATTGGCCCTCCAAGTGAATCTGTTTGAGGTGCCCTGTACTTGGCTAGGACAGAGTGGGAGAGACACAAGCCAGATTCAACAGTACTTGCAATAAGTTTATTACTTGAGAGAAACAAGACCCTAACTCCGTGGTGGTGAACCTTTGGCACTCCAGATGTTATGGACTACAATTCCCATCAGCCCCTGCCAGCATGGCCAATTGGCCTGATGGGAATTGTAGTCCATAACATCTGGAGTGCCAAAGGTTCGCCACCACTGCTCCTTCCTTGGGTCTCTCTAAGTCAGAGTACTTGCTTCTCTTGAGTCGGTTTGAAGCTGTAGACTGTGTCTTCTCTTGGTTGCTTTCAAGAAAGTCCACTGTATCTTGCTTCCTTTCAGTTATTTCAGTCGATCTAGTTCTAAACTGCTGTTAAACTTGACTTATGTTCTATGGACCACCATATAATAATATGGACGTCACGAATATTCCGTTCTCCAACTACCCTTAGCACCTCACTCTGACTGACTGGATATAACTAAAACAGAGGATTGCTGGGAAAAGAAAAGAAACTGCCTTTTGGGAAATGTCTTAAAGGGACAGGGGCTAACTAAAATACCCTCCCATGGAAGACTTAACAATGAACTAAAACCATGCTAACTATGGGGAAACTAAAGCTTAATGGGGAAGTAACAAAAGCCTCTGTGGGGGCATAACAGTATTAAAGAGACACTCTATTCAGGACTACCCTTTAGACTGCTCCAGAGACTACAACTGGTCCAAAATGTGGTGGCGTGGGTCTTTATGGGGACACTTTATGAGGACACATTTGTTCTGTGCTCCACCAGCTGCACTGGACCCAGATTATCCAATCAGATTCAAGGTTTTGGTCCTGATATTTGGCCCTAAACAGTTTGGTACCATTGTATGTGTGGGACTGCCTTTCCCAATGTACCCCCTGATTAGCTCTGAGCTCATCTAGAACCAACCAACTAGTGATCCAGGGCTCAAGACATATCTGACCTGGTAGAACTCCCTCTCAAGTGACACGCAGGCCCTGCAGAACTTGGTTCAGCCAATGAGTGCGACCAAACACCCAGGACCCAATAATCCACTAACAACTGTATATAGAATCACAAGGTCTATAATCTCCTTATCAATATATATCCATAAATTTATACATTCAAAGCATCATACATCAGTGGAAAAGTGCATATCAGTACATAAAATAGTCTCTTTATACTCTCTACAAGGTTGTTGTGTCATTCTTTCTTAATTACACAGTTCCATAGGCTTACTTACGACTGCTGATTCAATGGATAAACCTTTGCATGAACGACTGGATCTTCCTTTAAAGTGCATCACATACGCAAAGTGCCAAACTTTGCCATATATTTGTAATCCGTGGAAAAAGTTGTAAGTTTTTATAATCCTTAAAACAGACAGGTATCAATGATGTAGGTTTCCTCGAGCATTGTACGAGCTAAACTGTATATTTGTCATTCTTGGAGTTGAACTTGGTTCAGCTCCACAAGTTCTGTAAGATAGAGAGGTCCGGCCTACAGCAGAGGCGGGAAGGGGGGCAATGGCGTCCGGGGCACAACCTGTCTTCAGTTCACCTGAAGAAAATGGCAAGTTTGGATGGTGGGCTCTATGGCCTTATACCCCACTGAAGACCTTCCCTTTTCCAAGCCCCACCCTCCTCGGGCTCTACCCCCCAAATATCCAGGAATTTCCCAACCCAGAGATGGCAATCCTTGGCCAAGCATATCACCCACAAGATAGGGCAGAAGCTGGAGGTGCCAGTGCCTCAAGTAGAGGGTCATCTAAGGATTTTAGCAGTCTAAATGGACACTACTCAACACTTCCATTTTAATTGCTTTGGCCCCAGCAGATGCACAGAGTCAAACGGCCCTTGTTTTGAAGGAAGTCCAGCTGAAAGATAGCCAGAAGAAAACATTTGATATTTATTTTTAGGGTCATAAATGGACAACACAAAATATTTTAATGTAAGTGCACCCTACGCCAAGTCGACGACTCAGTCACATAAATAAGATTAAGTGCCTTTTCAAAGTTTACATATCTAGCAAAAAGTGATGCAATGGAAATTAGGACCATAAAAAAAAAACTTTGGTACAAAAAAAGAATTAATTGTTTGCTATTCTAGCTCCTTTACTGAGTATAAATAACGAAAGATAGCCAAATGTCCAATACCTCTGAGCAACGTCTGCCAACAAGTCAGATTTTCCATGGTGAAAACTTTCCAAATTTTGGTAAGGCATCTGCCTAATGTAACTATCATCTTTTTGCTTTGTGCTGTTCTCTAACACTTCACAAAACAGAAGGAAGATGCATGTATCCCATCTGATAACGTCTTTAAGCTTTCCAAACAAGAACCAGTTTCAACCAGTTATATAAACATATCATTTGAAGTTCAACAGGATAACTTGTTTGGAACTTGTTTGGATAACTTGTTACTTGAGCAGCAGTGGCGTAGGAGGTTAAGAGCTCGTGTATCTAATCTGGAGGAACCGGGTTTGATTCCCAGCTCTGCCGCCTGAGCTGTGGAGGCTTATCTGGGGAATTCAGTTTAGACTGTGCACTCCCACACACGCCAGCTGGGTGACCTTGGGCTAGTCACAGCTTCTCGGAGCTCTCTCAGCCCCACCCACCTCACAGGGTGTTTGTTGTGAGGGGGGAAGGGCAAGGAGGTTGTAAGCCCCTTTGAGTCTCCTACAGGAGAGAAAGGGGGGATATAAATCCAAACACTTCTAAATCCAAACTCTACCCTGATGGGAGTTGCTTGCAGTGGGATCCTAAGGACATCTACTCCAAAGTAAAAGCCCCTGGGTTCAAAGTATGAGAGCCAGTGCAATATAAGGGTAAAGGTTTGGGGCCAGGGCCTAGAAGGCTTAGGTTCATATCTCTGTTGGGTGGGTCACTTTGGCCAATCTCTCCCTTTCAGCCTAACCTACCCCATAGGGATGCAGTAAAGATAAAATGGAGGAAAGTTGCCCTGGACATTTTTTTAAAAAATATGGGTGGAAATTCCCTAATGATTGATTGTTCAATTTATTGAACGTCAGCAATTATGCACAAGTATAACACATACATCCACTGAATTCAATGAAATTATAACAGTATGGCTCTGCCTACGATTCCCCTGCTACAAATGGAACTTCTGGGCTTGATTCATTGAAGGTTAGAAGCTACCCTGTTTCCCCGAATATAAGACATCCCCGGAAAATAAGACGTAGTAGAGGTTCTGCTAAAGTGTGAAATATAAGGCATCCCCCAAAAGTAAGACGTAGCAAAGTTTTGGGTTTTTTTTGGAAGCATGTCTGATGAACGGAACACAGAAAAATAAGACATCCCCTGGAAATAAGACATAGCGCATCTTTGGGAGCAAAAATTAATAGAAGACACTGTCTTATTTTCGGGGAAACATGGTACCATTAATAAATTTATGTTCAGTGTTTCAGTGACTAGAACATAGTGGCTTATAGGATAGCTTCTAATAATCAACAGCATTAACGTTTTATTTGCCAAGTTTAGCAGTTCTCAGAGATACTTTTGAGAGTATGTAGAATAGTCATCTGAAACATATTTGCCCTCCTACCGCAAATAAATCCCCACTCCAACCCCAGTCTCCCACACTCAAAAAAATTAAGGAGCAGGAGGGAAAAAATGGCCAGAAAATAGCCTCCATTGGGTTTTCCCCATGTCTCTATGGTCCTTACTGGAGAGATTAGGGGAAATTCTCAGACGGTCACCCAAAAGTGATGTCACATCCTACCCACCTTCTCCAGCCCCTGCCCTCAAAATCTCCCAGCATTTGCTGACCCAGTGCTGGCAACCCTAAATAGGTATGTAAGAAGAATGGGTGAGATGAAATGGTCCTGTTCCTGAAAACATTAATAATATGCAATATTGGAAATAAAACCAAAAGAAATGATGAATGGCCCATGTTATTGCCATGAAGCAAGGCTGAAGAAAAAACATCAATTATGCTTCCCAAAGTAATCCCATTTCTGTGCTCCACGTTGACTTCCCTTCTGATTTATGTTTGCTTTAGATTTATGAACATCACCAGTTAGAGGATTTCTGGGTATGTGTAACCCAAAATGTCAAACCATGTGAAGGTCTTAGCATCAAATGCCAAGCCAAATAGAGGATCTTTGAAAAAATCCATGGCCTGATGCAGTTGCCAATATTAAGGCCCTGGAGTATGATATTTATAGTTAGATCTATCCTTTTCTGCTCAGAAGGTAAGCCCCATGCACTTCCATGGAATTTACAGCCAAGTAAATCTGTTTGGGATTGCTGTTTAGGTCAGAGGTTGCCAGGAGGGAGGAGGTGCGTAGCCAATCAGGGCTGTTATTATGGCCTCATCATGTGAAAATAATGATAGCCACAGTTGATATCTTTGTTAACTAGCTTACTTGCCTTAGCACTGAGCAGAAACAATACAGGGCTCCACAGCCAGAGGTGGGATCCAGCAAGTTCTCACAGGTTCCCGAGAGTAGGTTACTAATTAATTGTGTGTGCCGAGAGGGGGTTACTAATTAATGATTTTGCCACGTGATTTTTGCCTTAGTTACGCCCCTCCTCTCAGCAGTAGAGCGTAGAACTTGAAGCAGTCTAGCAGGAGGTGCACCAGCGTGCATGGCAGCCTGCGCCTGCGTGCATTCGTTTCCCGCCCAAGGACCGGCGCAATGGCTGCGTTCTTGCCACAGCCCCGCCCAGGAATGCCCCGCCCCCAAAATGCCTGGCCACGCCCCCGTCGTGCCCCGCCCAGCCCCATTGGCACTATGCCACAGTTTGAATCCCACCACCATGGGAACCTGTTACTAAAATTTTTGGATGCCACCACTGTCCGCAGCATGTTAGTTTCCCACAAACATTTAACTAGAAATTGTTGGGCTAGCCTTGATTAAAATGATTGCCAGCCTTCGGGGTAGGACCTGGCAATATTATGGAATTCCATCTGTTCTCCAGGTAGGGTTACCAGCTCCTGCTCTGGAAATACCTGGAGATTTGGGGGTGCAGGCCAGGGTTGGGGAGGAATACCATAGAGTTCATCCTTCAAAGCAGCCATTTTCTCTTGGAGAGATGATTTCTGTCATCTGGAGATCAGTAGTAATTTTGGAGATCTGTACAAGCCCATTTTAACTAAGGGTACAACTGAGGCTTAAATAAAGAAAATGGAGTCTCTAGGGGCATGACAGTGCAGGAGTTCCAGTAGTCCTCCTTAGGTTGGATATTACAAAAGAAAAGTTGGGGGAGATGTTTCAGGTCATTATTTTGAAGGCCTTTTCTTGCCAGCATCTCTGTACTTAATCCAAGTGTTCAAGTGGATACAAATCAGTACCTTCAGTGTCAGGATGTATCCGTACTTCCCTTGAGCCAGACAAAAATTGGTCTCTCTCCACTCTACTAGAATCACAAAGGCCAGATATTTCTCTGCCACCAAGTGAGATCCACAGGTCCCTTGTAGAGCCAGAGCAAAGGAATTTCTCAATATTCATGGTGTTAACAACATTTGAGATAAGTGTAAAATAATGTGTGAGGTCTGAAGCCAAATGAAGCCAAACAGCATAGTTTGACCATGTGCTGTGGGCAAATTCCCAGACACACAACCCCTTGCTAGTTCATCCTCTTCCAGTTGACACATTCATCTTGGCTGAATTCAGGCATTTCCAAAATAAATTGAAATTGTTTACAGTCATGCAGGTCCAACATCAAATCCAAAACCAAATCATAATTCACATATAATACCTTTTATTAAGACCAACCAAAATGACTCATAACTGTGTGCTAGCCTTGCACAAGAGTCTACATTGATCTAACTAAAAATGCCTATGCTCTAGAGCACAGGTGTCAAACTCATGACCCTCCAGATGTTGTGGACTACAGTTCCCATCATCCCTTGCCAGCATGATGCTGGCAAGGGATGATGGGAGCTGTAGTCCATAACATCTGGAGGGCCTATGCTCTAGAGATTTTCAAGATGTACATTATATATATTCAGGAGTATTCACCAAGGTGCCAAATCTTGTGCAACATGAGTGAGTAGAGTTTGATGGTGAAAACAATTATTGTGACCCAGGGTTGCCAGGTGCCCACCTGTGGTAGGCAAATACCCACTTGTGCTCTCTTGACCATGTTTGATCCAATAGGCCAAAGAAAAAAAAGGGGGGTGACAGTGTTGAGGTTATGATGTCACTTCCAGGAAATCACCCAGAAATTATGTCATATCCCCCTCTCATAATACTCTAGGAATTGGCCAATCAGTTGGGGAAACTCCTACAGTTTCACAAGAGTGATTGCTCGACGGTGATGGTACAGTGCCTATGATGCTTCCCTATTCTGGGCTCCACCCTCAACCATTCCCAGGGATCCTAGGCTCAGGCTTGACTTGGCAAACCTAGTGGGATCCCCAAGACACACAAGTGTTCATGTCTACTTAGGATGAACATTTGCACAAGCCTATTAACTTGTGTTAGATGACTCACAAGATAAGTTACGTTGCAGAATGAGAGATCTGTTAACGGCTCTGCAATTCAACAGCCTGAGAGGACATCAGTTCCCCATCATTCACAGTTCAAGGAATAAAATGAAACAGAGTCCGCAATTTCATTGAGGATTTTTACCAATGTTACAATTGGTTTTGGAACCACGTTTCTTTCTCAGAGGGAAAAAGCAACTTTGGGCGATTTCCCACTGGCGATTAATCCTGGGATAGTCACCCAAAATATCCAGGTTTCCACACGATCTCCCCACTGACGAACCATGGAACACAGATCAGTCCCGTTTCTGATGCTCCTCCCCCTTATCATGGGATTTTCCTGGACCTGCTTGTATATGACCTTTTTGAAAAAACACTCCAATGGGAGCTAATTGGAGATGGGGTCCATAACTTTGAGGGTCCATAACTTTGGCCCCCATGAACCAAACTTCACCAAACCTGGGTGGTATCATCAGGAGAGCCTCCTACTGATACCACCCAGGTTTTGTAAAGTTTGGTCCAGGGGGTCCAAAGCTATGGACTCCCAAAGGGGGTTCCCCCATTGTTTCCAATGGGAGCTTTTAGGAGATCAGGGATACATATTTGAGGTCCATAACTTTGGCCCCCATGAACCAAACTTCACCAAACCTGGGTGGCATCACCAGGAGGGACTCCTAAAGTTACTTTGAAATTTTGGTGCTGCCAGCTTAACAATTGCACCCCTGACAGCAGGCACACACACCCCAAAGGGCAGGCCTAGATGTCTTCACTAGAAACATGCTGCAGTGAGGATGTTGGAACCTGGATGAAAAGGTGCTGATTCTTTTGAAACTTGGTTGTATCTAGACTAAATTTTCAGTGGGAATTTGGCTGTTATATAAACTCACAAGCCAACAGAAAGCAAAGAAATGTGGGCCTCTACATGGGCTTTCTTGCATGATTCTTCTGGCATTCTCCGTGTCTCTACTTCTAAAGCTTTTCATCTGGGGCATTTACCAGGGTGAAGGGTGGAATAAAAATGCACCAAATACATGAATACATGACTAGCCAGGCATTTCATATTTTCCTGTCCCTGGGAGTGAGGGGGAATAGTTTTCTAAGTGTTGCCAAATTGTGAAGTTATCCATTGTATGCCTCTGGTACATCACCAAAGTGTACACACTTGCACTGGATTATACTTTTTTCCCAGAATGGGAACACTCCTCCACATGAGTGACTGACTCTAATTTGTTGAACCAGGTTTGCTTCCCCTCTCCTACACATGAAGCCTGCCGGGTGACCTTGGGCTAGTCACAGTTCTTCAGAACTCTCTCAGCGCCACCTACCTCACAAGGTGCCTGTTGTGGGGAGGGGAAGGAGTTTGTAAGCTGTTTTGAAGCTCCTTACGGTTGAGAAAAGTGGGGTGAGGATCCAAATTCCTCCTCCTCCTCTTCCTCCCTCTTCCTTGTCTTGTGGCTCTGATGTGCATCCAGAGTTAACGGTGTGTGTATGGAGCTAAACAGCAGCAAAGTCAATCACATTTTCTTCAGTCATTGGAATCTTTTGGACCAAAGCCAATGCAAGTCAGAAAGCGGTAGGAGTTGGGAGATGCTAGATTCTATGTTCCACACATATGGGACTGCACCATGTGCTACCATGCATTATGCAGATTTTCCTTCTTAAAATACAGTTCCCTTTTTAAGGAGTTCCTCCTGAACTGTTCCTGTACAGAAGGAAAGAGAGGTAGTCTGGCAAACCCTTTGTAAATGTAAGTGAAAACATTGCCAAGGCTAAGTGAGTCCCAGAGCACTGGATATCATGGATATCATACTTTCATTCTGCCATGTTTTCCCAGTGCCTTAACAAGCATGTACCCAATGAATAAGGTCAAGTAATTTGCAAAACAAACAAGAAATAGCAACAGAACAGTGTGTACACTATTAGACTAGTTTTTTGGCCCAGAAATGGCCATGAAGTTCTGCCATGTACTATTTCCAAAAGATTTGAATAACACGCCTACACTTCTGAATTTGCCATTTCCCTACTTCTTTTTCATCTTCTTCTTTTCTTACAGAACTTCTAGCGCGCCATAACCTTAATTTTTCTGATGGTCCAATTGTATAGTGCTATCCCCAACGATGGAATTCCTAACAGCAATGCCTTCTTATGACCAACACCAATGGCCCAGACCACGCAGCATCAATACAGAATGCGTTCTTCCTCATTCACTAAAAATAGTGGTTAACCATCCACAACATAAAACAATCACTAGGGGAAAAAATGATGTGGCTAATTATTGCCCACTTCCTATTTTGCCCTTCCTCGGCAAGACAACATGGAGATGGAGGAGCGTGACAGAACAATATTTAGCTTTTCCAATATGTTGTGCTGCCCTCAGAAAGTCTGATACATCTATACGAGGTACATCCGCCATTTTGAATATGTGAATTAGAGTTGCTTTAATTGGTATGACAGATTTGGAAAGACACGCAGTGTTGCAAATAATGTCTGTTACATAGCTACGATATGACATATGAATAATCATTTCGGCTTTCTGGAATATTTCTCTTAAAAATGTCCTTCAAACTTTCAACAGAAGTCCAAGAGAAACACTCCAGATGTTATGGACTACAAACCACATTCAGTACATCTCACACTGGCAGTGCTGTTGTCTGTGGGAGAAGAAATTCCCACAGAGTTGTACCCATCAACTGAGTCAAATTTCTGTGGGAGCAATAGATATTCAGCATGTGTTTGTTCCAATTCATTATGAAGCAAATTAGGGCAAAAAATAAGTCAGCATTCCCCCTTCCAGCATTCCTGCCAAAGAAAAGAATATTGATGACTGTCAAATGCTGAGGTGGAGAGGAGGGGGGGGGGGATAGTTATCACTCTTCTAGACAACACTTGAAAAAATCCTATTTTTTAAAGTACAGATGGTTTTTGTTTCCACTCCAGTCTTCCCAGCAAGTGCCAACATCTGAAAACAGATCCAAAAATCATATAAACTAGATTTCTCACAACAATCAGGGCAGAATGTCATAAAAACAATCAGTCTGTTCATTTTTTTTTCCTGAAGGCCAATCTTCTACTTGGAGCAAACTTTGTCTGACATCTAATATTTCTTTCTTAATATTTCTAGAGGATGATGGATCACATGAGTTTGTCACTGTGACAAACATAATTGTAGAAAGTGGAACCATGAGTCTAATTTCAGTTGAGGGCAGGAAAAGCAGTGTGAGACCGTACATGCCCAAACCATTTGTGATCCAATTTTGGACATCTGAAAGAAGACAGCAGGTTTCTAGCTGTCCACAGAGCGGTTCAGAATTTGCAATCAAAAAATGATCCAAGCCGAACACTGTAATAAAGGTTTTATGGTGTAATCCTGAACAGATTTAGCTTCCAAGCCTGCTAAAGCCAATGGTGTAACTGCACTGTTATTCATACACTGTGAACAACCCTCCATTTGTTTGTGATGGGCACAAACCTGTTAGTTGTCTTGTGTGCATGTTCCTTCCTTCTTTCTCCTCTTCCCAGATACAGCTTCTTTCCTTTCCAGAATCACGCACTCATAACCATGGTTAAAATCTCGTGAAGAATCCCAGTAACCAGGATGGAAGTATACCTCATTTGGTAAGAGATACTTGGGTTCAGACATGACAATTCATTTCAGCAAGATGAAGATATTTGTCTTCAAACTTGACATGTGCAGGAGTAAGGTTGATGTGCAAGACTGGCAATTGGCCAGGTTTGGGAACTGAGACCACATATGCCATTACATCCGAATAGAGCTGTACATCATAGCTAGGCAAAAATTGAAATGATGGGAGAAAGCAGCAGATCTGAAGAAAATATACAAAGATAAATGATTGATTTACTAGGCAGGCTATATTTATAGGGTGGTTTGCCATTGCCTTCCCCAACCACCCACAATTTAACCCCAGCAAGTTGGGTAGTCATTTTACCAAACTGAAGAGTGAAAGGATGAAACCAACTCCCATCAGGATCGAACTCAGGTCAAGAACAGAGCTTTGATACAGAACCGCAGCTTACCACTCTGCTTACAACATCATTATCTCCGCCTTCATCTTACCCTCACAACAACCCTGTGATGTAGGGTGAGGTCATGGCTCAGCAGTAGAACATCTGCTTGGCATGAAGTTCTTGGGTTCAACCTTTGTATCTCCAGTTAAACGGATCATACAGCAGGTGGTGCGAAAGACCTCTTCTTAAAGTCCTAGAGGCCTGCTGCCAATCAGATTAGGCAGTAAGGTTATGACTCAGCCTAAGGCACCTTCATGGGTTAATGTGAGAAAGAGTGACTGGCCCAAGGTAGGCTTCCATGGTAGGTAGAGGCTTCATGGTAGGTAGAGGTTTCCAGGCTTTCATGGTAGGTAGAGTTTTGAAACTAAGTGTTCTAGAACCTATTTCAGTACCTCAACCACACAGGTTGGGACATGATCCCAAGGGTGCCATTTTGTGATGTTTTCAATCATGGCTTCTCAAAATTCCAAAAGTGCTCATACGCTCAGAAGAGTTGAGGACTCTGTACCAGACTATAGGCTCAACTCCCGCTCCACCATCTCATTAAGATGTCTGCTGCCTACAGAAGCTCAAGCCAGAACACTGGGTAGGTACTTCAAAGTTAACATGGTTCTAGCTATTTTGCCTGAAAACACTGGAGGACCCCTTGCATATTGCAAAAAATCAGGCAAGTGTCCAATACATGTGAAATCTGATGTGAACAGTTCTTATTTGCACGGATGTCTCCTCTCATTTTAATGGAAAGACCTAGTGATTTGCAGGCACAAAAAATGTGCAGATTGATTGACCTCCCCTTTTCAAGGACTGGGGAAGCCATTCTAGCTGAGGAAACCATTGTAACTGTAGCTACAGGACCAGACAAGACATGAATAAGGATATTCTGCATAGATTTATTCATCCACATTTTCATGTGTAAAGCATGGAAACAAGGTCTCTTTTTTTTAGCAGAAGAGGAAGCTTGAGGATGGAGCTAAAACTGTCCACGCTTTGTCTTGTATTACTCTTATAATATTTTTTTCAACCCTGACTGGCTCCAATAATAGAAGGGATGAGCAGCCCTATCCAGGAGCCAGGCGGCTGACTGGTGCTGCAGCTGCCCCCAGTCTCCACACCGGTGGTGTGGGGAAGCTCAAAAAGTGAAAAAACCCCTCCCTACTGCCAAGAAGTTTCTGTGGGCTCAGTAGACCTACGCTGGCCAAAAGGCCCTGTCTGCTGGTGTAACCCCGGAAATGAGCGGCAGCAAGGGTGCTGGAATGTTGGCGCCGCTTCCAGTGCTGGTGGCGGGTGGGCAGCAGCAGCCACACACCAGCGGAATTACTCCTCCCCTGGGATAAGTGCCCAGGGAGTACAAATCTGCCAGCATGGCCATAAAGGTAAAAAGGTAAAGTTTCCCCTTCAGTCGTGTCCGACCCTGGGGTACCACTGCGAGCAGTGATTTTATAGGCAAGCCATTTTTGTGGGGAAGTTTGCCATTGCTTTCCCCGGCTATTCTTTACCCCCTAGCGATGAGCTAGGTACTCATTTACCGACCAAGAAATGAATGGATGGCTGAATTGACCATGAGCCAGCTGCCAAGATACCTGACCCACAAAGGGCTCGAACTCCTGACCATATGAGTGGCAGTGCAAGCACTTAACCACTACACCACGCGGCTCTTGCAGCATGGCCATGCCCCACTTCATCCAGTGAATTTGGCTCCTAGGCTGTTAAAATTAATCAGTTATGGTAGGGAAAGGGTTTAGTTCTTTTCACCCATGTATGTCCAGGATGAGGGCACAGCTCAATGGTAAAGTCCCTGCTTCGCATACAGAAGGTCCCAGGTTCAATCCCTGGCATCTCAAGTTAAAAGGATAGAGTAGAAGGTGATGAACATGATCTTGACCAGAAATCCTGTAGAACCAGTGCTAGCCAGAGTAGATGGAACTGACGATGATGGACCAACATGGCAATTTCATGGGTTCATGTGCAGTTAAAGGTTTCCTCCCAGGTACTCTTCCATCTGGTCAGATGGGCATGTCATGATATATTTAAAAAAAACAGAAAGGTTCACAAAAGGCTCATCTTCTAAGTCAGCAGAAGTTTGCCCAACACAGAGGCCGGAAACAGTCAGTCTAGGGACAAGAAGTGGTTACAGTTAACCTTTAACATGATTGGTGAGTTCAACTGTGACTCTAGACCAATGAGAGGCTGTTGCCTGGGCGGGGGGAAAGTATCCTGTTGGATGTATAAGCAATGCTTTGTATATGCTAAGGTCAGTGTGATTGAGTGTTAAGTTCTATATAGAATAGACTTGTGTAACCTTTCACCTGCTAAAGTAAAACCTTCCTATGGAAAGAACATCTTGCGTGGAGAGTATTCTTTTCCAAGTGTGCTAGGAGGTTGCAGTGAGTGCAAGAAGACTATAGATCTTCTCATCTTACCAGAGTGACTCCACTTTAAACTCTGCTGATAGGGCATGACCCCCAAAGCAGATAATATGATTGGAATCAATAACAGAGGGCTCCAAGCATCTACCCAATTAATGGATCGGACCACTGTGAAACCAATTAATTGGGTAGATACTCTTTTCTTTTTATTCATAATTTTTTGTATTTCAAAATCAAAATCCAAAACATATACAAAGACAAAAATTCACCAAATTATGAAGTACTTATTTCATATAAACTTCCAGTTTCTTCTGCACTGAAGAATATTAACCTTTAAACTCTAAACTTTCAGCACTTGGCTATTAGGCATCAAAACTGAATTAAATATTTAGTGTCATTAATTAAAAGTCTCACTTTTCTCTATTGGATCTTATTTTAACAGAACCTTCAAAACTACTAGTCATCTGTTGTTGTTTTTTCTGATTTCTTTAGATACTCTAGCAAGGGTTTCCAGTAATCCATGAACGTAATTAAGTCCTTTTCATTAAGTAGCAAAATTAATTTGGCCATCTCAGCCAGCTCTAATACTTTCAGTCTGTCCCCATTTCACTGGATCCTCCTAGACCATTTAGATCCTCCTAGACCATTTAGTAACAAAATGTGCAATTGCTGTGAAGAAAGCAATTGAAGCAACAGGCAGAGTGGGCAGGTTTTGGGATTTTTGGGACACTGGGGAAATGTACATACTAAACATTATACAGACAGACCTTAATTCTAAACATTATACAGACAGACCTTCTTCACCGCCCTGAGCCCTCCGGGGGAGGGCAGTCTATAAACCCAATAGATAGATAGATAGATAGATAGATAGATAGATAGATAGAGAGAGAGAGAGAGAGAGAGAGAGAGAGAGAGAGAGAGAGAGAGAGAGAGAGAGAGAGAGAGAGATAGATAGATAGATAGATAGATAGATAGATAGATAGATAGATAGATAGATAGATAGATAGATAGATAGATAGATAGATAGATAGATAGATAGATAGATAGATAGATAGATAGATAGATAGATAGATAGATTGCTGAAAAGCAGCTTTGGGAACAAACTACCATCCATGTTTGGTCTTTTTTACTCTCTAGATGTCACTGCAAGATAGAATCCACTGTGGTAGCATGATAGCTGTGAACTTGTTCTATTTAAAAACAATTCTCTTTGAGCTAATATTTTCCATTCCTAATTCCGGTTCTTTTTAAAAGTGTTTCTGTACACTTAGATCTGTTGTTTTATAACTTGGGGAGGGGGGGGGATATGTATCAGCAGATAACTCAGAAATGATAAAGCAGGCCAGAAACTATACCCAGTTCTACATAGAGACTGAAATAAAATTGTAACTCCATCCGTCATTTCCTCCTGCCCCGCTCCGTGTGCTCCATGCCCCCCACTCATCGATGGTTTAGTCCAGACCAGGCTGAGACCAGCCTGAGATGAATGGGGTGTGTGGAAGGGAGAGCAGGAGGAAATGGCAGATGAAATTACAATTTTACTTAGGCCTTTCTGCGGAACACGGTACAGCTGTGGAGATTTTGCCACCAAAACAACACCTTTTTGAAAAAAACACTCCAATGGAAGTAATAGGAGATGAGGGCTACACATTTGAGGGACCATAACTTTGGCCCCCCGTGAACCAAACTTCACCAAACCTGGGTGGTATCATTAGGAGGGTCTTCTAAAGATACTCTGAAATTTTGGTGCTGCTATCTTAACAATTGCACCCCTGACAGCAGGCACCCCCCCACCCCCACCCAAGGAGCAGGCCTAGATGTCTTCACTAGAAACATGATGCAGTGAGGATGTTGGAACCTGGATGAAAAAGTGCCAATTCTTTTGAAACTTGGTTGTATCTAGATTAAATTTTCAGTGGGAATTCTGCCCAAGTGAACTGATTTTTGTCACCTGGAGATCAGTTGTAATCCCAGGGGATCTTCAGCCACCCCATGTAGGTTGGCAACCCTACAGACACAACTGGTTGTGGTGGGTTTTCCGGGGTGGTGGGTTTGTTACACACTGTGTCTAGATTCTAGAGAGAAGTAACAGACTCCTCTCTGTGTTACATCTCTGAAGATGCCAGCCAGAGATGCAGGCGAAATGTTAGGAACAAGATCTACCAGACCACGGCCACACAGCCCAGAAAACCCACCACAACCAGTTGAATCCGGCCATGAAGGCCTTCGACAATACAACCTACAGACAAAGTTTGCCACATTAATGAGTTTTGCTCTATTGACTAAACATGAACCTGGTGCTTAAAGGAATGGGGGTGGGGGTGTTTACTTTCCATCTTAAAAGAATCACACATAATCAGTGGTGGGATCCAAAAATTTTAGTAACAGGTTCCCATGGTGGTGGGATTCAAACTGTGGCGTTGCACCAATGGGGCTGGGCGGGGCACGACGGGGGTGTGGTTAGGCATTCTGAGGCAGGGCATTCCTGGGTGAGGCTGTGGCAAGGACGCAGCTGCTGCGCCGGACCTTGGGCGGGAAACAAATGCACGCAGGCGCAGGCTGCCACGCACACCGGTGCACCTCCTGCTAGACTGCTTCAAGTTCTGCGTGCTACTGCTGACAGGAGGGGCGTAACTAAGGCAAAAATCACGTGGCAAAATCACCAATTAGTAACCCCCTCTCAGCATACACAAATAATTAGTAACCTACTCTCAGGAACCTGTGAGAACCTGCTGGATCCCACCTCTGCACATAATCATTGTTCAGTCTTTGACCAAATGAGGAAGATTGGTTAATTTCAACTGAAGTGCCCTTAGTCAAGCCCAACCCCAAGGATAACAGCATCAGCATGAATGGATCATAAACTGGACTTTAGTTGCGATCTACTCATAAATCACAGACTGTTTGTCAGTCCCTTAATGGAAAATTCTCAGCCTCTCCAAATTATATTAATTGTTCCCATTCTTATTTCTAATTATTTGGTATGTGTTTGAAAGCATCATACTGAGTTGGCATGCAAAGAAAGGTGGCGCAAATGTAGGACGATCTGGATGTCCGCTTTTCATGGGTTCTGCATGGTTTTGAAGGGTTGCATTAATAATTCTCTCTCTCTCTTTATTTGTCTTTTCGGTAAATCTTCTTAACCTCAACTTTGGAGTGCAGCTTTTTACCAAAAAGCTCATCCAATTTCGTCTCAACAATTACTCTTTCTGACAATTTACTACAGATGTGGGACGAATTCTTAGCCTACCATAAAATTAAGCCCTTTTCCATTGTAATGTTGGATCTCAGCAGTGATTAGAAAGACTATTTATTTTATCTATTGTGGCCTACATGTTAATTGAATGCACAGAGGTTGTTCCATGTCATGCTTAAGCATTATTTAGGGCTAAATTGGCTATAAAGCCAAATAATCCACCGAGAAACTCCCTGCCACAGTGGAGGCTCTGCTATCATAATTGTACAGAAGTTTCCATTAATGGGAGTGTTCTCAGGACTTAACTTATTATTATTTTTTTAAGAGTGAGATTCTGAGTCTCGTGTGTTCAGAGAACTGGAGAAAGGTCTGGTTGGTTCCGACTAAGGAGGAGCTAAAAGTTGTAAAAGATATTGAATTAGATCCAACTAGCTTATTTGTTGCACAAACATTGCTTCATTTCCCTCGTGGCTAGAGCCCCATACCACATGGCTTTTATCCATGAAGGTGGCCTAGGGTTGCCAGATGCCCTGTGATTTCTTTTAGGCACACCGGGTCAGCCTAAAAGTCAAACGTGCAAACAACCATACCCAAAACAGAGAGTCCTTAAACAGAAAACAAAATGTGTTTAATGTGTACAGCTCCAAGGACTGAAGGCTCAAACATTCCTATTGACATTTACAGATTTATAGAAATTGGAAAAAGGTAGTGGGTGTTGTGGGGTTCCCGGGCTGTATGGCCATGTTCCAGTAGCATTTTCCCCTGACGCTTCCCCTGCATCTGTGACTGGCATCTTCAGAGGATCATGATCCTCTGAAATGCCAGACACAGATGCAGGCGAAACGTCAGGAGAAAATGCTGCTGGAACATGGCCATACAGCTCAGAAACCCCACAACACTGCAGTGATTCCAGCCGTGAAAGCCTTTGACAATACATGGAAAAAGGTACTTTCTTACTACCTGCAATGTACATTTTTGGTGTACTAATATATGATTAGTTAACTACTGCCCCCCTGTATTTTTCTCTCCCCCCTGTATTTTTCTCTCCCCTCTGTATTTTTCTCTCCCATTTGAACGGGGCCACTTGGCACACTACCTGTATTGCTTAATAAACCCTGACCAAAGGAGAGCCATAATGCTCGCCAGGTTTAATGCTATGCCTTCTGCCTTGTTACATGGCAGATTTAATAAGCAAGAAAAGGCTAAACGATTGTGCCCATGCAACGATGGCTCAGTTGAATCTCTGGCCCACCAATTACTACACTGTCTCAGATTCAAGGAAATCAGATCCAAGTATGTGAATCTTACTCCTTTACATTTACCAGATCTCCCCGATTTAATTAGATTACACTACTTGTTGGACAATCCTGATCCTTCTCTCTGTATGATAGTGGCAGACTTTCTCCTGGAAATTACTAAACGCCAGTAGATTTCCTTCAACCTAACATTCATTTCCTGTAATGTATATGCTTTTTAATGCGTTTTTTTATTATTGTTGTACTGTTGTCTATGCCAATAAAGGCTTGCTAATTAGTTAACTGCTGGTGGCCTCATAGGCCTGAACTGCTGCTATGAGGTGTACATGACTTATCTGCTTCATTTAATGACAAAGCAACCATTTTGAGACTTAACTTTAACACAGGCATGCACGTGAAACACAGGGGAGATTTTTTGAAACAGGACTGCATCTAACTGCAGAATTAACTGAAGTCGCTTAGAGCCAGTGCTCTAGGTTCCTCCCAAATCTCTATGGTAAAAATGATAGATGTTGGGTAGAATTCGTAAAGCACCACCTGAAAGTGATGGCACTTCTGAGGCGAGACACCCTTTTCTTTCACCTGTCATCAACGGTGGTGGACACAGGGGCATATCTACAGAAAAAGGCACCCAGGACAAGCACTGAAATTGTACCCCCCTCAATTCTACAGGTCTTGGAAGACCAGTTCTCTGGCAGCCAAGTCTACTCATTCCTTTCAACTGCCAATAGACCAGCTCTCTGAAGGGCTGGCCTCCCTGCTTTTAAGATGAACTGGTAAACCTGGCCTCCACAGCAACCAGGTCTACCCATTGTTTCTTAATGGCAAGTAGACCTGCTGTTCAAAGGAACAATGGGTAGACCAGTTCTCTGAATGGCAGTGTATTCGTTCTTTTCAAAGGGAAGATCTGGGCACCCTAGCCAAGTAGCACCTGGGGCTTATGCCCTGGCTTGCCCCACCGTAAATACGCCAGTGGGTGAACAGGTAAGCATGGCAGCAGCAAATGCTCGATTACGTGATTCCCCAGCATAGCCTTTTTTGATAGGCAACTGGGATCCCTCCTTCCCTTTTCTCCAGTTGTGAAAGTGCTTGGATCAAACCACCCCATTATGAAATATCAAGGAGAGCTACAGCTGCTGTTTTATCCCACAGGACACGGACTATCATACTATCTCCCAATGCTTTGAGTTAACTTGCAGTGGTGCAGTTTATCATTTGTACACAACCCCAGCTCAAGTTGACTCATCAGCTCAGGCTCAGTTTAAAATAATTGCTGGTAAGATTTCTAGAGTTTGATTTTCTGATTTATAGCAGAATACTTTTGAAAACGTGGAATCATTTGTTAGAGACTAAATACAACTGCAAGGGGGGGGAAAGATGATCCCATATACTTTTCCAAGAGTTTTCTTTTTAAGGCAAGGAAAATAATACAAAAAGAAAGCTGGGTCTGTATCTCCAGTGTTTCCATCAATTAAAACATTCATATCTGACCTACACTGTAAATGTAAATTGCTTTTAGCATCATTCTTGTTTATAAGTATTTTACATTATTAGCCTCCATTACATTTTAATTCTGCAAGTTGGGCAATCACTTTGTTTGTCTCAGAAAGATGGAAGGCTGAGTCAACCTTGAATCAAACTAAGAGCAGCAGTGGTGTAGTAGTTAAGAGCAGGTGCATTCTAATCTGGAGGAACTGGGTTTGATTCCCTGCTCTGCTGCTTGAGCTGTGGAGCCTTATCTGGGGAATTCAGATAAGCCTGTACACTCCCACACACGCCAGCTGGGTGACCTTGGGCTAGTCACCGCTTTTTGGAGCTCTCTCAGCCCCACCCACCTCACAGGGTGTTTGTTGTGAGGGGGGAAGGGAAAGGAGATTGTAAACCCCTTTGAGTCTCCTACAGGAGAGAAAGGGGGGATATAAATCCAAAACTCTTCTTCTTCTGTTGGGATCGGACTGAGGTGGTGAGCAGAACTTTGACTGCAGTATTGCAGCCTGCCACTCTGCACCATGAGACTCCAGCTAGTTTTTATACCTTACTACATTTGCAGCTCATTTAATTATGTTGCTCAAGCTGCATTCTTTATTTAGCCATATCATTTAAGCTGATAAAGTGGTCTGCTGGGATCTGTAAACTAAGTACCAGTATTCATTCTGTATTGAAGCTACCGAAACGAATTTTGTTTTCCCAAAGCTTATACCTTTTCGAATTTTAATAGTTAATATCTACTATCTGATGAAAATATCAATTTGACTCCCAAAAATCTTCTGGATCTCTACAGTGCTACTGGGTTTGAATCCTGCTCCTCTACTGCAAACCAAAACACCAACCCTCTGAAAGGAAAATGTACCAACATCTGTACGTATTGTTTGTTTCTTCACTGATTATTTGAGCAGATAGCCTGTGATAAGCACATCCTGATTTTGCCTTCCCTAAATCTAACTCTGTTCCATATCAGCAGTAATATATATGCCAGTCTCATGGGCCACCCCAGACTGTATGGTTATTCCCTGTCCCAGCAACATGACAACAAAGGAAGTGAACATGAGACCTGAGAGATATTTATGACTGATTACTGCCATGAAGAGGAACTCCAACCCTTCTTTTTTGCCACCGTCACAGCTGACTTATGGCAACCTCTTAGGATTATCAAGGCAAGAGATACTCAGAGGTGGTTTGTCATTTTCTGCCCTGTCTAGCAACCTTAGACATCCTTGGTGGTCTCCCATACAAGGTCAAACTGGGGCTGATCCTGCTCAGCTTTTGAGATCTGATGAGGCTGGGATAGCCAGGGCTATCCAGGTCACGCCACTCCCACCATATAGAAGCTTTTTTCTCTCATCCTCTATAATAGTTCTCCTGTATAAACTAGGTCTAGCAGATCTTGTGAGAGGAACAACTCCTGTCACGTAGGGTTGGAGATTCGGATGAAACAAATACTGTACCAGATTCAGCCCGAATCTGGGCGAATTCAGGAATATTCGGACAAAAATTGTCTGAACATGTCCTGGCCAAATATGAACGAATCCAAATGCAAGGTATTCATGATTTTGGGGGTATTTTTGGTGTTTTTCATGTTTTGGCCTTCAGGGCTTCAATGGGGCTTTCTGTTATACCCAGCTGGCTGTGGTAGAGGTTTCAACGGGAGGCACTCTGGTAGGGGTCTTGCTCTGGGTGGGGACATTTCCTGCAGGGCTGCTGGTGTGAGTCTCCTGAAAGGAACCAGCCAAATTTGCTAAAGTGTGTGTGGGAAAGAAAATGCTGTGGGCACCCAGTTGAAGGTGAACCTGATGCCCACAGCATTTGCCCCTCCCAAGCAAACTTTAGCTAAGTTCCCATTGAAACCTCTACCACAGAGCCAGCTGGGCATAACAGAAAGCCCCATTGAAGTCTATGGTGGGAAAAGTAATTTTTCCCACCATAGAACTTGCTGAAGAGCCTGGCAGATTCTGGGGGATTTCTGAGTGTGTAAGCACTGGCTGCACATTTTTGAAGATAGAGGTGCCAGACTTTCAAGGTGGCTCCAAGAGGCCACCTGGCAATAGCATCCAAGCTTGGTGAGCTTTGCTTCTGGGGCGGGGTGGCACAAGTTGAGAGAGTTCTGAGAGAACTTAGCCAGACGTCTTCATGTGCAGGAGCAGGGAAACAAAATAAGCCTTTTGGGGGCCCATGAAATTGAACCCCCAGAAGCAAAGTTGACCAAGCCTGGATGCTATTACCAGGAGGGTCTCCTGGAGCCACCTTGAAAGTCTGGCACCTCTATCTTCAAAAATGTGCAGCCTGCTTTCATACTCAGAAATTCCCCACTGGCTACAATGGAGCCAGGGCACTGTAGAACAAAGAATCTTGGGCAAATTTCTTGGGGTGCCTGTCAGGGGTGCATTTTTAAAGCTAGTAACAACAAATTTTCCAGGTATCACCCGGATACTATTTTGATGATACCACCCGAGTTTGGTGTAGCTAGGTTCAAGGGAGCCAAAGTTATGGACCCTCAAATGAGTAGTCCCATCTCCTGCTAGCTCCCATTGGAAACAATGGGGGATGGGAGCACCCCCTTTGGGGGTCCATAACTTTGACCCCCTGAATCAAACTTCACCAAACTTGGGTGGTATAATTAGGACAGTCTCAGAATGATACCCTGAAATTATGGTGCCACTAGCTTTACAAATGCGCCCCCTGCGGGGTGAAATGTGAAAAAACACCCCCAAAATACCAAAAAAGTCAAACTGGCCCGAATTTTTTGGATATACCTGAATTTTCGGGTATATCTGAATATGTTATTTGTCTTATTCAGGCATACAGATAAGTGTCCTGGCTTAGGTGCTACAGACATGATGAATTGAGATGGTGATGGTGTGTAATGACTTTGGCCAAGTCCACTGATGATGGACTGCTGGATAGAGTAGAACAGAAGAGACAGATTCTCAGTTGCTTTTTATATATGGAGGATTCCGCAGGGACCAAAAACAATGGTGTGAAAATAGTGTGAAAACCAAACCCTTTTACACCGTTTTAAACTATTTTACACCATTTTCACACTATTTTCACACCACTGTTTTTGGCCCATGCGGAATCTGCTTATGAGTTTACTAACTATAAAGGGAGGGTTACATGGAGATAAAATAAGAAATCCTTTCTTTCCTGTTACACATCTACATTACTGTATGTTCGGTTACATCGTGGTACCTATCAGCTGTCTCATGGTCATGGTCATGGTGGTGGTGGTGTCATGTCTGCTCAAACAAAGAAACAGAGTTAACTTTATAACTTCAGATGTACATGCTCACAAACCTGTAAGCAATGGCTATCTGACTGACCAATAGCTAATCAATAGATCAGGTCATAAACAGTGACTTCAGCAACTTGTTTACATACAAACAGTTAACCCTTTTATAACTGAGTTGTGACAGACACTTCTACTTCTAACTTTTTTTAGTGGGACAGGCACCTGATGGAAAGATGATAATTACATTGCAAAATATTATCTCCACAGCCCTTTGATATTACTGCAACTCTGCCTGAGTAATCCATTCTCAAATTGGTTAGGTCAAAAAGAAAACAGCCCAGCAATTTAGAGTTGGATTTTGTTTGTTTGTTTGTTTGTTTGTTTGTTTGTTTGTTTGTTTGTTTGTTTGTTTGTTTGTTTGTTTGTTTGTTTGTTTGTTTGTTTGTTTGTTTGTTTGTTTGTTTGTTTGTTTGTTTGTTTGTTTGAGCAAAGGAAGAGTTTTGTCCAATTTTAAAGCTTAAGCTCTGGGAAACTCCAGGCTGCAAATAACTCATTTGAGATCTTAAATTGTAATCAAATGTTAATCACAAAAATTAAATAATCATTAACAAGAAAAGCTGGTGGTAGTAACAGCTAGAAGGGGTCTTGGGCAAGGAAGAAAATGCTCCCAACAAAAAAAGTGGAGACTTCGGGGTTCTCTCGCTAGCCTATTTTTTTTCTAATGCTCCATCTGTTCTCAAAGTGCAGCCAATTTTTCTTGAGAAGTTGATGTTTTATTGAAATAGTTCCACCGGCTTCACAGCTGTGCCTCTATTGCAAGTCAGTAACTCATTACTCACCATTTTGAGTACAGCATGAGTCCTGCAGAGTTTGCTGGCTCTCACAGCATCCTTTCAACGCTCTCTGAACAACCTTTCCCCCATACAACATCTCTTCTTATAGGAAGGGGGACAAAACATGAACTTTGGATACCCTGACAACATCTAATGCTTCACATTTTTTATTTTGCATTTACAGAGCATGCAAACTCTCCCTTGCCAAGGGATTGTCCCTCATTGAATTACAGCATTGCAGGTTGATGTAGACATGCAGACTATTTGGATAACTTGTGCTAATGAGGGTCAGTGTGCAATGAAGTGAAAATGGAAGATCAAATTTGTTTGTGTGTTTACTTATTTACTTATAATTTAATTTATAGGCCACCCTGTTGGATTTGACAGCCTTGCATGCAGGCACAGAATTCTGGGAGAGCTCAGTGAACATTCTAAAAGTGACAGTTGGAGACTGTAGCTCTCTGACTCCAACTGAGGAAAGATGTTGTTCAGTGTTCTGTTAACTAAAGCTATGTAAAAGCTTCTGACTGAAAGTTTAATACTGTAAACTTTGCTTATTATTGGTAACCAAATTGCAACCAAATGATGAACTATAAATGTATCAACATATAAGTATTACTTTGTTTATATATTTTCTCTCAGTATAGGTAAAGTTATTTTATGATTTTGAGGCAATATATATATATATATATATATATATATATATATATATATATATATATATATATATATATATATATATATATATATATATATATATATATATATAAGTATATATATATATATATATATATATATATATATATATATATATATATATATATATATATATATATATATATATATATATATATAAAAAGCAGGATTATATATATATATATATATATATACGCACACACACACGTATTATATATATATATACACACACATATACATACACACACACACACCTGTTGACCTTCACACCCTTCCCCTGAGGAGCTCAGAGCAGCATACAACATACGCATAACAACATTCACAACTCATAAAAGCATAATTTAGAATTCCCAGCATAGTATACACCCCTGGCACCCAGATCAGTTCTAAAATAAGAGGTAGAAGGCACTGGCAAAGGTAAAAGCCATAAACATTTCAGATATATGCACATATAGGGAGCACCATTCTCCCAAATGGAGGTTTCTCCTGCAGTTTCATACTTGCTCTAAAGAGGCAAGCAACCTTTTGGTTTAGTCTTGCCTCTACAGTAGCATAAAAGTTTCAGTTGTCAACTCTGACAGAATTTATTTATTGTGCACATCTTGTCTTGATAAAAACAACCGAGCTCCGTTGAGGTCAACAAGGCTATCCCACTGGGACCCCTGAGGCACTTAGCATTGTTAACAGAAATTCTCTTAATTCCTCTTTACCCATTTTTTCCCTGAAATCCAACAATCCATTTCCATTCCCTGTTTTAGGAATTTGGAATCTGCTTTAAATCAATTCAACTTTGATCAAAGAGAAATTTGAAGGCAGAAAAGGCAGGAAAGGAGATTCTGCGAAATTGTAAAATTTCACTCTGCAGATGCTCAGAACAGATGCTCGGGGAGGTGGTGAGTGGCAGGCACCCCCCCCGGAACTGTATTCGGAGAGGTGGTGAGGAGAGGGCTCTAACCGTATTCCTCGGGAGGGTGGTGAGTGGCAGGGCCCCCCCCCAAAAAACTGTGGCCTGGGGAGGTGGTGGAGGGTGCAGGCGCTTCCGAACTGTATTGAGCTGGTGGGGGTTGGCAGCATTTCCATCATTGTGGGGAGTAATAGGGCACCTTGCTGTGCTCCCTCGTGCCTACTGAGGTTCCTTCTGATGCCCTACTCCAAATCCCATAACTTACTACTATTGTGTATTTCCATCTTGCACGTGGAGAGGGGTGGGTGGCAGACACCCCTGTGGAATTGGACTGGACAGATTGGACTATCAATCGATCGGGAGGTGTTAGTTGGTGCGATACAGATGTTGCTATGTAGTTCAAGAAGGGAGTGAGTGGCAGACACCCCCTACTGGACTGAATTGATATTGGACTGGATTGGATTCAATGCAGAAGTGGAAGCAGCGGGAGCTTATCAACAGCAATAGCACCAGAGGTGTGTCATCTGCTGCTGTTGAGGGTGTTGGTGGTTGTGAATGGGGCAGCTGGTGGCCTGCAAGGAAGATTTAACATCAGAGCTTTATAACAAGAGTTCATATCAGAACTTATATTGTAACAGGAAGAGATTAAATTAGCTAGTAGTATTTGTAGATGTAATAGATGTTAGTTGGTAATTAGTCTCTTCCTTGAGTTCCCCGTTAGTGTTAGGTACTAGGCAAATTGGTTAGCTTAACAATAGGATGGTAAATTGTTTCAGAAATTAACTTTAGAGTTAGTTGTTAGGCTAAGGAGTTAAGTATTAGTACCAGCTAGTGGGTAAATTGTGGGTTAGGATTGGTTTTTTGACCATGTCCATGGTGAGACCAGAGGGGGGACTGGGGATTCCAGTGATATTAGGGCAAGGGAGAAATAGTGGTAGGCCTAGGCCATATGAGAGACATTGAGGGAGATACGATTATGCTCACTCCTTGTCTGACCTTTGGACTATCCCAAGAGATGTAGGTGGTGTGGTGGGGATTCATGACTCTGCTCCAGGGTTATTGAACGCGAGGTCCATAAACAACAAATCTGCAGTCCTTCGGGACTATATCTACCATCAGACCGTAGACCTCGCATGCATTACAGAGACCTGGGTGAGGGAGGGGGTAACAGTGGCCCTCAATGATCTCATCCCAAAGGGATTTACGTTTGTTCAGCAGCCTCAGACACAGGGCCAGGGATGGTGGTGTAGTGATGCTCATCCGGGATTCGATCACCTTTCGGACGTCCCCCCCCATTCTGCTGATCATGGGATTGGAGTGTTTTGGGAGCCTTTGGTTGGGACTCTCCAGAGACGACTGGTGCTCTGCTGGTGTACCCGGTGCGCCCTAGCTACCATTGCAGAACAGCCTGTCGTGGTTTCTTTGAGAAATTAGGTCAGCTCCTGAATGCATGCTACTGTACCTCAAGTAAGCTTCCTGGTGTTGGGTGACTTTAAGCGCCCATGTTGATTCGCCTCCTCTCGATAGTCAGCTGATCTAGTGTCAACCATGGTGATGCTAGGTCTCTCCTTAGTGAACACCATGGGTCCCACACATCAACAAGGCCACACTTTAGACCTGATCTTCGTAACGGGTGTGCATGTGGGTTTATCCTCTATTGATAGAGTGCCATGGTCTGACCACTCATGTCCTTAAGGCCTGGATAGATGTGCTGCCATGCCCCCCTGTCTAAGCTTATCGGGCAACATTTTAGCCCGCCCGCATGAGACACTACTGGACCCAGAGAGGGTTCTAGGAAGCTCTCAAGTGGAGACCTTCCACCCACCCGGTAAGGCACCTCCTTGATGAGCTGGTGGTAGAGGTCTGGGATACCTCAGGCTCCTCTGAAGCCATTGAGGCTGTTGTGCCAAAGCACCCTCTCTGCTCCTCAAGATCTGTGACCAGCCTTCCTTGGTATACTGAGGAGCCGTGTGATGGATGAACTGAGACGGCTGGAGCGTGTGTGGTTGCGGACCCTTGACAAGGGGACAAGACACTCGTATTGGACATTTATGAGATCCTACGAGGGTGCTGTGAAGGCTGCAAAGAGGGTGTTTTTTGCTTCCTCTTTAGTGGAAGCTAGCTCGCATCCAGCACAATTGTTTAGGGTGATTCAGTCATCGATAACCTCAGCTATGGGTCAGAGAATCAGAGAAATTGGCTGTAAGCTGTGAGACATTTGTGAGCTACTTCTCGGACAAAGTGTTGGCCCTTCACCAAACCTTTTGCTTTCAATGGTCAATCTACTGGAGGGGATGGGTAAAAGCTGTTTATAAAATTCATTTATTGTGTATTATTAGCCTTATATACCGCCTCTCCAGAACTATGGGCTCTTAATGTGCACATCTTAAATGATCAAACAAGTGGAGCACGTAAACAGTTACAAATATAAATAATATAAGCTCCATTAATCACGAATTAAAACCTCATTAAAATACAGCGAAGGCCAAAAAATTGGCAGCGGCCCAACTTTTAAAAAAAAAAAAAACCTACTGTGAAAAACCTCCTCCCAAGAGGGGGAACAATGGGCCCCATAGATGTCAAGGGACCAAAGATGTTAAGGAGAACAAGAAGGGGGTGCACATCAGCGGCCAGCCCCCCCCCCCCCCCCCCCCAAGGCCCGGTAATGGCATTAAATTTGCCCAGAACATTCTCCTCTCCTCTAATCTAAGTTTTCATGTGATTTGGACAAAGGGGTTTGATATTTACAGACCCCTGAATTAGATGCCTTTTGGCATAGGCTCAGTTCACTTCCCTGAAGGAGTGATTCTAAATTCTATCAGGTAACAAGCTGTCTAGGACAAGACTTGCGTCAACCTTGTGTAAGGTAATTGAAAACTTATGTATATGAAAAGTTAATTAGTGAAGGGGAGGAATTGCATTTAGTATAACTTGTATTATTAATGTAATTATGTTATTGTAGGTCTAACTTTTCAGCTGCAAACTGTAGTTGGGTTGACTGTGTTTTCAATTTTATAAAATTAGAAACAAAAAAGAAAGACAAGGATAATAGGCATTTGAGAAAGAACATACGAAGCATTCAAAACAATGCTTGACAATCCAATGCACTGAGACAAAATGCAGGCTTCATTGCCCAAAGTCAAGGAAAAAGGTTCCAAGTTGTTTTTAAAATGTAAGTTCATTTTGCCTGCCATCATTCAAGCAAATTATTTCGTCAAGCCTTAATCATTTAGCAGTCTGCCACACTTTACTGATCCAGATTTTAAATATTGAGACATAGAGATTTTCAGTATGACTCCAATGTTTTTCAATCAATACGTAGCAGCTGATATTAAATCTCGGACCATCTAACTTTTCTTTTTTTCTTAGGGTCATATATTAGCCCTAAAAAAAATAAGTTTAGTCACTGTGTTGTCCAGTCAGTTTGTTGAAACTGAATTCAATTTTTTTTGTAACAGAAACCAGACTCTTCATGGCCTGGAGAAAAAAATTGGACTTGGCTTACCACATTCTCATATGAAGAACACCTAATAAACCGCACATTTCCGTTCGTTGTTATACCTAAATGCTTAACTATGAAAACTCTTGGTTTTATTCTGTATGGTGCAGCATTTTGACCTGAAGAAATGTTTGTTTCTATTAATTGGTCTCACAAGTTTTATTTCTGAATTTAGTCCCATAGAATCCACACAGGGGTCTGAGAGAGCGCCCACTGAGAGAGGGCCTATAACTGACTGTGCTGCAAAAGGTACCCAGATGGAGATCTTTGGAAATCTGAAGTATAAAAGAAGGACATTTCATTGCAAAAGAACAATACTAGCAGCCGGAATAGCTCAGACTATCCTGAGCATGTGAGACCTTGGAAACTAAGCCGAGTTGGTCATGGTTAGTACTGGGATGGAAGACCACAAGAGCCAGCGGGGTGTAGTGATTAAGAGCAGGTGGACTCTAATCTGAGAACCAGGTTTGATTCCCACACCTCTGGCACCTGGAGTGGCAGAGGCTATCCGGGGACCAGACGTTTGCCCCATTCCTACACATTCCCGTTAAGTGACCTCGGCCAGCCACAGTTCTCTTTCAGAACTCTCTGCAGTCCCCAATTACCTTAACAGAAAATAGAGCCATGTTGGTGTTGGGCCGATAAGGAAACAGAGCTTAAAGCTGGCTCTGTGGCTGGCATCTTCAGAGGATCCTCTGAAGATGCCAGCCACAGATGCAGGCGAAACGTCAGGAGAGAATGCTGCTAGAACACAGCCATACAGCCCGGAAACCACACAGCACCCAAGTGATTCCGGCCATGAAAGCCTTCGACAATACATAAGGTGACTGTTGTGGGAAGAGGAAAAGAATGGCGTCTGTAAGCCCCTTTGAGTCTCCTTTCAGGAGAGAAAGGGAGGGTAAAAATCCAAATTATTATTATTACCGGTATTATCATTATTATTATTCCAAAGACATAATGATCAAGGAAGACCGAAAGAGCAGGGGAAGGTGACGGCCAACCACTTCTGCTTATTTCTTGCCATAAAAACCCCACGATCGCACTTCATAGTAATATCAGTGGTGCCTAGTTGGGATATCATGAGTTTGAAAGTTACAAATATTTAATTATTTAAAATTTCAGAAGCTGCCAAAAGAATCAGGAAATTCACATGACCTTCCCAGAAGCCCTTGTGGCCCTTTGGGAGCCAATGACAAAGCCGACTCTCTGAACTCATGGGTTGAAGCGGGGAGCAAACAGACAGACGTATTCAATTCAAAAATAATAACACAGGTACAAACCTGCATATTCTTTGTTTTGGCACCGGCTTAGGAAAAACTGATCATTTGGACAAAGGTACCCCCACGAAACTCACTGATGTTTTCATTTTATAACTTATTTCCAGTGGTTCTACGATGCCAACCAAAACAAGGTTAGCGCATACTGCTGTTAAAGTCAATGAACACTATCAGTGCTGTGAATGAAAGGAGACATGTGTAAATTACCCTTGAGTTTCACGCTGGAATAGTAACATATGGGAGCTCTATAAAACAAGAATGGATAGGTCGTGTCCAGAGAATTAGGCGGATTGAAAACTGTCCTCTGTTTTAAATAGGAAATGTGTTCTGTCCAAAGAACATGGAGGTCCCCGTGATCCCGATCCCCAGCAGCATTGCTTGATGTTCTACATAATTTACCGGCTGCTATGGAAGAAATAAAATAGCATCTGTTTCTTACCTTTGGAAAATAACACTGAAGGGAATATAAAGAGCAGGCCTCTTTCTGATTTTTCAGGGCACAGCAATTGAAAAAAGAAATCCATCTTTTTGCAATTACATCCTTCAACATGTGTTTGGCCTGGAAGGAAAACCACTAATAAATTACTTAGTGGCAAAACATTGCACAAAAATTGATTGCTTGCAAACTATTAGAACTGACTGCCGCAGCATTACTCAACGGTTAAGCAACTGATGTTTACTGTAAAAGTATGTGCTCCTTGTACAGCATGCATTGCGTCTGTCAATTAACTCCCATTGGCTTGGGACTCATCTGGAATATAAAAAACCCGAAACAAATAAACAAGCAAGAAATAAAACAAACGGCCCTGGGGAAGAACTCTCCCCCTTGGTTAATTCCAAATTCTCATTATGAAGTTTGATTTCTGTGCAATCCAATTTCAAAGGATGCAATTTCTTTTTTTCTTTTCTTTTTTTGAGAGGTAATATGGTTGGGTTCTGTTTAATATGGGGGGAAAAACCAAGTATTCTACTACATCCCCCAATAAAGCTAACACAAAATGTTCTCTTTTGTTGCATCATTGGTTATTAGCTTTCTTTTTTTAAGTGTGCAAAGCCACCAGTCATAGGATGTGACAAATTAATAAGGACAGAATGTACAAAGGCCACTGAACATAGGTACCCAGATCGCATCTCCATAAAACAACATAACTGTTTCCATTCTGGAAGCAATACAATAAAAGCTGAGAAAGCATGCATGAAAGTTCAATGCAAACAATAACTATTGTCACTATGGCTCATTCTGCACATGCAGAATAATGCACTTTCAAACTGCTTTCAGTGCTCTTTGAAGCTGTGCGGAATGGCAAAATCCACTTGCAAACAGTTGTGAAAGTGGTTTGAAAACGAATTATTTTGCGTGTGCGGAAGGGGCCTATGAGAGGTAATATTCTCGTGGTGTCCTTGCCAGTGACTCAGATTATCATCATGTTTTCGTTATGTACAATTATCCACATCTGTCAAATGTCTACCTAGCTTTGACACTTGGTTTCTGACATATTAACAAAATAAAATAAACAATAATGACAAAACAATCTTTAAACCAGTTCAGAAAGCTATTCATTAAATCAGTCCATTAAAAAAGCTACATTCAAAAGCATGAAAAGTGTCCAATGGCAAGGGCTTGAAGCAGTCTATCGTTTCCTCAGAACTAGATAGAGGTAGGCCTGCTACCAACCTCCAGGAATGGCCTGGAGTTTCTATTTCAATTTACCTCCAGAGTACAGAGATTAGTTTTCCCAGAGGAAATGACAACTTTGGAGGGTAGAATCGATGGAATCCTGATCCCACTGAGCTTTCTTCCATTTCCAAGTTCTTCCCTACTCAGGCACTGCCCCCAAATCTCCAATAATTTCATAAGCTGAGGTTGGCAACTTTTGTGGAGGCCCGGCCCTGTCTACGAGAGAGCACTGAAGTCAGCAAAGTGGTACAGGTAGCTGGGTCCAAGGTCAAAAGAAACACACAGGCCCATCCTGAACAGCACAAATAAAAGAATTGTTTTGGCTTTTTTTTTCTCCCACAGCACTGGAAAATAAAGCATTTCACCCCAAAACGGTTCTTTTATCCGCCACTCCTTGCAGTCCGCCATGGAGATTTCCTGTTCTTGCAGCTTATCCACCCCACAATTTCCATCCACGAAGTACATATAAGAAGTTAGTTTTCACTGCCGATTCAGCACACAAGTCATTCAGTGGAAACTGAAGTAAGAGCTGGGGGGAGAGGTGTGAAATATACAATGTCTCCTGCTCTTTGTATAGCAAGCAGGAGACGTTTCCAAAGCGACTTCAGGAAAAAAAATATCACTAATTTAGTGTTTTCTGAGAAAAACAGGTTGAGCTGGAATATAAATGTTTTCAGGATGTTTTTGGGGGAAAACCTGTGCGGAGTTCCTCCCCAAAACACTTATTTTAATGTCCTCAAGACATTTTATTTGTGCTGTGCAGACAGGCCACTGGCTTCCAAGTCCCCATGAAGCTGCCTTATACCAAAGTCAGCCTATTGGTCTGTCAAAGTCCATGTTGTCTACTCTGGCTGGAACTCAGGCTCAGACCTTCCATATTTAACTGGCGATGCCAGGGCTAGAACCTTGGGACTTTCTACATGCAAAGCAGATGTTCTCCCACTGAGCCACACCTCCACAACTCCTCTCTAAGCGATCCGAAGAAGCGACTACTGAGATCAGATTTCATCTCCACGCATCCCAAAGAAATGCCCAAGCTGTAGACAGTCTTAAATATTCTGGAGACAGGAAGAACTGCCTAGAATGGCAGGGGTTGAAAGTTGCGCCTTGAATCAAAGTGCCCTCATAAAACGGGCAACAGGTGAACCTAAATCTCTAAAATCACACGTAGGGCAAGTAGCACTTAGACAACATTGCAGGTAGAGATGTGGCCCTTTCTCCTCGGTAACCTAGTTCACAGAATAATACACCAGACAATATATGTAGTGTGGGTAAGAAAACTGGCCATAGCCAAAGAGTTTATTAACAGAAAGCACAGGAAAGCTAATTGGCGCAGCACGGGAGGTGATCCAAGCATCTGGGCAGCCCAAGTGCTGTCCCCCGGAGGATAACCAGTTCCACCAGGGGGATGGAGTGAGACATTCCAGACCTGAACCCCTTCTCCTTCCCCCGCTAGGGGCACAAGTTCCTTAGCCCCCCGTGGGGCATTCCAACCGTGGGCTTGCTCCACCCCTGCCTCTCAAGGAGGTGTAATAAACAGGGGAGCTCCTCCAGCTCCGCTTGCCAAATCAAAGTGCCCTCATAAAACGGGCAACAGGTGAACCCAAAACTCTAAAAATCACACGTAGGGCAAGTAGCACTTAAACAACATTCTTTTGATTTATGAGCCTGGCCCAAGGCCGCCTACGATCGTTTGCTGATGTGTGAATTAAGAGCAGGCCAGGCCGGCCTAGCGCATGGCTGATTAGTCCAGAACCCCCAATTAGACTCTAATGACCTCAGAGGTTTGGCAGGCAAATGGCCCTTTGGGTGTACAAAGCCCAACGCGTTCAGTTAAGATCCTTTTGCAGCGCCTGCAGCACAGTGAGCCTCAAGACACTTTGGCCTGGCACTGGCGTCCTGCAGCCGTCCGTTATTTCGTGGCCGCGGGCCAAAGCTCGCTAGCCATTCCAAGAAGACAGCCCGGCAGCAGCCAGCAGCCATCTCCTTGACCAGCCAGGAGTCACATCATCGTGGCGTAAAAGTGAGAGCGGCCTTGGTCCAAGAACATTCCGCTGTCACTTTGACTTGCCCTCTCTCTTTTAGTCAAAGGGTGGTGCACCTAGAAGAGACAAGCTGGACATTTCGGGCTCTTAAACTTCGACTCCTTTTTGAGTCCCCAGCATCGTATTTGAAACCGGACCGTGCGCCAAAATCTTTTTTCCTCCTCTCCCTTTACCCCAATCAATTAGATTTCCATACAAAGGTCACCGATCCCCCAGCGTGCCTGTAACTGTGTCCAGATGACTGGCAGACCCCCTCCCTTGTGGCCACATCCTGACTTCTAACACTTAGCAACAATGGCATCTGACGTTGTGCCAAAGACATTTGCCTTTTCTGTTTGGAAATACCAGCTTGGGGATGCCAGATGAAGAAGAATGGTTGTTTTGGAACAAACAACGCAGGAGAGCCGTCACTGGTGCTCAGTTCTCGTGGCTGCAAATCATGGGTCTGTCAGCTAAAGAGGCAAGATCCTGCTGAAAAATTATCCTCTTGGGTAAAGATGGAGCAAATGTGCTCCCAATTTGTGGGTTGTGATGGCAAAAAAAAAATCCCCTTGGTGTGCAAAAATGTCATGGGGACCTTTAATGGTCAGCCTCTGGGACTTGTGCAACAGTTCTCATAATCCGGGCAATGTGGACATGTAGCACGTGGATATGTCACAATTAAACATGATGCAGTATTTGACGACGGATGATAAGCAACAGTCACAATATTTTATTTATTTATTTGATTTTATAGACCGCCTCATCCCCGAAGGGCTCTAGGCGGCTCACAGCAACCACAAACAACCACATAGCAATCCAATTAATCCGACAGAATACATAAACTGTCATGCCTCCACAGAGCTTTTAGTTATTTCCCTTTTAAGATTCAGTTTCCCTGTAGTTAGTATGAGTTTTGCCTCATTGTTAAGTCTTTCCTGGGAGGGTGTTTTAGTTAGTCCCTGCCCCTTTAAGACTTTTTCCCAGCAGACAATTCTCCTTTCCCCATCCAGAAGCCCTCTGTGTTAGTTATTCAGTTAATCTATGAGGTGCGAAGGGTGAGGATCTCCGCACTGTTCATAACGTCTATGTAAACCATATAGGTCCAGACAAGACCATAGGTTTATATGGTGGTCTAAAAAGAGAACAAGCCAAGTTCGTCTACAGCAAGAGCAAGTATTCCAGAGCTACAAGGAAGCAAGGGACTGTCTACCAGCCAACAGCAGCCAGAGAAGAGACAAGTTTACAGCTTCCTACAGCCTGAGGATAAGCAACTACTCTGTTTAGTTAACCCTGGGAGGAGTTAGGGTCTTGTTTCTTCCTTTGAATAAAGCCATTTCAAGAACTGTAGAAACTGGCTTGCATTCCCCCTTTTTGTCCCAACCAAGAACAGGGCACCTCAATCAAAGATGCTGCGGGGGGGGGGGGGGCGGCAGAACATAAACCATCTAAAACAGTAATAAATTCAAATTCAAATGCAGCAAACTCCATTACAGCGATACAATTCATGATTAGTGGCACCCGATCTAAAAGGCCGGGAGGGGCTGGCAGCGCCGAAAGATGAAACCAGCAGGCGTTGCCAAAGATGGTAAATATGGCGGGCGTTATAGCATCTGACAGTATCACAGCATCTCACTTATAGAGTGCCTTGGCCTCAACGACCCATGCAGTAGATGTCAGCATTTCACACTATCAATCGAGAAGCAGCAGTGATTGGCTTTTTAGCCCATCCTTCATCGAATAGTTCTCCCTGACCTGTGTCACAGCAACTCTGCAAGGATAAGAAATAGTCACTGACCTTACCCAGTGAGGTTCATGGCCAAGGGGAAGGAGGCGAAGGTTCAGTGTCGTGGGGCCTGTCAGACAGGCCTATGGTTGAGGACAATGGTATCCATTCTAGCTGGCCTCCCTTCCCCTCGCTCCCTTTGTTTCCTCCTTCTTTCCCCCCTTATGTCCTTCCACTTAAAATATGCATGAATTGTTATTCCTTATTGGACTTTTGGGCCCAGCTCTCCCATTTGTCAAGGTCATTTTGAATTTGGACCCTATCCTCTGGAGTATTAGCTACCCTTCCCAATTTGGTGTCATCTGCAAATTTGATTAGCATGCCCTCTATTGTAACATCCAAGCCATACTGAATAGCACTAAGTCCAGAACAAAACCCTGCGGCACCCACTGGCCATTTCTCTCCAGGATAAAGACAAGCCATTGGTGAGCTCCTTTTGTGTTGGTTCAGTCAATGAATTACAAGCCCACCTAAGAGTAGCATTGTTTAACCCACAATTTACAAGCTTTTTTGCAAGAATATCGTAGGGGACCTTGTCAAATGCCTGACTGAAATCAAGGTATGCTACATCCAAAGAATTCCCTTCATCTACCCAAACTTGTCACTCTGCCAAAAAAGAGATAAGATTAGTCTGACATGACTTGTTTTTGAGAAACTTATGTTGACTTTTAGTGATCACAGCATTCTTTTCTAAGTGCTGACAGAGTGTCTGTTTAATGATCTGCAGTAGCAACCCTTCTGGTATTGATGTCAGACTGACTGGATGGTAATCGATTGGGGTGCCTTTTTTCCCTTTTTGAAGATGGGGACACTGTTAGACCTCCTCCAGTCTGCTGGGACTTCTGCAGGAGTTCTCAAATATTATTGCCAGTGGTTCGGAGATCACTTCTCCCAGTTCTTTTAATACCCTTGGATGTAGTTCATCAGGTCCTGGAGATGTGAATTCATTTCGAGTAGCCAGCTATTCCAATACTGCCTTTTTATCTATTCTATGCTGAATTTCCCCTACTGCATCATTTGCTCCATTTTTCCCAAGTTCAGCACTGTTTTCCGTTTGGGAGAAGATGGAGACAAAGAAGGTAGTGGGTAGTTCTGACTTTTTGCCATTCCCTATTAGCATTTCTCTATCTTCTCCATAGTGATCTACTATTTCTTTGTTCTTCCTTTTATGGCAAACATAACCACCACCCCCTTTTTTATGTTTTTAACTTCTCCAGCAAGCCTGAGCTTGGCTTGTACTTTAGTTTTTCTGACTTTCTCTCTGCAAGTGCTGGCTATTAGTTTGAATTCCCCTTGATGGTTTCCCCCTTCCTCCATTTCTTGTACATGTCCCTTTTAAAACTTAGCTCCACCCCTGGTTTCTTTAGGCACCTCCCATTTTTCCTCCTCATTGGGACTGTATGAAATTGTGCCTTCAATAACTCAGTTTTAAGAAACTCCCATCATGCAATCCCTTCTCTTTTAGTATTCTTAACCACGGGATCATACCCAGTAGTTCCCTAGGTGTACTGAAATCAGCTTTCTTAAAGTCTAGACTGCATGTCTATGCTTGACTTTCCCTTTCCAGTGTGCAACAAACTCCAGGAGAACATGGTCCCTCCCACCTAAAGACTCCACCCCTTCCATCCCACTCCTGAAGGTGAAATTGTTATTCAGAATAACGATCAGTGTTTAAAACAATGAAAATATCTAGCAGAATCAAAGTGTGTTACTCAGTGTTTTACAACTGCCATGGCCACATTTGCTGACTTAAATTAATTATCTTCTATGTATTGTCGAAGGCTTTCACAGCCGGAATCACTGGGGTGCTGTGTGGTTTCCGGGCTGCATGGCCGTGTTCTAGCAGCATTCTCTCCTGATGTTTCACCAGCATCTGTGGCTGGCATCTTCAGATTTTCGGAGCCAGCCACAGATGCAGGCGAAACGTCAGGAGAGAATGCTGCTAGAACACGGCCATGCAGCTCGGAAACCACACAGCACCCCAGTAATTATCTTCTATTTGGCCTGGATAAGTCTTTTGATGGTCATAAATGCTGTGGGGACCCCCATAGGTTGGATTCTATTATTTGTGTGCACAAAGGTGGCAACTTTTTCCCTTTCTTTCAGCAATCCAGCCCCAAGAATATTGATTCCTGGGCTCATAGGATCCATGTGTACTAATAGCTGTGTGGGTTGGCAGCTACCCTGAGGAGGGGGTCAAAATAGCTGTACTCGTCTGTACGTGCAGTTAGGTCATCCCACCACAAAACATCCACCAGTTGCATTTCCCCCATTCTTATAGGTCCACCCCATTCTTAGGGTGGTTTGTATAGAGCAGGGGTAGGGAACCTGCGGCTCTCCAGATGTTCAGAACCACACTCCCACTAATGTCACACACCCACAGTGCTGGTAGGGGCTGATGGGAATTGTAGTTCCTGAACATCTGGAGAGCCGCAGGTTCCCTACCCCTGGTATAGAGACTGGAGAAGGAATAGATCCCTTGATTAAGACTCAGCAGTAGCAATTGGCATGACTGGGCATCTTCCGAGATGCACAGATCAGCCGTGGGATCCTCTGCTGACTGAGGCCTCTGAAAGAAGAAGAAGAAGAAGAGGAGGAGGAGGAGGAGGAGGAGGAGGAGGAGGAGGAGGAGTTTGGATTTATATCCCCCCTTTCTCTCCTGTTGGAGACTCAAAGGGGCTTACAATCTCCTTGCCCTTCCCCCCTCACAACAAACACCCTGTGAGGTGGGTGGGGCTGAGAGAGCTCCGAGAAGCTGTGACTAGCCCAAGGTCACCCAGCTGGCATGTGCTAGAGTGCACAGGCTAATCTGAATTCCTCAGATAAGCCTCCACAACTCAAGCGGCAGAGCTGGGAATCAAACCCGGTTCCTCCAGATCAGAGTGCACCTGGTCTTAGCCACTGCTCTCAGCCACTATGCCACTGTGCCAGGCTGAGGGGGATCCTAACCATGGAGTGTTCAAGAAAAGAGAGGAAGGGAGGGTTTGCTATTGTCTTCTGATACCTGCTCATGTGATCCTAGCTGCAGATACTTTTCTGAATAGAAAATAGCAGATGGTCCCTTGGGGAAGAGAGCCCATATTCCAGTGAAATGGATGGCCATGAGGAATATAGCGAAATCTTTGCACATGCCCTTTAGCCCTGTTCGCATCATACTTTTCGTTGTGTCAACAATGCCAAAAAGAGAGAAAGACAGTTATGTTCTGCTGCTTCCGTGGGCCTTGCTTGCCCTTCTCATCTGGAGCATATGTCAGCATGTAAGTGGATTTAGCAGGAGGGAGAGATCTATACTGCAGCTGGGGGGCGGGGGTCTTCCTGGAATGGTCACGTGACCTTTTGTATTCTGATGTCACGCATATACACAATTAAGGAAACAAAAAAGTGTCCTTTGGAATCGGCCCGCAGCACACTTCAGCACAATCCCTCCACCCAGCTGTTAGTAGTAAAGACCCAAAAAAACTTCTGTCCCTCCAATAGTATAGGCAGATTCCTAAAGTTTCTCGGTAAACATTGTTCCCAGCCTGGGACTATTACAAAACCATTAATAGAAAGCTGAGGATTGGCTGGGTTTTTTCACGTGGCTGGGGGCCAAGGTTCTTTAAGAACTTGTACATAAGCAGAAGACATGACCTCAGCTAACCCTAGGCGAGCCGCAGGACTCATCTCCTTTCCTGATTGGCTGGTGCCTTAATTGGCAGGTTCACAATGAGCACTTTTGTTTCTGTCCTAAGCTCACAGGGCACAATTAGGATGTCTGATACTTTCATTCCGAGAGCACAGCAGTTAATACTGGTTTACATAGGCCAAGTCCATGACATATTTCAGCAGCAGCCTTCAAGCATTTCATGGAGGTGTTCAGGTTGCAAGAGATTTCTTTTAAAAGAAAATAGCATTTTGATTTTTTTTAAAAAAAAAAATTGCAACTGCATTACAGGATCTTTCCTGTTGTTCTGATAGGTTGCTTTCTTCTCATCCACCTCGTTTGGAGTCAGAATTGGTTAGATCTGCAACAGCTTGAGTGCAAGAGTTTGGGTTTGTGTGGAATGTGTTGCGAAAATGGATGACACACCGCTCCCCCCACCAGCTCCCCAACTCAACTCTTCTCATGGAGGAAGGGCAATAGAGCAGTATGGGAGACCACCGAGGAAAAGTCTGCTAAATTTGAAAATGGCAAACCATCTCTGCTTCTCCCTTGCCTCGAAAGCCCTTTGCTGGGGTTGCCATAAGTTGGCTGAGACTTGACATCACTTAAGTACATAATCTGTTTTAAATCTCAACAAGAATGTGGATTATATGAAGTTAAATAAATTGTTGTATTTGGCTATTGCTGACATTCTGGGATTGGTATCTTTTAACATGGTTTCACAGTCTGCTTCTGGACAGAGAATAAGTTTCTGAGACTTATTTTAGAAGCTACTGGTTGTTTCATGTTGTTGTCGCTCCTTTTAACGCTGGCCGTTTCTTCACGGCCACGCTCGGGGGGTGCGTGGGCATATACGGTGCAGATGCACCCACCCCTCCGAGACCGTTCGCATGAATGGTCCCAGGAGGGGCATGGAAGATGGCGCAGTGCTGCGCCGTCGCCTGAACAACTTACCTTCCCTCCGACCTTCCAGCGTGTCGCCCAGGCCAGTGGACACACATGCAGGGCAGGGGAGCGTGTCCCCAGGCCTGGGCGACGTGCCGGAAGGTCGGAGGGAAGGTAAGTCGTTCGAGAAAGGGTGGGGGGATGTGTCAGCAGTTGGAAGCCGCTGTTTCCAGAAAACCTCACTCGGGGAGCGATGTTGGGAGCGAGGGTGGCGCTGCTGCATCGGTGTTTTTGCCGTCCCTGGGGCACTGTTTTTGGCCCGTGCAGAAAGGGCCGCTGGGTCTGAACTGCTTCTTCATTATTAGCAACTTAAAACCTTTCAATATGTTTTACTTTGTAAGTTGCATCAAGAAGAAGAAGAGTTTGGATTTATATCCCCCATTTCTCTCTGGTAAGAGGACTCAAAGGGGCCTACAATCTCTTTTCCCTCCCCCCCCCAATAATGTCCTGTGAGGTGGCTGAGGCTGAGAGAGCTCCAAAGAACTGTGACTAGCCCAAGGTCACCCAGCTGGCATGTGTTGGAGTGCACAAGCTAATCTGGTTCAGATAAGCCTCCACAGTTCAAGTGGCAGAGCGGGGAATCAAACCCAGTTCTCTAGATTACAGGGCACCTGCTCTTAACCACTACACCACCCTAGTTCTCTCTCAAGCTGGTTGTGTGGAGATGCAGCATAGAGATTTTCTAAATAAATAGGCTGTCTAGTTGGACCTTCCTATTCTGGTTCCACCTAACTTCCCATGAGCCAGAATTTATTCAGCCCCAGCCACAAATGCAGGTGAAACGTTAGGAACAAGATCCACCTGACCACAGCCACACAGCCTGGAAAACCCACCAGAACCAGCCCCAAGAACGATTCTCAAAGGTTGGGATGCCTGCTGTCCAGGACCACTGCTCATGTGGAGGAGAGAGGAATCAAACTCAGTTCTCCAGATTAGAGTCCGTGGCTTTTAACCACTACACCACGTTGGCTCTCAACCACAAAGGAAAAGAACTGTGGGCCAGACTGTTCTTGAAGATTGCCAGTACCATCCTTGGATATTCCCAGGATTCAGCATTTTCAGTTCAGTAAGCCTTTATTGGCATATGGAACAAAACAGTATAGAATACAGTTAAAATTAGAAGATAAAACTTCACATTGAATCATGAGTTCAGTTTACAGACTTCAGCCAGGAATTTTGCGACTGTGAGACAACAGTTAAAATCATTGCAGTTTAAAAGCATGGTTACTTTGTCTAGCTCTGTATGGGTTTTCATAGAGTCGATAACCTGTGATAACGAGCTGGATCTTAGTTTCTGATAAAATGGGCCGTGGAGGAGAATGTGCAAAATGGAGTCCAGCTGCCCTGGACTGCAGGGGCAAAGCCTGTTATCGCTTGGTAGACCCTTGAGTCTTCCTCTATGGAGCGGGGATGGCATAATATTAAATCTAGCCATCATGTAGGCTCTCCTATATGTGGGGTTGGTAAGCGCTGCAATATAGTGGTCTGAGTTTTCCTGTAGAAATGGAATTGCCACGTTCATTGGCGAACAGGATTTTTTGGCCAAGCTCAGCAATTGATGGTAATCTATTGCTAGTAGCCGCTCTTTGATGAGGGCAAATGACTCAGTGAAAGTTAACATGTTCAAGGAGTCACTATCATAACCCAATTCCCCGATCTTTGGTAGCACTGTTGTACACCATTTAGAGTGATGGAGTTCACTCAAGGTGAGTTGGGTCAATGAGTTTTTGGAGCTTTGGTAATGGATACGCAGCCGGAATTTTATGATGTTTAACCAGATAGTGGCCTCTTCCCCATTATTTTTGAGCCACTACCTTGTGCAAACAAAGCCTAAATCTGGAAGATGTATAAGCAATTCTGTGTTCCAAAAGATTATTTCTCTCCCCCAGATCAAGACGCCTTCCAAATCATTACACAGTGCAAATATGTTTCTCTGCCACTAGTCCATTCCATGTTCTCACAAAATATACAATGGGAAGGAAGGTGCAGGTGAAACTATCCATCCATGGGGATGCTATCCGAGTAAGTAGGGTTGCCAACTTTGGCTTGGAAAATTCCTGGAGAAATTGGGGATGGAGGCTGGGGGGAGTGGCGTATAAGGAAGGGAAGGAGCTCAGCACGGACAAAGTGCGACAGAGTCCGTTCTCCAAAGCTACCGTTTTCTCCAGGTAGCTGATCTCTGTAATCTAAAGATGAGGTTTTCTCCATTACTGATCTCTGTAATCTAAAGATGAGGTCTATTTCCAAGAGTTCTCCAGGTCCCACCTGGAAGTTGGCAATCCTTAAAGTGTGCATTTGGTATTGAAATTGAGCTGTTGGGTCTACTCTGGCTAGTGGTCCACCCTTGTTCTCCACTCGCAGCCATTCTCTGTGGTTTGGCACCATTGGCTGTTTGTGAGTACTCACCATTGGAATGATTTTGCAAGTTTCTGGCATGAACATCATGGCGGGAGGTGGCTGGGGGGGGGGGGAATCTATGCATAAATTGTCCATTATGCTATTGTGTTTTAGACTATACTTCTGGCTTGGGTTTCTACTGTAATCTATTGTGAAGATATGCCAGAAAAATATATAGTACCTAAATCCCAATTGCCTGCCTCTCAAGAGCGATTATTGTTTTCATTAATAAAGAGATAACGATCTTTTTTGGCTCACCGCTTGGAATAAATTTCTGTGCACGGCTTCTCGGAGAAAAAACAGCCGTTCCACCCAATTGGCAGGAAGGGGTTTGCAATCTGACCAAAGTTAAGTACTTTAAAGACCTGCTATTTTCAGTAGTTCTGCATTCATTGAAATCCACAGGATTTGGGGCAGAATCACATCCACAATTTGGATATACTTCCTTGATTTGCTAATCTACTCTATCCCCACAAAAAAAAAACCCACTTGGAGTAAATATCAATACATTAAAGCATAAGTGTCAAACTCGAGGCCCTCCAGTTGTTATGGACTACAGCAGTTGAGGGATTCAAATAATTTAACAACCGGTTCTGAACTTCTGGTGGTGGGACTCAGTGGTGGGATTACAACTGGTTCTCCAAACTAGACAAAAAATTAGCTACCGGTGCGAATAGGCTGAATCCTACCACTGGACTACAATTCCCATCATCCCCTACCAGCATCCAGTGGAGGGATCCCAAAAATTTAGTAACAGAGTTCCATTACAGAATTGGTATGGGATTTCAAAACAGGTGAAACATTAGAGGCCAATGGGTCATGCAAGGCACAACTGCTTGAATGGCGGTGGCCGGCCATTCTGAGGCGGAGCATTAATAATTTCTCTGTGACTGTAAAAAACTCTTACTGTAAAAAAAGTTCCTAATTTCCAGCTATCTTTCTGTCCATAATTTAAACTCATTATAGCAAGTCCAACAGAAACAACTACTTCTCCTCTAGTGGACTGCCTGTCAAATACTTAATACTTTCAAATACTTAATTTTGTTTCTAGAAATCAAAAGAAGGATACTTTCCTTAAACAAGGAACTTTACCATATTTCTAAAACATGTTTTTAAAACAGCCCGACAGGGAGAATTATCCCGTTTTCTACCTTCGCTAACCAGCCACATAGGAAACATCAGGACTTTATGATTTTTGGACCTAATGGAATTTCTAATGGAAAAGCAGACCCAATTAGTAACCCCCTCTCGGCACACACAAATAATTAGTAACCCACTCTCGGGAACTGGTGAGAACCTGCTGGATCCCACCTCTGCCAGCATCATGCTGGCAGGGGATGATGGGAACTGTAGTCCATAACATCTGGAGGGCCGCGAGTTTGACATCTGTGCATTAAAGAATACTGCTTTTTCCCCATCAAGTCACAGCTGACTCATGGCAGCCCCATCGCCTTTTCTTTATTTCAACATTTTTATTAACACCTAAAAACAATTTAAAAGAAGTTATAAAGATTAAAAATATAGATTTATCTATCATCTAGGCTCCCAATTTCATCTCCATCATGTGTTAATTCCAAGAAATATGCCTCTAAGTCCTTAATAACAAAATCAAGGTTATATCGCCATAACATTACAGATATATTTATAAAAGATCACCCCTCTCTGTTAAATCTTAATTTTAAAATTCATTAGGCTTCAAAGCCACTAGTTGTAAGTTTGGGGGAAGAGGGGCTTCTTCTTTTTTTATCTATGTATTCTATCATAGGTTTGCAGTTACCAAACATTTATCCGAATCCCATTTTTTAAGCCACAAATTCAGCTTAACTATTTTTGCTAATTCTAATATCCTCACGTAGCATTCTTCAATTGCAGGAATAGCTGGAGTTTTCCATTTCCCACAGCATTTTCAAGGCAAGAGATGAGTTGTTCAGAGGTTTGCCATTGTCGGCCTCCGTGTCACACCCCCGGTATTCCTTGTGGGTCTCCCATCCACGTATTTGCCAGGGTCGAGTCTGAGAGCACATAATGGGCCAAGGTCACCCAGCAAGTTTCCATGGCAGAGTGGGGATTCAAACCTGGCTTTCCCAGGTTCAACGCCTTAACCATTATGCTGCTACCATGAAATAAATGCAGAACAACAAATATTAAAGGTCAGCTCACAAGGAAATATGACTAACATTGTAATAACAGTAAGAAGCAAAATAAATTAACGCCACTGCTGTTTAGCTGTGTGCAAAGCCAGTTCAGCGAAGGTTTTTAAGTGACTGAACCTTCATTTTACTAAACATCAGGATCCTCTGAAGATGCCAGCCACAGATGCAGGCGAAACGTCAGGAGAAAATGCTGCCAGAACACGGCCATACAGCCCGGAAACCACACAGCACCCCAGTGATTCTGGCCGTGAAAGCCTTCAACAATACATCTAGTCAAGTACTTTGGCAAAGTACTTTCAAGCGAGGAGATGCCAGCCACAGATGCAGGCGAAACGTTAGGAACAAGATCCAACAGACCACGGCCACACAGCCTGGAAAACCCACCACAACCAACTGGCAGGCAATGTTTTCAAATATCCACTTTTAAGATATGGGGCCAGACCCAGTCACAGGTAAGCATATTTGAGCCTTACTGTTTTTCCCCTCCCACTGTACCAAACGACCTAACAGTGGCAAACAGTGGCTGAATTTGCCTTGGTTTACACAGGTTCTGTAAGGTCTGCTTCAGTATAGCCGGATCAGGTGTGGGAGCAAAAATGTGGACTTAAGGGAGGGGGTGAAATATGGTGATTGGGGGGGAAAGCACTTGGTAGGTTTTGTCCTGAAGAACACCAATAAAAATAATCAACATGCAAAGAGCACATTAAAACCCTTACAGCAGCAAAGCATAATTATTATATGCCAGTCAGTGATGTCCTTAAAGAACTTGTGAGTTCTTTAAAGTCTCTATGGAAACTGCATTGTAGGAAAGTTTTAAAAAAATAACTGTAAAACGTTCCTGACTTCTCATTTTTTTTCAAGCATCTTTGCAGTGTGTGTTTGCTGCCTGAAAGCTGTAAACCAGACAGAACATTTGTATTTCGTATGAAGCTGAGGAAACCTGAAAGAACTCAGCACATACCCAGCATGTTCCTCCATCGTAGATGCTGCAGTGAGATGATACTTGTTTCTGTTACATTGTAGAAATCCAACAAATGACTAAAATGTTCACCACAATTTGGAGTGGGTTGAGTTGTGCTTTGCTTTGCTTTGCTGGGGTATGTTGTGTATTGAACCAGATCATAAGGGGTTGGATCCAACCAGCTTTTCTGCAGGTGGAAAAGGGAGCAAAGGTCTTTTGTGGACCACCAAAAAAGACCATCCTAAGAGCTCTGATCTGGATGGTCCAGGCTAACCTGATCTCATCAGATCTCAGAAGCTAAATAGGGTCAGTTCTAGTTAGTACTTGGATGGGAGCAGTGGTGGGATTCAAATAATTTAACAACCGGTTCTGGTGGTGGGATTCAAATAATTTAGCAACTGGTTGTTTACAAGCACCATTTTAACAACCGGTTCTGCCGAAGTGGTGCGAACCTTCTGAATCCCACCACTGGATGGGAGACCATCAAGGATATCCATAGTTGCTACACAGGGGCAGGCAGTGGAAAACCAGCTCTGAACATTTTCCACCTAGAAAACATGTGAGAGTTTGCCATAAGCTGGTTCCGACTTGATGGCACTTCATGTTGGATTCGACAGCCTCGCATGCAGCAGGCATGGAATTCTGGGAGAGCTCAGCACACTCTAAAAGGGACAGCTGGAGTCTGTAGCTTTCTGAGGCCGTATCTGCACAGCCCGTTTACGACGGCCTGGGGGCGCCAAAAAAGGCGCCCCCAGGCCACTGGGTCATACCTGCACGCATGGGCGCACTCTGATACCTGTTCCCTCCTCGCAGGGTGGCTGTCAAGCAGCCTAAACAACAACCCTTTAAAGGGTTGTTGTTGAGGTGGATCGTCTTCCTGCGGGCCCGGTTCGAACAGCGCCCGCCGGGGCTCTCCCTACGGTACCAATGCCAGAAATCACTTCGCGGTGTCATCCTGCGTCGCCAGCGGCGTCGCAACCCGCCCGCATGGGCTGTCCTCCGACCTCAGGGGGTTTAATGGGAGGGCATGAAATTATGGCTGTAGTAAGCAGAAATGACTCCGTATGGAGCCGCCCTGCCCTGCCGACCTCCCGTTGCCTGCTGCGCTGGCCATGTCGAGCAATTTCCACGCCGCCGAGCAGAACTCTGGTCCCGTGATGGTGGGGCCGTGCAGAAACGGCCTGACTGACTGAGAAAAGATGTAGTTCAGTTTTATGTTAACTAAAGCTATGTAAAAGCCACTGACTGAAAGCTTAATGCTGTAACTGAAATGATGAACTGTATGAGACTTGTATCGACATATAAGTGTTACTATGTTTAGATAGATAGATAGATAGATAGATAGATAGATAGATAGATAGATAGATAGATAGATAGATAGAGAGAGAGAGAGAGAGAGAGAGAGAGAGAGAGAGAGAGAGAGAGAGAGAGAGAGATGAGAGAGAGAGAGAAAGAGAGAGAGAGAGAGAGAGAGAGAGATGAGAGAGAGAGAGAGAGAGAAAGAGAGAGAGAGGGAAAGAGAGATGAGACAGAGAGAGAGAGAAAGAGAGAGAGATGAGAGAGAGAGAGAGAAAGAGAGAGAAAGAGAGAGAGAGAGAAAGAGAGAGAGAGAGAGAGAGAAAGAGAGATGAGAGAGAGAGAAAGAGAAAGAGAGAAAGAGAGAGAGATGAGAGAGAGATGAGAGAAAGAGAGAGAGAGAGAGAGAGAGAGAGAGAGAGAGAGAGAGAGAGATGAGAGATGAGAGATGAGAGAGAGGGGGAGGGCCTTTCCGCACACGCAAAATAATGCATTTTCAAATCACTTTCACAACTGTTTGCAAGTGGATTTTGCTATTCCGCACAGCCTCAAAGAGCACTGAAAGAAGTTTGAAAGTGCATTATTCTGCATGTGCATGATTCTGCATGAGAGAGAGAGATTTCTCTCAGTATAAGTAAACTTCTTGTGTTTATGATTTCTGAGGCAAAAAAGCTGGTCTTTACCCAAGATTACTGTTCTTATTTGAAGCGGCACACAAGGTTAACCTTCACTTCACATACATAAGAATTATGGGACTTTGATGTTCAAAAGCCACATGAGATGAGGGCTGCAGTGCTAAGATAAGACTGAGTTTAAAAAAGCAGGCTAGATCCAACCCATCTTTTTTCAAAACTTGTGTCATGATTCATCTTGAATTAAACACTTCTGAGTTTATTCCAGTAGGAGAGTTTGCCCGTTTAAATTTATCCTACTATCATCAATTCTGAAGCGCTTCACGTAGATTGCCTGGCGCTGTTGCTTTCCCCAAAATTTGGGCTTGTCAGTATCAAAAAGTTGGCTTTCCAGAGAGTGAGTTTCCAAGTTGCCAGCCTTCAAATTCTCTGTTGATTGACTGATTAACATTTTTGTTAGCTGATTGACCCACAATGAATACAGTCTGTTACTCGTTCCGTTGCCAGGCACGAACAAATGAGCAATTGCATATTTCGCAAGCAGCCCGGTCCTAAACCCTGAAGTTCCCTTGTGCCAGGTGCTCACACAGGGGAGGGATCGCAGTCACTCTGACCAACATCGCCCACGTATCTCCACAAAGGCAAACTCAACAGAACACCCAAGAAGTTTCCTGCGCAAGACTTGTGGCCTTGGAGGAGACTCAGGAGCACCAGACTGTTGCCACACAAGGGGTGGGGGCGGGGTGCAGGCTCGAGGACACCAACAGGGGAACACTCATCTGCACATTCACAGAAATTATTTGTGTTGACTCCTAGTAGCTCATTGTGTGTGTGTGTGTGTGTGTGTGTGTGTGTGTGTGTGTGTGTGTGTGAGAGAGAGAGAGAGAGAGAGAGAGAGAGAGAGAGAGAGAGAGAGAGTGGAGGGAAGCAGGAGCTATGTGTTCAAATGCCACCAAGAAAGATGCTGGGGAAAATGCTGTGCTCATCTTTAGACCAGAGACAGCAGCAGGACAGAAGCGGCGTTAGAGTGCAACTTGTGAGAAGTCCCCAGAAAAATGTCCTCCATGGGCACATAACTGACAGGCATTAGGGTTCCCTCAGCACCTGCGATGTCAAAACCAGGCATGCACACAGGGCCGTACCTGCCAGAGCGACAGGGGGCATCCCCTGTCCCCGGGCACTGTCCATCAGGTCAAGTGGGGAGGGTGCAAAATTGCCCCCCACACCCCGAAGCCTGCCATGGGCCTGTCAGGTGCCCCTCGAATTGGGGAGCACTTCAGTGGGCTTGCAGCAGGCTGCCGGCCTCCCCACCTCTAACAGAGGCTGGTCTCCAATAGATGTGGAGGGGGGGGCAGCAGCCGTCTGCAAGCCCAGCTGGTATAGCTGGCCCGTTAATAGCCTTTTGCCCTAGCCAAAGTCTCCAAGTTGTCTTCAAGGATAGTCCCACAAAGAAGGCAGTTACCGCGCTGAGTTATGGATCCTGCACCCCAATTTGGGCAATTTACATGGGTTTTTTCAGCTATGTAACGTCTGACAAGTAATCATATTGCCTCTGACCCCTTTTTGAAAATGAGATGACCCTTTTTAAAAATGGGATGCAGCGATCGTTGCAAAAATCTGCCAAAATAACAGTCTTTTTCCTGTTATTTTTCTATAATATTTTCAATGCTGGGGCTTTTTTGACTCCTCACAGTTGCTTCACCATCAGCACCATTCTTTCATAGAAAGGACTTCCTTTAGCCTCAGTTTCCTGCTGATACAAACCCCATTGCTTAAATACAACTTTCTTCCACAAAAGCAGGAGCTCAAGAAAAGAGCCACCAACAACCCTATCTTTTACATTTTTGGACCCTTGGCTACTCATACATTTTGAATTAAACCACACATCTATCCAGTGGTGGGATTCAAATAATTTAACCACTGGTTGTTTACAAGCACCATTTTAACAACCAGTTCTGCTGAAGCGGTGCGAACCGGCTGAATCCCACCACTGCATCTATCCAACTGACTCTATTTAGGGCCCTAGTAAGTGGGAGTCAGTAAAGAAATCTGAAGCTGGTATTCTGAAGCCAGCCGCTGGGCACATTCATAAATGGGCAAAAAGTGATCCAGCAAGATCCACTAGGAGGAATCAAGTAGAAACTGAATGAATGTGAAAATGCTGGATGTAGGGATCACTGCATCCCAATTGGCCATGCTGGCAGGGGCTGATGGGAATTGTAGTTCATGAACATCTGGACTGCCATAGGTTCTCCATTACTGAATTACAGCTCATCTCCAGGCTACAGAGATCAGTTCCCTTCCAGAAAATGGTGTCTTGGGAGGGTGGACGGTATGGAATGTTATCCCACTGTGGTTCCTCTCTTCCCCAGGCTCCATCCTCAAATCTGCCAAAGTTTCCCAACCTGGATCTGGCAACACCACCACCGATCCCCCATTGGTGGCCCTGGGAGACCTGGCAACCCTAGTTGGGTGAGAGGAAAGGGCAAAGTCCTTTGACATAAAAGCAAGCCTGTTACCATATGTTTGTAAACACCGTGGAGGTTTCCTTGCAAGTTCAGTGTGCGGGTGGGGGAGGCACCCGGCTGTCTTCAAAGCCCTCTTAAACACCCAGGCTGTTGGGAGAGAAAAGGCAAAAAAAGAAAAGAAAGAAAAGAAAAACCAGAAGGACAGCTATCAAAACCAACCCATCCAGAATCTCTGAGCTTTATTTGCATGGAGAGGCCATTCAAAGGCAAGAGCACTGAAACCAAATGCAGAAACTGACTTGCTTTTCCTGTTCTCAATTTTTTTTGCTTTTGATCTGAAAGGAAATAACTGTTTCGATCTTAATGGGACGAGATACCAGTAGGTCTCCTCTGATTTGGTATAGTGATCTGAATCAGCGCTCCACTAGGAACAGTGTAGCCAGGAGGGCAGACTCCACTTGGAAAAGGAATGCCCATGCTGGGGACCCCCACTCACCCCCCACCATGGAGATGGAACCGCCAACAATCTGTAGCACTAAATGCAGCCCTGCCCTCCGTACATCGCTCTGTTTTCTTGAAATTCCATTTGGCCCTCTCCACAACATATTTGTTCTGTTGTCATGGGTCCACTAAATGTATTTTGTTTTCAGTTTGAACAGGCTTTAGCCTATGAAACGAACGTTAGCGGGACGCTCAACTCCTTGCAAAATTTCTATGGCCATTTCATCCTTACAACACCAGGTGGCAGCATGAATTTCTGAATTTAGGATTTGCTCCAGTTTGATTCAGCTGGCGCAAGAATTACAGTTCACCCGTTTACTACACCATAAATGCATACAACTGAGTCACACAGTACCCCTCAATAACTTTTCCATAACTTAATTCCATATTCCTGAAACGCTTCATGGTTTTACATGTTTCTTCGTTAAGGAAAAGATTTGTGCTAGCCAACCCTCAAAAATAGATGTCAGTCCTGTTTTTGACTACAGAATTGATTGTTATCTTGTACCTTAATTTATATTTTTTATTTTACTGTATCTCTTTTATTGATTTGGTTTTATGTTATGTTGTTAAGGCTTGTGGCCATGACATTTAATAAATATTTACGTTATTCATTCATATATATCCAACATTCCATACATGTGGAGTCAAAGATGTGAACTTGATATAGGTTTCTTCAGCTTGAGCCAGCAGGACTTCTCAAAGAAAGGGTCGGTCCTCTGTTACTGTTCTATTAGACACTGGCTGTAAATCAGCGGCAAAGGACATGTTTCTTTGCAGATGGCCCCAGGCTCAGAACCCAAAATCTCCAATTAAAATATCACAGGGTAGTTTTTAAGACCTCCCTTCACTTGAGGGCCGGAAAGTGGCTGGCAGAGCAAACAATATTAAAGTAGATCGGGGTGTCCAACTCTGGCGCTTCAAATGTTCATGAACTACAATTCCTATCAGGGGCTGAGTCCCCATGCCAGCAGGGGCTGATGGGAATTGTAGTCCATGAGCATCTGAAGCACCAGAGATGGACACCCCTGAAGTAGATAGACCAATTGATGGACTTGATGGTAATATCAAATGTACCTACCACTGCCTATTTCCGCTTTGAAGTACAGTGGAACCTCGGTTTTTGTTGGTAATCTGAAAAGAATTGATGAAAACTGAACCGATGAAAACCGAGGCAAACTTTTCCATAGGAATCAATGTAAATCCAATTAATCCATTCTAGGCATTCCAAAAAACATACCAAAAACACATTTTTTGGTGAATAAACATAGTGTTTAATGCTGAAAACTGTAACAAACAATAACACTAGGACCAGCTTCAGAGCCAGTGGACCAATGTCGCACCAGAAAGCTGTCCAAAGAGGTCTGTTTCTGATGCCTCTTAAAGATTTGTCTGAAATGGGGCAAGAAATTGTCATTAAACAAGTTGCAGACACGGCCTGCAACAGCTTTGTCCGGGTGATTTTTCTCCACAAACCCCTGCACCTTACTGCAAATCGATGAAAACCAACCGAGACAAATTTTTCACTGAAAAAAATCGTTGAAAACCAAAACCGATGAAAACCTAAGGCAATGAAAACCGAGGTTCCACTGTATTTCAAATTTCTGAAAATTTGAAGCCTCCATTTTTCCTCTTCTGTGATTCAGGTTCATTTCATTGTTGCTGTGTGTGTTATTTTATAGTATGCAGTATACTTTCTAATGTGCTACTCTCTCACTTTGTTACCCCCATTTAATTTTTTTGTTGGCTGGATGTATTATGCTGTTCTGGTTGCATTCTTTTTAATTATGAAATCCACCTTGGCCCTGACCTGGATCTTGGAAGCTAAGCAGGGTCAGCCCTGGTTAGTTCTTCAATGGGAGACCACCAACAAAGTCTAGAGTTGCTACACAGAGGCAGAACATGGCAAACCACCTCTGCTCTTTTCTTGCCTTGAAAACTGTACGAGGTCATCATGGGTCATCTGAGACTCAGCAACACTTTCCACCTTCAATCCACCTTGAGTCTCAGGCCCCTTCCGCACATGTAACCTCAGCTTGTGAGTTCTGTGGGGCAGTACTTGGAATGAGTTGCAACAACAATTTTTAAACAACAATATGGTTTACTTCTCTTTACAATTAACATTAAACATCAACATTTAACGTTACAATTCAAGGTCCTGTTCAGGTTGCATTTCAAGTCCTTCTATTTACAGTCTACTGATATTGCCAAGTCCAATTTCTTCTTGCAAGTTGGCTGGCTCCTGAAGACTCCAAGGGCTTGATGAACAGGTTGCAACATGATGAAGGTTTCCAGGAGAACTCTCACCCATTACAACCACAAAAGAAACCCTGAAACAATAAACTCCAACATTTACAACACAGCAAAACAACAACTACCTTCCCAGTAGCTCCCCAACAATATTGAAATTACCTTAACAAGGTGTTAAGGGCTTATAGAAATCAAGGTCCGAGTCTGGTAGCCTTGCTTCTTCTGCAAAAGAGCTCTTGCAGCCTCTCTGCTGCACCGAGTCTCCACCCCCTTACTGGGTCAACCCATTCTGGGCCAACCCATTCTGGGCATAGGGGTTACACACACGCAAAATAATGCGTTTTCAAACCACTTTCACAACTGTTTGCAAGTGGATTTTGCCATTCCGCACAGCTTCGAAGAACACTGAAAGCAGTTTGAAAGTGCATTATTCTGCATGGGCGGAATGAGCCTCAGTGAGAAACTTGGATATCACATGAAATAAATAGTAATACAGCATTATTTTTTGAGACTGGAAATATTCTGGCAAGGAGTGGCAAAGAGGAGGGGAATCAGATTTTAAAATATGAATCTTCAATTGAAAATTCCGTTTTCATTTTTTAAAAACTAATTTGAATGTTAAGTGCAGGAAATTGGTTTCATTATTTAATCGCCTCCAAGTGCAGATCTATACAACATGGTTTTATTAATAATTACATTCTGTATGCTTTACATTAGGAATGCTTTGATACTGTCTCCTTTGCTATGTTCATGGTCAAAGCCACTAAACTGGCATCTCCTTAATAGCATACTTTATTCCTTTATGTATACTGTAAAAGCAGTGGAGGAGTGGTTGGTTTACATTTTGACATTCCATCTTAATGGGATGTATATTAAACTTTACAAATCTTTTATAGCTGCAATTTTGTAATAGAGAACAGTTTTACGTCCTTTTAAAAGTTCGCATGTACTTTGGCCGGCGGCCATGAATAATAAACGATTAAGCTACTTTGGCTTACGAACGGTGATAGGTACCAGTGAAATTAAAATTCAAACTCTTCTAGTTTGTACATCTTGTGGAATTTTTTTTAAAATTAGTTGTAACTTTTTAATTAGTTGGCTTCACCAACATGCACTTTGAATTTGCAGTCCATTTAATCACCAGATACTGTTTATGCTAATTATGCTAATACTGAGCATCTAATGAACAATAGTAGGTATTCAATGGGCAGCCCCGTCTAAAGCCAGAGGCCCCACCGCCTCCAAGAGGGCCTTCCGGAGTTGTGGGAAGCAAAAAAAGTTCCACTCTGCCCCCCTCCTGCCAGAAAGCCCCCAGAAAGCCCTGCCCCCCTCCCACCAGAAAGGTCTCATGCCATCCAAAGCATGACATATGTCTGAGAGTGGAGATGCCACACTCCCAGCCAAAAATCCTGGGAGGGAGCTGACTAATATCATATCTGCCCTCAGGAATGCTCCCATACACATACTGGTGTCTGTTTGGAATGCCAGTGCAGCCTGGTCTTCTGGGTTTCACTGTGGCAATGCTCCAGGGAGGGCAAATGCACCCCTACAAAGCTGCCCCACTCCCTCAAGTCCTTTCGCCCGCCCCCACCCCTGCCCCCCTGCCCCCTTTGGATGGGGCTCTAATTCACAAGAAACAATTTTCAAGGCAATTTTGCGAGGAAAATTTTTGCATCCTCTCCAATAAAGCTAGAACGCAGGGGCATCCAGTAAAGTTGATGAGCAATGAATTCAGGACAGACAAAAATACATATTTTTAATCTGAATGAGAAATTAAATTGGGGGATTCACTGAAAATGGATGTAGCAATGGAGACAACCACAGATGGCTTTAAAAACAGATTGGAGAGGGGATGGATCTATCAATGGCTATTGGCCAAGATAACTTAAACAGAACCTCCAGGTCCAGAGGCAATAAACCTTTGGATACCATGGCTGAGAGTCAGAATCAAGGGAAGACTCTATGCCCTGTCTGTTGCCCAGTTAGGTACCTCTTATGTTCACCTATAGCAAAAGGATGTGATCTTGTGTAGACTGACAACATCAGTCTACTTTTCTAGGGAGCATATAAAATAACATGAATACTTGTGTATTATGTTGTATATCTGTAAACTGGCATATTAAGAAGAAGAAGAAGAAGAAGAAGAAGAAGAAGAAGAAGAAGAAGAAGAAGAAGAAGAAGAAGAAGAAGAAGAAGAAGAAGAAGAGGAGGAGGAGGAGGAGGAGGAGGAGGAGTTTGGATTTATATCCCCCCCCCTTTTCTCTCCTGCAGGAGACTCAAAGGGGCTTACAATCTCCTTGCCCTTCCCCCCTCACAACAAACACCCTGTGAGGTGGGTGGGGCTGAGAGAGCTCCGAGAAGCTGTGACTAGCCCAAGGTCACCCAGCTGGCGTGTGTGGGAGTGTACAGGCTAATCTGAATTCCCCAGATAAGCCTCCACAGCTCAGGCGGCAGAGCTGGGAATCAAACCCGGTTCCTCCAGATTAGATACACGAGCTCTTAACCTCCTACGCCACTGCTGCTCCATTAGAAATATTAAGATGTTTGTGCATCACCTTTTCACACTCACAAGTAAGTTAATGAAAATGTAATCAAACAGCTACCCGTGTACATGTTAGTTGCTGAAATAAGGATTTTAATCACTATATTATTGCAAATTGTGAATAAGCTGTTGTCATTCCGGGGGGGGGGGGGGGGGGTTGTTATTGTTGTTGGTTTCAATTCACCCCATTTTCTTGCTTAATTATTCTTTCGGTCTGTTGGGGTTTTTCCCCCATCATTTTATGCCATTTATATGCCACTGACGCAAAAACAATATCGAAACACTTGTTCGTTTTAACAGGTAACATTTGGCATAAAGGATGCTGTGCAAAAAGCGTCACAGGTTTTTTGACAGTGTCAAAAAGGGGGCATGTTCAAATAAAACCAAACAGTGCTTGAAATTTTGTCTTATCTTTACTATAAATGTGGAAACAGGAGTGATTGGCCCTCGTGGTAGCCAGATGATTTAACATCACAGCTTGGTACCAACCTGTTTCAGACCTTTAGTATTATAATGACAAGCAATTTTTGGCTCGATACCTTAAGCTTGTTAGTATTTTCCCATTAGAAATAAGTATCTGCCTTCCAAAAACCCCATTGCCCAAGATTAATGAATATTCTCTTTGTTTTTTAAAAAAAATATACTTTCACATTCTCTGTTCAAGAGGAACAGTTTCCAGTGAGTAATTAATCTGCACTTAGATTCAGGGACAAAATTATTTGCTTACAATCTTGGAATGCTGGCAATGAAGAGAGCGTTATTGTCAAGAGAGCGACAGCGTTGTAGGGGTGTTTGAGGACTGAGGAACTCAGGTGAACTCCTTAAAATAGACTCTGTAAAATGCGTATGATCTTTTTCTTATTAACTCATGCCAAGGTTTCCACAGAACTTTTTTTCATGATTATAAGTGAGCTTTTACCATCCTTACCTTAAGTAAACCGGCAAACCTCCCACCTGGGTATCTTTCATGCTGAGGTGATTTCAATTTCCCCACTGATGGCTCCTTCATCTGGACCAACAGCTAAAAACAGACCATGCTTATGAAATTATTAGAATGAGCAGCCTGTTTCCCGCCCCCCACCCCCCACCCCCAAAAAAATCTTTTTTTCCTTGTTAGGACTTTTTATGCAAATCCTTAAGCAGATGTACTATTTCAGGGTAGCCAAGACATTTTGTAGAGAATAAAAACTCAAAGCAAAGTTCAAAAGCCCAATTTTCACAGGAATTCAAGAAGAAATGCTGAGCAAAGTATATTTTAAAAACATTTGATGTGGTCATTTTTATATCCTTCATCATAATCAGAAATAGAAGTGTTCTAGGCAAACCTTCCTATGCAGGGGGAAAGGCAGTGGATGCGACTGACTTTCCTAAACAGCAACACTTTACTATAGAGTCGCTTATGCATGGAGTTCTTACCTCACGGATGTGAACTTAGCTGTGGGTTTTCCCGTGGGTTTTTAATTAAATGGGAAAAACCTATTGCAAAGTGTCCATAGCCAACCTGATTCACCACTTGTTTATGTGTGTCCCTGTCCATTTCTTTGTTCAGTCTGTGCAAAAGCAACAGCTCTTGTGTGGGCAGGGAATGCTGGGAGGAGCAAGAAAATCCAAAGAAAGGGAGATACATACTGATTCCCTTTGCTTTACCTTTGCTTTCCTGAAAAGTCGCACTTTGAGAGCTTTTGGAAACCATGGACATTCTCAGATCTGAGAGCACAGTGAGTTCCAAAGAAGGGAAAAGATGTGTGTAACTCAGAATCCAAGAAAAAGGAGGAGGAAGAAGAGGAGGAAGAAGAAGAAGAAGATGAGGAGGAGGAGGAGGAGGAAGAGTTTGGATTTATACCATGCTTTCCTCAACCCTAGAGAGTCTCAAAAGGTCTTAAAAACTCCCTCCTTTCCCCTCCCCACACTTTGTGAGGTCGGTGGGGCTGAGAAAGTTAAGAGAGTGCTGTGATTGGCCCAAGGTCACCCAGCAGGCTTCATGTGCAAGAGTGAAGAAACAAATTCAGTTCACCCGATTAGAGGGGTGCTGTGTGGTTTCCAGGCTGTATGGCCGTGTTCTAGCAGCATTCTCTCCTGATGTTTCACCTGCATCTGTGGCTGGCATCTTCAGAGGATCCTCTGATGATGCCAGCCACAGATGCAGGCAAGATGTCAGGAGAGAATGCTGCTAGAACACGGCCATACAGCCCCGAAAACCACACAGCACCCCAGTGATTCCGGCCGTGAAAGCCTTCGACAATACACCCGATTAGAGTTTGTCTCTCATGTGGAGGGTGGGAAATCAAACCCAGTTCTCCAGATTAGAGTCCCTGTTCCCCAGATTAGCATTTGCTGCTCTTAAGCATTACCCCATGCTGGAGTCCATTCAATGTGAAGGAAACCACAAGTGCACAAAAGCCCCAGGGTTCTTCTAAGATCAGAGCTTTAAACAGGGTTAAGTTGGTGTGGAAGGAAAGTCTGCATAAAGCATAAATGTGCAGGGTACCTTGTTTGTTTGTTTTTTGCCATCAAGTCCCAGAAGACTTATAGCAACCCTATTGAGTTTTCAGGGCAAAAGATGTTTGCCATGGCCTGGTTCCAAACAATGACTTCTGTGATAAGGATCCTATAATCCTGGTGAGCTTTGGAGGTCTTTCATACAAGTACGAGCAAAGGTCAGGACGGAGAGTGCGTGGCCGGCCCAAGGTTAACCAGCAAGATTCCGTGGCCCAAGCAGGGATTTCAACCTGGGCTTCCCAAGTCCTACTCCCCACACCTTAACACCTAAACTATGCTGGCTCCCAGTTATTTCCTTACCTGGGATTCTCATGTGGTGCAGAGAATTCTCAGCATCCTCACCAAAACACTATCCCCAAGATTCGTTGGAGGAAGCCAGCTAATAAAACCCAAACAAATGTGGGTTAGACTGAGAGACTTACCCAAACTCAAGAGATAGACTGTTCATGGCTGAGTAGGGATTTGTACCCAAGCCTTCCCAGTCTGCCCATCTAGCCAGACCACTGCACCACAATGAGATAACGTGAAGTAATTCGATTGCTTCAAATGTGTTAAGTATTGCTACCAGAATGGGTGGAATATGGGCAGCCACTTAGGTTGGATCCACATGGAGAATTTTGGATTCCAAACTGCAGCAGGATTTTGGCTTGTCATTCCCATGATATTGTTTTCTAATCGCCCATTTTCCAGGGCTTCCTTGCCCTGTTTGGTATGTTCTTTCCAGAAAGAAGAGGAGGAGGAGGGAGGAGGAGGAGGAGGAGGAGGAGGAGTTTGGATTTATATCTCCACTTTTTCTCCTATAGGAGACTCAAAGGGGCTTACAATCTCCTTTCCCTCTCCCCGCCCCCCCCAACAACAAACACTCTATGAGGTGGGTGGGGCTGGGAGAGCTCCAAAGAACTGAGACTAGCCCAAGGTCACCCAGCAGCCATGTGTTGGAGTGCACAAACTAATCTGGTTCACCAGATAAGCCTCCACAGCTCAATTGGCAGAGCGGGGAATCAAACTCACTTCTCCAGATTAGAGTGCACCTGCTCTTAACCACTTCACCACGCTATTAGTGTGTTAGCAAGCAGTCTGGATGAGATAGTGTGCTTTCGAAGGTCCTGTACACCATTTTCCTTCTGTCAGTCTTGCATCACTGCCCTTTTTCCTGCTATACCACCAGTGGGCTTTAGAGGGGCTTTAAAAAAAAAGATGGACCTTTCTATTGTGCTGTGGCACAATAACATTATGGCAACCAATTGCCCTGATCTAATAAGCAAAGTATGTTGTCGAGTCACACATTTCTCATGGGGATCCCATGAAGTTCTGCCCTGAGGGTTTTTCAAAGTAATAAATGAACAGTTTGTCGTTGCCTTCCTCTGCATAGAAGCCCCAGTCTTCCTTGGTGATCACCCTCCAAGTACCAACCCAGCTTAGCTTCTGAGCTCTGACAAGATCAGGATAGTCTTTGCTATTAAGGCTGCTATATGATCTAATAACTCTTCTGAATCCTCAGATTTCATTTTTGAAAAGTAAGTTAAAAGAAATCAATGCAATTCTGGATGGCAACAATAGGAGTATAGTGTCTAGATTGAGGGATGTCATTGTACCTCTCTATTCTGCACAGTTCTGGGCACCGCAATTCCAGAAGGATATTGACAAGGTGGAGGGGGTCCAGAGGAGGGCAACCAAAATGGTAAAAGGTCTGGAATCCATGCCCTACGAGGAGAGACTTAGGGAGCTGGAGATGTTTAGTTTGGTGAAGAGAAGGTTAAGAGGTGATAACCCTTTTAGATATCTGAAGGGATGACATGTTGGTGAGGGAGAAAGCTTGTTTTCTGCAGCTCCAGAGACTAGGACCAGGAGTAACGGGTTGAAGGTGCAGGAAAAGAGGTTCCACCTAAACATCAGGAAAAACTTCCTGTCAGTAAGGGCTGTTTGACAGTGGAATGCACTACCTCGGAGTGTGGTGGAGTCTCCTTCTTTGGAGGTTTTTAAAGAGAGGCTGGATGGCCATCTGTTAGGACTGCTTTGATTATGAGTTACTGCAGGGGGTTGGACTTGATGGCCCTAGTGGTCTCTTCCAATTCTATGGCCCCTTCCGCACACGCAGAATAATGCATTTTCAAACCACTTTCACAACCGTTTGCAAGTGGATTTTGCTATTCCGCACAGCTTCAAAGAGCATTGAAAACAGTTTGAAAGTGCATTCTTCTGCATGTGCGGAAGGAGCCTATGATTCTATGATTCTAAGTCTCTAGCCCTGCTCACTGTAGAGGTATAACAGAAAAGGTGGGATCCAGAAGGCTTTTCTTACATTCTTATAAGAGCAAAGTTCTACTTTGTGTTCCCATGGGGATCAAAGGCAGGGTATAAATGAAGTAACTAAATACTAAGTAAGTAAATAAATGCTCTGTTCTATGCATGTAGGAATAAAGTCCACGTCTTGGAACAATTTGACAAAAATTGGATCCAATCTGAGCGAGTCGGTGAAACATGGAAAGAAAATTGTTCTTCCAGCCCTCCCTTGTTAAACCTTCAACAGAGCGCAAGCCAGGAGACACGGGGGGAAGCAGCAAACAAACAGACACGGCCAACATCCTGCTGCTCTTATGAAAGGAATATTACAAATTCTTAATCAGCAGTGGGGATTTTGGAAATAAACATTTTTTTAAAGAATGACAGGCCTGTACAACAGAATCATGGGATGTAACATCAAAATATCCAGAAGGAGACAGTTACGGCTGAGTGAGCAGAGCCGTGGAAATATGGATGTGGAAGAGAGTAGCCATTACCAGAAGCTTCGTACAAGAAGTTCCCTCAAGCTTCTCAGCATGTGTGAGGAACAAACACCAACAATGGATCCAGAGACAACGGCCTGTTGGCAGAATTGCGCTATGCTTGACCTAAACCAAACATGCTGCCCAGAGAAGGTACTCAAGGGGGCTAGAAATGTCTGGGCTTTAATTGAAGGAAATTGACCGACAGGGTTTTGGTTTTTTTTTCCGTTAAAAAGAAAGTTTTAATATGATTTGTCCCCAGAGTCAAAAAAATAAAATCTGGAATGTAGAACTAAACAGGAATAGCAGTTGGAAGAAAACATAAAATTGTGTGAAAACAATATGCCCTTTATGAAATAGCTGGAAATAAAGTTTTGTTTTGTTTTGTTTTGTTTTTTAGAAGTAAAGAGCACAAGGCGGACGCTCAAGAAAACAGCTCACTTGTTTCAAAGTCAGTTTTCTATTTCAAATGAACATTTTTCGCAGACTTGCCAGCCAGCCAGCGTCCTTCAGAACATATGAGACTGATTCCACATTTGGTTGAGGTACTCAGGGATACTCCCAGACCTTCTTGATCTTATGGTAAAAAGGGCCCTGTTTCTATAATTTGTTCAGCTGGCAGGCATCACAAGCTGCTAGACCTCAGTGACTCTGCCTCTTCACTCCAGATTCAGCACAACTACTCTTCATAGCCAGCACCACATCAGAAGTTAGTAGAACATTTTTCTCATAAACTGGATCTCATTACCTTCATTTATGTTGCTTTTATCCTATTTAAAAATTCCACTCCAAGCTACGCTTGTTCCCTGGCCGGGGGTGGGGAGGGACGGGGGAGTGTCAAATCCAGGTTGGGAAACTCCTAGAGCAGGGGTCTGCAACCTGATGTTCATGGACTACAATTCTCATCAGCCCCTGCCACCATGACCAATTGGCCTCAGTGGGGTACAATGGCATGGAATCCACCTTCCAAAGCATCCATTTTCTCCAAGGTCTCTGAAGTTTAGGCCCCTTCCGCACACGCAAAATAATGCGTTTTCAAACCACTTTCACAACTGCTTGCAAGTGGATTTTGCTATTCTGCACAGCTTCAAAGAGCACTGAAAGCAGTTTGAAAGTGCATTATTCTGCATGTGCGGAATGAGCCTTAGAGATGACTTGTTATTTCAGGGGATCCTCAGGTACCACCTGGAGGCTGATATATCCCTAGCCACATTGAAAGTAGAGAAAGCTAGAAAACCTAATGTGTTAGAGATGTTCGCAGCTAAGCAGGGGCCTCATTACCCTGTCTTTGGGCCACTCCTCACTTACCTCATCTGAGTGCAACCCCACAGCAACCCCTTGTAGAAAAGCCTCCGTGGCTTTTGACCATGGAGACATTTGTTCCCCACTCATTTTCCATTCAGGAAATAGCGCGGGGTTCCACATCAAGAGTCAAAGAGGCAATCGAGCGTTCTGATTGGCTGGCACGCGTGTGCGTCATTTACACGTGGGAGTTGCAGCCAGCTGAAGGCAGGGCTCCATTTTGATTGGCTGACCCAAAAAGTTGGTTTGGATAAGCTGAACGCATTGTTTTGAGACGTCTGAACATGCTGACGTCACTACCCGTTGCAAATTGCTTGGGCAGAAAAACGAAAGTAAAAATCGGTTTCGGTTTACACCGCTGACAACCCTGTGCTCAGCGGCACTTTGCCAAGCTGCAAAACCGTGGAGCTCAAGCAAAAAAGAACAAAAAAGAGCAATGTTGGCACGTCTTGTTGTGCACACGTCTCAATTTCCGAGCACTTTCTGACGGGGACACCCTCCCTAAACAAAATGGCGGTTCCTGTTTCCTGATTGGCCGGAAGCTGCGCGTCAGAGCAAATCAGCCGCGCATAAACAGCCAAGGTTCCCCACCCATTTTTGAAAATGTTGCTCTTTGCAGAGGACCTAATTTGCCGCTCGACAAGGAGGTGGGAGAGCGGCAAATTAAGGGCAGCTGCGCAGTGGGCGCTGGTGATGTGGGGAACGTCCATCCTCCTCGTGTCTTTTAAAGAGGTGACCCCGCGGCTTATGGTGAGTGGGGAGTGGCCCTTTGTATCTTGGTACACAAGAGTCAAGCTAGGCTTTATATAGTGGTGCAGAGGCCAAATAAAACCCAATTTCAGAAAAAGAAAAATTTCATTATCGAAATAAGCAGTCATTGGATATGAAAAAGACCTCAAAGGTTGAGGAACACTTGATGAACAACAGTTGAGGAAAGGGGAATAAATAGGCACTTAAAATTCCATCCTGTATTGAGAGTTTAAACTTATGACATGATAGCATAGATAGTTATAGGGATGTCATATTGGTGAGGGAGCAAGCTTGTTTTCTGCTGCTCCAGAGACTAGGACCAGGAGTATTGGGTTCAAGGTGAAGGGAAAGAGATTCCACTTAAACATCAGAAAAAACTTCCTGACAGTGGGCATTTCCCCACTCACCCTGATCCCCCCTATGCCGCACGCTGCTCTCAGCACGCGGCATCCCAGGCACACGCCCGGGCATCCCCAAAAGGCGCCGTTAAGAAGAGCGCCTGGGATGCCGCGCGCTGAGGGGGCGCAACAGGGGCAGCATTGGGGCGGCTGCACTGTCGCCGCCCATGTCGTGGGGAGTGCCGGGGGACCCCGCGCTACTCTCCTCAAGTAGCGCGGGGCTTAAGGTAAGTGGGGAAAGGCTCAGTAAAGGTTTTTCAACAGTGGAATGCACTACCTCGGAGTGTGGTGGAGTCTCCTTCTTTGGAAGTTTTTAAAGAGAGGCTGGATGGCCATCTGACAGTAGTGCTTTGATTGTGTGTTCCTGCATTGCAGGGGTTGGACTTGAAGGCCCTTGGCGTCTCCTCCAACTCTATGATTCTATGATTCTAAAGAAATTGGGAGAATAATGTTGACGTTTCCAGATTTGTTGTTCGGAAGCTGTTTGTATTTTTTTTAACCTTTCTCTGCCATCTTTTTTCTTTTCACTCATGTGTTCTCATTTTATCCTTGGTGATTCATCAAAATGTCTCCCATGTGACTACAGTTGAAAGGTCCCCCTGGCCACTGGTGGGGGATTGGGGGGGTTGCCAAATTCGGGGTGGGTAACTCCTGGAGATTTGGATTGGAGCCTGGGGAAGACAGAGCCTCAGTGGGGTACAGTGCCATAGGGTCCACCCTAGAAAACATTCAGCTTCTCCAGGAAAATTTATCTCTGCCATCTGACCTGTAAATCCGGGCGATCTTGAGAAAGCAGGGTGTCAGAGAAGCCTATACTTTGGCTGGCTGCAGTTTAAAAGGGATTACGAAACACAACTCCACCTTCAACTTTTTGGAAAGGTAATTTTATGTTAGCATCTGAGCATGCATTGAGTGCAAAGTCCAGCATTCACTTTGCAAATGTTTTTATACAGATACTTCAGGTGAAGTGCTATTTCACCATAATCCTCTCAGAAAATAAAGTTTGCGTGGGGTGGTGAGTGCACATAAATTCCATCACGGGGATCCAATGAATTGCCAAGGTTATAACCGCCTCCCCAGTTCTTAGGAAACACTCAGACACATGTCCTGACAGAGAACGTCAGTTGCCAAGGAAGAAAACAACACAAAAGAGCCATCCGTGCAAACAGGCAAAATTTCCTCAGCATCTCTGCAAGGAATACTGGCCCAAACTTTAAGCTGAGAAAATTGGCATTTGCCCCTTCTAAATATTTGTCTACCCCTATGGAGACAAAAAATGTGTTACAAATTGATTTCGTTTTAACTGCAAAATAATAAACAATTCACTCAAAGTGAAAGGAATTCAGATCAGCCACAGGGCTGAGATGACCCCAATTAACCAGTACCCATAATTCTATAACAACAACAACAACAATCTACCATGTGAGATTTTACAAATGTCGTAGTAAAAGGCTCCCATCTTTTCTCCTATATTTATGGCTACAAAACTGTATAGCCTATCCAGCTGGGTACCTTAAAGTCTTTGAGGTCATTTGGTTTATAGAGGATTTGGAATGACTGTTGTGGAGATCCTTGTATTAGCTGGACCAGACGATATGTTTCATCCACTTCTTTACATATGAAGAGAAAAAACACACCTTCCCTCACCATTTATCTCTCGTAGCCAACTGACAAAACAAAATCTATGAATTCAGTTCTGAGGAGTGTGTTTGGTTTTGTGTAAAAACTAGAGCACAAAGGAGATGGGAGTTAATTCCTGTCACGCGCCCCCACACACACACGTACACACAGTTTGCCTTATTGCACAATGATAACACTCTGTTTTTCTCCCTAGCGGGGACCCAAAGAGCCTTTCAACATCCTTCCCTCCTCCATTTTATCCTCATAACAGCCCTGTGGGGTAGGTGAGCCAGAAAGCAAAGAGACTGACCCAAAGGTTACCAGCACTTTTCTGAGGCAGAGTCTTTTCACAATCTAGCCCGATACTCTAATAACGGTGCGATGCAGGCTCTTTTTTCTAGCACAGAGGATTCCCATTATGATTTGTCAGGTGAAAGAAACACAAGCAGCTCCCTGTTTCCTATAGTCCAATTTGTTCAAAAATTGGACACCTTGTTTATAAATGTTAATGGATGAGATCAGGATCCCCAATATCTACACTGGTTTTAGAGAGTATTCCTGATCTAATCCTCACTCCAACAGTAATTGATAGTAGGTCAGTCGCATGTCTTATTTAGCCCTAAGGATTTTCCACAGCAAAAAAAGGTGTTGTGAGAGAATGTGAAGTCTGGAACTCTCCTGGATTTACAATTTATATCCAAACTACAACTGATCTTCAGGCTTCCAGTTGCCCTGAAAAAATGGCTGCTATGGAGACTGGACGATCCTTATACATAATCCTCTAAGGGTTGGAATGTCACAGGGATGAACCCCCAGCCAATGGGCGCACAGGATTCACAAAATGAGTCCCATGTGCCCATTGGTTGGAAGTTTGTCTCTCACATTCCAACTTCTCCCCCGGCCCCTCCCAACCCAAGTATCCTGCCCACTGGCCGTCAGCCCCCTCTCCGTTCTCCTGTGCCCCCTCCCAGACCCCTGAACAACAAACCCGCCACTGCCCGCCAGCCCTCTCCCCATTCTCCTGCACCTTCTCCCAACCCCCCAACAACACGCCCTCTGCCTGTGTGCCCTCTCTTAATCCAAATGCAAAAAAGACAAATCAGTAGGTTCTAGATTAAATCAAGTCTGAACTCTCACTCAAAGCTAAAATGACTAAATTGAGGATATTGTACTTTGGTTGCATTGTGAGAAGAAAAGAGTCCCTGGCCCTTTCCGCACGGGCCAAGAACAGCGCCCTAGGGACGGCAAAAACGCCGTCCCTAGGGAGCGGTTCGCATGGGGGGCGCAACTGCATCGCAGCCACGCCACCCTCGCTCCCCCCCAGCGGCATGAAGCCACTGTTTCCCAACCTCGCTCCCCGAGCGAGGTTTTTGGAAAACAGCGGCTTCCAACCGCTGCCGTGCGAATGGCAACAGCTGGAAGGCGCCATTCCCCCCCCCTTGCCCAAATGCCTTACCATGTCCTCTGGCCTCCAGCGCGTCGCACAGGCCAGGGGACCGCGATCCCCTGCCATCGCGACTTCCGGTAGCTGTCACGCCGGGGGGAGCAGGAGAGCGTGTCACACCTGGCCACCAGTGCAATGCGCCGAGGAGGAGCCAGGAGGTGCTCGACATGGTAGAGGCAACTGCGCAACCTGCCCAGCGGAGAGCCTTTCGCCGATCTTACGCTACCTACAACCCGGGACCGTTAGGTGCTTCATGTCACGCCCGACCCAACCCACCAAGCGTGGCCATGCGAGGAAAAAAAGGAACAACAACAATCGCTGGGGAAACATTGAAGGCAGCAAGAAAAGAGGAAGACCTAAACAAAGATGGATTGACTCAGTCAAAGAAGCCAAGGTCTTCAGTTTGCAAGACCTGAGCAAGACTATTGATGATAGGACATTTTGGAAGTCCTATTCATCAGTCACCATGTGCTGGAAGCTACTTGATGGTACTTAACACATACACAGTGGGCATTGTCATAAAATGGCCGCCATGGTGGTGGGGCCAATCACAAAATTACTGCCACAGGGGCCAGGCAAATCGTAAAACATTGTGAGGTTCTCAGTACTGCTGTCAGACTGACCAGATAATACAGGACTAGTTGGACTGACAATCTGGTTTATAATGCAGTTCCATGAATTCATCAAGGAACAGATGCATTAATTTCAGTGGATATTATCCCCACTCAAATGAGTCTGCAAGGATTGGGTTGGTATTATTTTTTGTCTAGCTTTGAGCTCATTATTTCCTACAGTCTGTGACTCATTCTTTCCCTATTGTCATTATTATTATGTAAAAACAATGAGAGTTTTTTATGTATCATAAAAAAGTCACAAAAATGAAGATTCTGCTAGTAACTTCTTCATATTCTGAACTCTTTCTGTCAAACCTAAACTGGTTCCTATTTTTACTTGGACATGATGTTATAATGCATTAAGGTAACTCATCCTTGCAAGGAGAAACAAACAATTCCTAACTTTTATTCTTTAAAAGGAGCTAGCTAGCTACTATATGTACTGCTTTTAAATTTTAAAAAATCTGAATATATTCTGTTAGACATTAGGAACTTGGATATTAACTAATGAAAATCTGAACTAAATCCTTTTGGGGGGGTCTTCTATAATATTCCTCAAATGATTGCAGGAAGTCGAGCTTGCGGGTGGCATGAACAGTTTAAAGGTGGAACTGGTCAGTCCAGACGCTTAGTTTGATCCTGGCCTCAGCAAGACCTAGGCAGAGGTGGGATCCAGCAGGTTCTCACAGGTTCCCGAGAGTAGGTTACTAATTGTTTGTGTGTGCCAAGTGATTTTGCCACGTGATTTTTGCCTTAGTTACGCCCCTCCTCTCAGCAGTAGCGCGCAGAACTTGAAGCAGTCTAGCAGGAGGTGCACCGGCGTGCGTGGCAGCCTGCGCCTGCGTGCATTTGTTTCCCGCCCATGTCCTTGCCACAGCCCCGCCCAAGAACGCCCCGCCCCTGGAATGCCCAGCTTCGCCCCCATCATGCCCCGCCCATGGTGCTACACCACAGTTTGAATCCCACCACAATGGGACCCTGTTACTAAAATTTTTGGATCCCACCACTGGGCCTAGGTTGAGCTTGAAGCCTGCAGTTTAAAGCTGGACTGGGCCAAGCTGAGGCTGACATCAAATAGCCCTAAGGCCCCCCCACACACACACACACACACAACTCTATGTGGAGTTCTGAGGCAGTGAGAGCCCAGCTAGCCCCTCTCCTGAACTCCCCACTCGCCAGCGTTCAACTGTGGCCCAGCCCTGAACTCCAGGGGGAAGGAAGGGGTGCAGTTGTAAGGGAATGGGACACAGGTTTTTTTGGGGGGGGGTGCCCAGGGTAAGCCTCAGATGCCGTTTTACACAGCTACGCCCTTGGTCTCTTTGACTACCCTGTGCAGAGAAAAGTGAGATGGAAGTAGTCTAAATAAGTAAATAAAAAGAACAGTCAACTCATAGAACAGGATATTGCTGGACATCCCTAAGAAAGGAAACCATGTTTTTTTAAAAAAAAAATCAAATCATTTTCAATATTTATTTAATTGTGACCACAACTGTACTGCGGAAAAGATCAATTAATTCAGAAAATAGAGTTGGGATTATACTGGTAAGCATAGGTGATCTGCCCTTTCTCTGAACCCAATGTAACGTCCAGGGCCAAAAGTGTACAAGTTGAAATTTAACAAATCACTCCCATGCATCTGTTGAGCAAGGCCACAGAAGGCTGTACAGCGTGTGCCTCTCTGTGTTATTCTATCCTGTTGCCAAGACAGTAACTCTGAAGCACTATTCAAAATTGGTTTTTTTTAAAAAAAAAACGAGTAGAACAGAATATTGGATGCAAAGAATTTCCCGCTGTTTTGTTGCTTTTTGATGAGTGAAGCTCATGTGGAATTTTGTTTTAGGTTCCTGTCTTTTCAGGTACATTTCAAGCAGTTTTCAGGGCAGCTTCTCCTCCATTCTCTTTGCCCCGTTTTTAATGTTTCATCGGCAGTAAATTACTTAGCGTGCGAAGTCGTGGGGAGTTCAGCAGATTCTTTCGTACCAACTTTGGCAGAACTACAGTTGTTTAAATGGTGCTTGTAAACAAATTCGCAGTTGTTAAATTATTTGAATTCCCACCACCGAACCTGTTTGCTATAAATTATTTGAATCCCCACCACTTCGGCTACACTTGATAGGAGTGGTACCCTCGAAATGCGCCCGATAGATTCGATCTGGAGAATTATTCTCTCTCCGGTGATTTCCTGAAAACGGCGTATTTCGAGGGACGCCGTTTTATGCTTATGCATGTGCTAACGCCAGGTTTTGCACCATGAGGCGTAATGCCATTTCTAAGTACACGCTAGCGTACCAGCAGCATTTTTGCGTACCCTTGTCAGCCACCAAAAATCGAGGCGGCCGATGATTTTCGAGTGCAGAAATCGGCACCTGGCAATCGTTGATTACTGAAATCGACGATTATCGAAGGCGTCGATTTTCGAGGTACCACTGTACGTATTAAATTAAATTACCCAGAAATACCCAGACACCCGTAACTTTTTTTAAAAAAAGAAAATTCTGCCACCACTCGGAACTAGAGGTGGGCGACAACGACAAATGGCACCACCAACCCTAGTTCTGGGTGAGCTCACAACCCTGTGAGGTAAATTAGGCTGTCAGAGGAGGACTGACACAAAGTGCAAGAGTGGGAGCTTGAACTAACCATCACACCATGGTGGCCCACTAATATTTTCGAATCTTTTTCCATGTTAAAGTTTGCTGTTCCTCGTTCACCGCTTCATTTGTAATATATTTTATACTATTTGGATGTTTGTTCTTCAATTTTTTGAAAAAAAATTATCCCAGTCATCATTTTTAAGGGAGCTACCAATAAGAATATAGGATCAGAACAAGACTTGCTGGATCAGACCAGTGGTCCATCTAGTCCAGCATCTTGTCTCACACAGTGGCCAACCAGCTACTCTGCGGGTTTAATGCTAATAATCGAGCCCAGCAGCCTAGGCCAGCCTAGATGTGTGGGAGGGCACTCTGTTTGCGCGTGCCCACAGAGAGGGCTCTGAGTGCCACCTCTGGCACCCGTGCCATAGGTTCGCCACCACTGGCTTAGAGACCAAGGCCTTCCCTTGATGTTGCCTCCTAACACTGGGATTCAGAGACTAACTAATGGTGAGCAGAAAAAGGAAACAACTCTCCTTTGATCATTCCTCCCATCTCTTTCATTGGCTGTTCGCGTAGCGCCTAGTTTGACTCCTTGAGGACACGAAGTCCTGATCTTCGTAATGTGGCATAAGCCTCTAAAGCGTAACTTAGGGGAAAGATGAATTCCAAATTAATTTTCTTGCTGAAACGTATCTCGCAAAGTATGTTGCGGTGTTCTCTTGACGAACGTTTTATTAGCCAGAAGAGATTTTTAAAACATGTTTCATTTGTATCAAACCGAATCTCGCAGCAGTAATGGATGACTCACGGTCGTGGTAAGATCTTGCCAGATGAAGTGTGTGAGCAATTCAATAGCAAAGTCAAGCATCATGAAAATAACAAGAATGTACTTGAGGAAGGGAGGGAGGTGAACTGAGTTTACTTTCCCAAATGCTTCTCGAAATCCTTTGTGAATTTATGTCAAATATTTGCCATGTGCTACCACAGTGCTTGGAGATGCTGCAGGTAGGCTTCGAAATTTTCATTTGGCACCCCTGTAGCACTGGATTCCAATAGTTGATATCTGTCTCTTGATATTTTCCAGTATTGTATATTAGGCACACACTGGTATTTAATCGTTGCCAGTTGTGGCAGCTGCTATCCATGATAGTTTTAATATGGCTTACGGGTAAGGCAGCAATAGCCTGTCCACTATGCAAAACTTAGCACTTGTGTAGGGCACCAAAGGTGAAGGGGTGCCTGATAGCCCGGCCACCCCCATGGTTTATCTGGGTGCCCACCACCCAGCTGTCTCTCCCAGACCATCAGGGGAAAAGAAAAGGATACAGCACACTGGCACCCTTCATCCATCTGCTGTGAACAAGAAGGACAGCAGTGGCTTTTCACCTCTTGTGGCTGGGTACCACCACACCACACCTCACCTGTCCACTGGTCGATGAGAAGAGCAGGCACTGGTTTCTCACCTCCTCATGGCCAATGGGGGAGAGGAAGGTGGGAGCAATTTCCTGCCTCCCTATGGCCCGGCAGAGAGTGGGTGCAAAGACGACAGATGTCACCTAACTATTGGGTGTTTAAAGCTCCTTGCTCCTGTCCTTAAAGAAGAAGAGGAGTTTGGATTTATATCCCCCCCTTTCCCTCCTGTAGGAGACTCAAAGGGGCTTACAATCGCCTTGCCCTTCCCCCTTCACAACAAACACCCTGTGAGGTAGGTGGGGCTGAGAGAGCTCAGAAGAACTGTGACTAGCCCAAGGTCACCCAGCTGGCGTGTGTTGAAGTGTACAGGCTAATCTGAATTCCCCACATAAGCCTCCACAGCTCAGGCGGCAGAGCGGGAAATCAAACCCAGTTCCTCCAGATTAGAATACACCTGCTCTTAACCACTACGCCGCTGCTGCTCCCATATAATTGTTGGCCCTCTAGCTTTGTAAGAAGGAGGCCATTTAATGACTGGAGCTGCTGGCTGAAAACTAATGAAATTAACTAATGCTGCAGAGGCCCCAGGGAAAAGGGGCTGTTTGCAAGTGAGCTGCAGAAACAGAGTGCCACTGGAGCAAAGGAGGGCAAGAGAGACAGACAGGCGGACAGACCAAAGGGGTAGTGGAAAAGGAAAGAAGCAGAGAAAGAAAAGAGAGGGGGAGGGCCGAGGGGGGAGAGAGGCCCCAGAATGCCGAGACCTTCTGCTCTCAGGAAAATCCTTTCCCCTGTAGGTGCCCCCCCCCCCCGCCCCAATTATTATACAGCGCAGCTACTTTTCTCAAGGAAAGTGCTTGCTCGTAGTTTGCAAGATTGGGGGACGGGACGGGGTGGGGATCCACACACGCTACTTTAAGATCTCTGAAGAAATGCCAACGGCCAGATAGAAAAGCAGCCATAAATGTGTGTAAAGCAAGAAGTGCTGGGAGAGCCCATTGCGGAGCAAACAGCCTCGGAGTAAGTGCGGCATGCATAAAGGGCCAGAGTTCAATCTGAGTCCGTCTCCCCACTTTATCCCTAAACTGGGACAAGTAATCTTGCCCTAACGTGTTGCCACTTAGTGTGCCGCAAACAGGAATCTTGCCCCAATATGCCTCTGGTCCCACCGCATGCTAGCCAGCAGTGAGTAATTGGCCTGTTAGTAAAAAAATTTTTTACATGTGCATCAAAACTCCTCTCAAGGGCCCCTTCCGCACACACAAAATAATGTGTTTTCAAACCACTTTCACAACTGTTTGCAAGTGGATTTTGCCATTCCGCACAGCTTCAAAGAGCACTGAAAGCAGTTTGAAAGTGCATTATTCTGCATGTGCGGAATGAGCCAAGGAGATTTTCACTAGCCAGTCCGTTCTAGGCAGAAAGAAGCAGCATTGCAAAAAGAAGACATCCACTTCCAAAATGGACTCTGGCAGTAAATCTCCACACTTTCAACTGTTGTCTTCCTCAGTGGAATCCCATAAGAAGACTGTTATTTCACTTGCTTTGAATCAATGCCGGGAAGACAAATTGTGTTGCTTAGTATAGAAAAGGCAACTTTGGAGGAAGAGCGTTTGGTTACAGATATAAATAATACGGAAACGGATTTAAAAGGGACAGCAACAGCTGAGGTGGCTGATAGTAAACTGCAGGACGTGAAGAGAAGTTTAAAATCATTCAATGAGAAATTAAAACATCTTTTTTAAACATAATTTTTAAATACTAAATTACAAGTGATTGCTGTACAGAACCAAGGAAAACAGCAAGGAGCATGACCTGTTTATATTACTCACTGCATTATTTTATTCATTTTTTACTCTGTTTGCTTAATAAAGGTTATTAACTAAATTACGAAATTCCAGCCATGAAAGCCTTCGACAAATATATTTTAATTTTTTTTTACAAATCATAATGACATAGCAACAAATAATAGGAAAAAAAAGAACACAAGAAAGAACACAAGAAAGATATTATACAAACACATAAAACAGATTTAGTGTCAGTTGGTCCACCTGAAAAGAAATTCCTTTCAGGTAACTTTAGAAGACAAGCTGAGGGATTGCTTCAGAATTTCAGGAGCAGAGGCTACCCTAACTACAGATTAGAGTCTGCTCTTAAAAAAGGTACAATCAACCAATAGACAGGATCTTCTGAAAGAGAGACTTCAGTCTCAGAAAGAGAAGAGATTAGTGTATGCCCTGGATTTCGCACCAGGTTCCCATACCATCTGTGGGATCATCAGTCAACATTGGCACATAGTCAGGTCACTTCCAGGGCCGTTTCTTCACACGCCTTTTGTTGCGCGCTACTTGCTCCAAGTAACGTGGGGTCCAGCGGCACTCCCCACTACCGGAGCGTGGACAATGCAGCTGCCCCGATTCTGCCGCCCTCGTGACCCCTCAGTGCGCGTCATTCAGAATGGCACCTTTTGCAAAACCCCGCGCAGGGAACGGGCAGTGGGGAGCATGACTGCGCGCTCAGAAACCCCCGCAGTTAACGAAGCCCGGTAAGCCCCACTTTTCTTTTCAAAGTGGGGAAACGGCCCAGGTTGCAGCCTGCCCCCCAGGGCTGGTTTCAGAAAAAATAAAAATTTGAAACAGAGTCTGGTTAGAACTGATATTGAGCCTTCTAAAATTCATTTCCCTGTCGAAAGTGTTTGCACTAACCCAAGGTCACCCAGCAGGCTTCATGTGCAGGAATGGGAAAAAAATTCCAGTTCACTAGATAAGAGTCCGCCAATCAGGTGGACGAGTGGGGAATCAAACCTCCAGATTAGAGACCACCACTCTTAACCACTACACCATGCTGGCTATCCTGCCTTGCAGGGTTGAGCGTAAAACAGAGGAGAAGAGAACGAAGGTAGGGTATACGTAAAGTAAATAAGTTAATCTGGAGAATGCCTCAGTATTCTGGCAACATTTGGAAAAAATATTTGGCATTAACATTTGTAAGGGAGCTTTGCAAATCCAGGCTTCTTGCTGCCCCACCATGTGACTGGTGATATTGTTAGCAGATTGGAGAAAGGCATCCAAGTCTATGCATCTTTACATTTTGTCTTGCAGACACACGGCGGTTTCTTTCGGTGGCAGCTGTAAACGATTAGCCGTGACAATGAGCTCGGACTGAAAAAAAAACCCGAATGGCTACTTTTCCGATGGTTGCAACATTATCACACGGTCTTTATATTTGTTTCCTGCCATGAAGCTGAACTTCATATGGGGAGGGGGGGACCCGCAACCACAAGAGGAAAGGTTAAACAAGGACGCTAGGAAAAAAAACCTCTTCGTCAATCAACGTACGTAATGCACCGAGTTATTCCAGCTTGCTATATCGAGCGCCAAGGCTCCTGGAGACAGGCATACTGTACTTATAGTGTAATGTTGTATCCATAACATGAAACCCTGCCTGCCAGGGATACAGCAGTAGAGGGAGAGTGTCTCTCGCCCACATCCAGAACACTGTAAACCTTTCCTGAGCCCCTAGGTAATCTACCAATTAGCAGCCCACCTTCTGATTGATGGGATTCCCTTACGCAGGAGGTTGGAGGTCTGACGCAAACACCCCGGGAGTTTCACCTTTCCCGCCCCCCCCAAAATGAAAAAACCTTGCAAACCCTACAGCCAAAGCCAGCTGTCAATCCGATCTCCAGAGATCAGGGGGAAATGAGGTTTTGGGACTGGTGTCAAAGGAGAGCTGCATGTTTGCCGAGCATTCGTTCCCCCCGAACGCAGAGCTCCGAGCAGTGTTAATATTCAGCACGTATCGAAAATCTGGGCAGACTGACAAACTGGAATGATCACTGGTGGGCCTCCCTTTTCTGTAGGAAATGCACAGTGCTAATTTAGATACTGGTCCCAGTTTCTGAAGCAGGGGAGGTGTAGGAAGGTGGCGAGGTGGAGCTAAAAGTGCATTTTGCTGTTTTCATTCATTTTTTTTCCTCTTCCTGGCCACCTGGCGTGCAAACAATCTTGACCTTCAGGCCACACTAGATCCCACAAGGGGGCAGAATCGAGTGGAGCAGGGATCTGCCTGGAGATCTGACGATAACAAGGCCCTTCCCCGTTTGTTATAGCTTGCAACATGGTTCCACACTACTGGGAGACATTCAGGTTGCACTCCTACCTGTTCTCTTTGCATATAAAGCCAGTGTGGTATAGTAATTAGGGTATCAGATTGGGATCTGGGAGACCCAGGTTGGAATCCCCACTCTGCTATGGAAGCTTGCTGAGTGACCTTGTGCCAGTCATGCACTCCCAACCTAACCGACTTCACAGGGTCATTGAAGGGTGGGAGAGTGTTGTAAACCTCTCGGGTTCCTCCTGAGGAATAAAGCAGACTACAAATGTAATAAATGAATTAACATAGAGTAGCATGCGAAACTGCCTCCACACAGCAAATAAAAACTCATTGGTTCAGCTGCAGGTCTCTACTGAAAAGACACTAATCCGTGTGCACTGAGGCCTTCCATACTGTGTGTTTAGAAAATCTATATAGAAAATCTTAAAATCTATATAGAAAATCTTAACCACTACACAGTGGCGTAGTGGTTAAAAGCAGGTGCATTCTAATCTGGAGGAACTGGGTTTGATTCCCCGCACTGCCTCTTGAGCTGTGGAGGCTTATCTGGGGAATTCAGGTTAGCCTGTGCACTCCCACACACGCCAGCTGGGTGACCTTGGGCTAGTCACAGTTTTTTGGAGCTCTCTCAGCCCCACCCACCTCCTTTGCCGTAGCTAGACCAGAGTGTACCCGGTGCACACTCTGGCTTCCCCCCCACCCCCGCGGTGCCCCCCGCTCCCCCATGGCACCCCCCACAGCGCCCCCCATGGCGCACACACACACACCCCGCGCACCCCCCACTTATTTTTAGGAAAGGAGCCGGAGAAGAAGGCCAGAAGCCTGCCTGCATTGCCTGGGCCTGGTGGGAACTACATTTCCCAGGTAAAGGCGATTCAGATTGGGGAAATTCTATAGCACCAACTGGAAACGAAAACACAGTCATTTTAAACTCCACCTGCCCCAGGCAGTGCCTCCCTGCCCACCCCCGCCCTGAGTCGTAGCGAGGGGGAACTGTGCCCAGGGCACATGTATGCCCTGCACCCCCGCCACACCCCCGCCTGCCCCCGCCTGCCCCCGCCGACCCCCAGAACGCCCCCACCATGCCATGCCCCTGCACCAGTCCATGCCTAGTGCAAGATGCCCACCCACCCCCTGGGCGCTGCACCACTGCCCTACCCCTGCATCACCTAGAATTTGCCAGTGCAGGGCTGGTGACCTACAACCCTATAAACCAAGATTTATACCAAGATTTATAGTATTCAAGCAGTTTATAAGCTCTACTGAGCAACCATCCGAAGTCCAGGGGGTATGAGGACCTGGGGGTTGCTGCCAGCAGTGGCAAGACGTTTCTTCTAGGGAAAATCTGGAAGTGGCATTATGGCTATCTAGGAATTGCCAGAAACTCTATGGTAAAACCATAGAATTTTCAAAGATTCTTAGAGAGGACTGACATCACTTCCAAGTTTTCCCTATATGTGATGTCTTGCATTTGCCAAAGGTGCTTTCCCCCAATTATTTTTCTCCTGTTGGCCAGAGAAACAGGGAAACAGGAGCTAGGGGTGAAGCTTCCCCCCACCCCAACAGGTAATTCACCGTTCCGCATCTCAACCATAAATATGTACAAGCTGAACTTTCTCTGCTTCTTTTCACAATAACTGTCATGCTCCTGGGCTGTTCGATAATGCGACTTTGTGTTTAAATGATTTCTTTTATTGAAAACAGCATCAGAAATAGAGCATTCAGACTTCCATTAACAGAACTAAGGATTAAGTGCCCAAACAACTTCCATTATAACCCCCTCTCCATTCCCACAGGAAACAGCACCCCTCCATTCCCACAGGAAGGGGATTATAATTCCCTCCATTCCCTTCACTAGAGCAAAACAACCCATACTCCCAACGCTTTGAAGTGTAGAACCCAATGAGCAGATCAGGCCGTTCCTAAAAGTGAAAATAGTGAACCAGCAAAGGAAAGCAGTCCCAGAGAGAGGATTTTACATCCCGGCCGGGAGATATAACAGGATCAGGCCAAGACAGGCTAGATCATGACAATAATGGTTTGCCTGCCTGCCAGCCAAGAGAAGTCCACCTGATGAGCTGCCACCTGCTGCCCACAGGAAGGAGTGAGAGTCCTTCCCCACCTACCCCATTGGAAACACCTGTACGGGGTAGGGTCTGGCAGTTACAACAGGAGTTCCACAAGCAGCCGAAGGCCGCCAGCTTGTTCAGCCCTGGCTGGGACAGAGCCTCCCTGTTGGTTTGCCTGCCAGCCAGCCAAGCAGAAGTCTACCTGGTGAGATGCCACCTGCTGCCCATGGGAAGGAGTGAGAGTCCTTCCCCACCCACCCCATTGGAAACACCTGCAGGGGGTGGGGTCCTATGTTTATTGACACTATGTTTATTGATATTTTTTTTGCTTGATGTTATGATTTCTGATGTTTGGTATTATACTGTTGTTGTTCACCGCCCTGAGCCCTTCGGGGGAGGGCGGTATACAAATCGAATAATACAATACAATACAATAACCCTGGTCTACTGTTATGTGCTTCAATGTAGTACTGATTATAAACGAAAGAGCTGAAAGTATTGCATGCTGGGAGATGTAGCATGGTAAGAGACTTGCACTGAGCCTAGTGTGAGATGCTGAGCGATATGTCAGTTGGCATGTTTGTTCATAAACCTAGTTTTGAACTTAAATGGTACTTATAATGTAATAGGGTCACCATCTCCTGCTCGGAGATTTGGGGGTAGAGCCTAGGGAAGGCAGGGTTTGGGGAGGAGAAGGATCTCAGTGGGGTATAATACCATAGAGTTTATCCTCCAAAGCAGCCATTTTCTCTGTGGGAACCGATTCCTGTTGTCTGGGAATCTGCTGTCATTCCAGGAGATCTCCAGGTCCTACCTGGAGGTTGGCCACCCTAATTCAGCATCATAACCAGGAGTAACGCCTACGAAGATAATGCACCTAAATAACTTTGAACATTCATCCGTGAGGTAAATAAAGTGGCAGAGCCTGTTCATAGGACGAAGGCCTTGGTGCTTCCCATGTTTCAAAGCCCTGGCCTAGTGCTGACAACAGAATCTGGAGCTTAACCCTGCTAAGCCCTGGCTCAAGTCCACCCCACATCCTTTAATCCAGCCCTGGTATTTTGTTTCCTGTTGGGGTTTTCTCAAGTTCATATTTCACATTCCACAAGATTTGTATCTGCACTCCTGGCCTCCTAATTACATAAGGTTGCCAGCTCCAGCCTGGGAAATACCCAAAGATTTGGGGGATGGCGCCTGAGGAGAGGAAGGCTTTGGGAGGAGTGGTATAATAGGTTATAATGTCATTGAGGCTGCCTTCCAAGGTGGCCATTTTCTTCAGGGGAGCTGATCTTTGTCAGCTGGAGATTAGTTGAACTGGGATTCACATTTGAAGTCCGGGATATTGTCTTGAAAATATATACTTATGTACCTGGCTTCTCTTTTTAAAAACAAGATAGACTTGAGCTGCTGTTTGTATCAGAAAGACAAAATGACATCTCTGATGTTTAGGGTTGCTGGGCTGAGCTTGGCAACTGGTAGGAGAGCTAGAGGAGGTGGGAGCAGCAGTGGTGTAGGAGGTTAAGAGCTCGTGTATCTAATCTGGAGGAACCGGGTTTGATTCCCCGCTCTGCCGCCTGAGCTGTGGAGGCTTATCTGGGGAATTCAGATTAGCCTGTACACTCCCACACAAGCCAGCTGGGTGACCTTGGGCTAGTCACAGCTTCTCGGAGCTCTCTCAGCCCCACCTACCTCACAGGGTGTTTGTTGTGAGGGGGGAAGGGCAAGGAGATTGTAAGCCCCTTTTAGTCTCCTGCAGGAGAGAAAGGGGGGATATAAATCCAAACTCTTCTAGAGGCAGGGGCGTACCATCCATGGGGACATATGGAGTCAAATGTCCCCAGTCTCGGCCATTTAGTAATGTGGGTAATAGAAAATCACCCCCCTTCCTCCTCCCCCCCCTCCTGGGTCCATACACTGACTTCAAGACCTGGTGCAAAAAAATTGTTTGGGGGGGGCGACTGCCCATCGGGTGGGGGGGGACTCAGATTTTGCACCATACTACATTTTCCCTAGAAGCAGGGCCGGGGAGGGGGGGGTGCAACATCAGTGACATCACAAAATCATTTCTGGGGGAAACCTGAAAGTGATGTAGGGTTGTTGTAGGAATCAACAGGGTTTCCAGTGATTCTTGGAGCCACCCCATATCCCTTCCTGGTTTCCCCCAGAAGTGGCATAGCACCAGCACTGTTTATGTTTCTCCCAACGCAGCTCACAGCAGCAGAGACCAAAGAGGGTTGCCAGCAGATCTCCCGCTATAGCAGCTGAAATGAAATGCCTACCAGTTTTCAGTCTGATACCTTCAAAGCAAATATGACCATCTTTTGCATTTTTGTTCCTCCTTTCAAAAACCAGCTGCAGCCTGCGTCCCTTTTCAAACATGGAATCGTACCCTGAATGAGTCTACCAAATTGCATTCTCACATTTCAGTTTTCCACAGAACTATTTATTGCACTACAACTTTATGTGAAAATCTGAACATCCAAGGTATTGGTTAAGTCCAATGTCTTACTTGGTTTGTCCAGTTTATAATTGACAACTGCTTGCCTTTTCAGTAAGTATGATCTTTCAAGAAAATGGAATAAAAATGATGTTTATCAGTGGCCTCTGTCACACTAGCATTAGCCAGGATGAGCTGTGATCAATGGGGGGATTTGCTGGTATCTTACAGCCGGAACAAGTCAACTTCTTTCATATGTGGTAGACTTGCGCTAGAGCCATAACACTTTGGAAAATTGTAGCCTCTCTTTCAGAACCTATCAAAGGGCTGGCTCCGTAAACTTCAGATTTTTTTCTTCTTCTTAATTACGTGAATTCTGTCTCCAAAGACAAACAAGCGATCATTATCACAACTGCCAAACTAATTTTTTTGCAAGGGAATGGAAACAGAAGATTATTCCCGCTAGAGGAGCCGGGCTGGCTAAAACCAATGATCTCTTTTGTTTGTATAAACTAACAGCTCTTCAGAGATTTCGTGATGGAGATGGACAAGTAAGAATCTGGAATGGTATTATTATCCATTTGGAAGGTGCGTAATTATTGTATTTGAGTCTAGACCAGAGTTTTTCTTTGGTCAAGTATGCATTTCAGCAAACAACGCACTCTGGGTAACAAAAAGTCACAGTCTTAGAAAAGTCACAGTCTTAGAGACCTGTCCTCTACCTCACAAAAAGGGTATGTAAATGCTACTCAAACTCAACACAAACAATTAGCTTTCCTAATTTCTTCCTCCCCTAGCCAATCTAATAATAACTTTTCCTGTCCTACTACCACAGAACGATCAAATCTTAGGCCGTTTCCGCACGGCCATGCTGTGGGGGTGCAGCGGCGTAAACGATGCCGACGCACCCCCCGGGACCATGCGAATGGTTCCGGTAGGGGTGGGGAAGACGGCACAGCCTGCACAGAGGCTGCGCCGTCCCCCAAACGCCTTACCGTCCCTCCGGCCTTCCGGCGCATCGCACAGGCCAGGGGACACTCCCCCCCTGCCCTGCGCGACAGCTCTGGAGTCGCAGGGCAGGGGGGCATGTCCCCTGGCCTGTGCGACACGCCGGAAGGCTGGAGGGACGGTAAGGCATTCGGGAAAGGGGGGGAAATATCACCTTCCAGGCACTGCCGTTCACACGGCAGCGTTTGGAAGCTGCTGTTTCCGAAAAATGCAGCAGCGCCAGTCATGCAAACGGTCTCCCAGGGACGCTGATTTTAGCGTCCCTGGGAAGCTGTATTTGGCCCATGCGGAAAGGGCCATTGTGTGTAACAGACTTCTCTTTATGATATACCTTTGAAGATGCCAGCCAGTTACCAGTGTGTAACAGACAGTGTGTTACCAGTGTGTAACAAACTTATCTCTGTGACACACCTCTGAAGATGCCAGCCACAGATACAGGCAAAATGTTAGGAACAAGATCTACCAGACCACGGCCACACAGCCTGGAAAATCCACCAGAACCAGTTGAATCCGGCCGTGAAAGCCTTTGACAATACATAGATCAAATCTTACTTTGAATTGGAATGCCCTGAGTTGTAAATTCATCAACTCTGCCTAAAACTTAATCAAGAACTAGCCTCTCCCTGACTCATTTAAACCATTTTCCATAGTATTGTTCTCTCCTGAGAATGGGACCTTGCTTTGTCAAGAAAGATTGCCTCTCTTAGCATTGCCAGAGATTCATATTTTCCTATATCTTGTCCTCCCAAATGAAGCCCCCTCACCCTTTGGATCTTGAGCTGCCTTTGGTTCACTTCCACTGTGCCTGACGTCATCCCTTTCTCTGATCCAATACGGGCATTGGACGCTGCTTTCTTGAACCTTTTTCTCCTAGAAGTTGTAAATATCACCCTCCTTGCAATGACCACTACTAGTCTACATCTATCTTTTTACCTCTGTCTTGATCAGCGGTTCTCAACCTGTGGGTCACGACCCCTTTGGGGGTCGAACGACCCTTTCTCAGGGGTCGCCTAAGACTCTCTGCATCAGTATTCTCCATCTGTAAAATGGATAAATGTTAGGGTTGGGGGTCACCACAACATGAGGAACTGTATTAAAGGGTCGTGGCATTAGTAAGGTTGAGAACCACTGGTCTAAATCCTAGGCTCCTTAAAACTCGTGTGTGTGTTTGCGCGCGCGCATGCGCTATACCAAAACTGTGTGTTACCTATTATTATTTTTGTTCTTTAATAAAACTGTCAAACTTCAGTTCTGGTTTCCTGCAGGCTTCTGAGGGGGGAAACCCCTGTATAAACTGGTAGATTCCCAAAGCCCAGCTCCTCCACTGCTAAGTCTGTCCTGCTCCTTCCCCTACTAAAAGTGAACAGACCCAACTAATTCAGGTAACATTTTCAGCTTACATGTGTGTCATCCTAAAGACAACAATGCATCCAAATCCAGCTGTTAAAAGCATTCTCAAGACGTAGCTTCTTTATCGCTGAAAAGGCCTTGAAAATCAGCCGTGTGAATCCTAGATATGTGGCATTTCCTCTGTAATTACACTGGTTGAACATTTTTTGATAAGAACATAAGAAGAACCCTGTTGGATCAGACCAGTGGTTCATCTCCTCCAGCATCTGGTCCCACAAACTGGCCAACCAGTTCCTCTGGAGAATCCACAACAGGGCATAGAGGACAAAGCCTTCTCCTGCCTCTCGACACGGGGATTCAGGCTATTGCTTCAGCATGTGGAGACTCATGGATTTAGGATCCTAGACTAAATGGACCACTGATCCTATCCAGCTGGCCTCTTTTTATGTTCATACTCCTTAGCAAAGATGACATTGTGCCAAGTGACAAAAAGTGGCTACTTGTTTGCAATGCTGCACGTGACACTTTTGTTTCCGAATCGTCTATTTTCTTTAGAGGGCTGGACCTCCTCTGATGGGTCTCGCCCACCTCAATATTTTCATCTTTAAACACAAAGACATTTGGGACGCATGCCATTCCCTGCCAGTCCTTCAGCCAGAGTCTCAAAACGTTCTCCTTTGGACACGTCTTCTTCATGGGAATGTCCTATACCCCCTGTGTTTGTTTAACCAAGCACAAAAAAATAATATTCCGATAAAGATAAACAACGTGTTTCTGGCATGACTAATGTTTTGCTTTCATTCTGACTGGTCGCTTGTCTTGTTTCAAAACAGCTCCCACCTCTCCACCCTTGATTGCTTTTTGAAGGACGGGGTTAGAATTTGGACAGTCCTGTTACACATGGGGGGGTTTTAATCCCTATGTTTTGAAATCCCTTCCAGACTTCTTACTAAATGTCAACCTCAAAAGTGCTGTGTTTTTCTCTGACACCTTTTGCTTCGTGCTCTTTTCATGATGCTACCTCTGTGGCACCCTATTAAACGAGGTGAGACATCCCAAAACCATTAGGTCTGGCCCTGTCACCAAATAGCCAAAACATTCCCTGGCCAAACAAACTCCCTAGAAAGTTAGGGAAGCGATTTCCTTGCCTGATGTCTTGCATTCTGACTTTTTCTACTGATTTTTTTTTTTAAATGACAGCTTTGTTTCTTTTTAAAGCCATCAGATTGCAATAATTCATGAACAGGCACACATTTTTATTGTTAGCTATGTGAGCATCACACACAGTTCGGTATACTAAATAGACGACCAGGAGTTCAGCTGAGGTAACTGAGTTTATTCTCTTTCCCAGCATTCAACTTGGATCTCAGCTGCCATGTAAGTACCTCTACCCCTTTGCGTTACCAAAATAGCAACCTTCTTAATCCTTGGCTGCCTAGAACAAAGGTTTTATTCAGTCGGCAGGGTCGAAATAGGATCTCATGAATCCGCTGGCAACAAGTCTGTTGTTATTTTTGTTAGAGAAATTGTGAAACAGGAATCTGCTGATATAGGGTAGATTAAAGACTTTATTGTGCGGGGTTTAATCAGCTTGTTACTCGGGACTTTCTGACATTAGCCCAAAGTCTGGAGAATATCCTTACCTATGAAATCTTCCAGGAATAACAGAGCACTTAAATGAAAGCATGGAGAGTTGTCACACATACGAAGCTGCCTTACATTGAATTAGACCCGGGTCTGACTCCCCATACCTCCACCTGAGTGGTGGAGGCTTATCTGGTGGACCAGATGTGTTTCTGTGCTCCTACATTCCTGCTGGGTGACCTTGGGCTAGTCACAGTTCTCTCAAGAACTCTCTCAGCCCCACCTACTTTACAAGGTGTCTGTTGTGGGGATAGGAAGGGAAAGAAGCTTGAAAGCCACCTTGAGTCTCCTTTCAGGATAGAAAGGTGGGATATAAATCCAAACTCCTCCTCCTCCTCCTCCTCCTCTTCCTCTTCTTCTTCTTCTTCTTCTTCTTCTTCTTCTTCTTCTTCTTCTTCTTCTTCTTCTTCTTCTATGGAACACTCTCAGTATTGTCTTCTCAGAACTGGTGGCTGCTCTCCAGGGTCTCAATCAGAAGTCTTTCACATCACCTACTGCCTCCTTTCTAACTGGATATGCCAGGGATGGAACCTGGGACATGTACCATTGTGCCATGGCCCACACTACATTGTGCCACCAATCACATGGGTGTGGGCTTTGTCATCTGGACATTAGCTACATTTTTAGATGAACATAGATGAACATGTGAGGCTATTTTGTACCGAAGCCAAGCAGTAGTTTATTATGCCAACAGAAGCTCTTCACAATCTCAGATAGAGAAAAGTCTTTCCTAATATCTGCTAGGTCAGATCCTTTAAACTGGGTGTGCCAAGGATTGAATCTAGGACCCTCCACGTGGCAAAGGAGGTGCTCTGGCACTGAGCTGAGGCTTCTCCTGCACCTGTTTGCTTCCTTTATTGCTTTTATGCTTTAAAGACTACCCCTGCTGCTGTAACCAGGTGCAATAAGATCCTTGTGGACAGATAGTGGCAAGGAAATCATAGAAAGGAATGCAGATTTAAGTTTGGTGGGTGTGGTTTGAAAGTGCCCTTGATGGCTATAAATACACACATGTTTAAACGTCCTGGAGTGAGTGCTGAAAAAAAAACACCCTACTGTATGTTTCCAACAAACCAATGAAAATTCAGCTGTAAGTGGGTCCCTATTGGTTAGTGCCCATCATGTCACCGACATGATACATCTCCTCCTCAACCCTAAATCAGTTTGTCGGGTTTTTTTAAAGGTTGTGGAGAGGGTTGGGGCGAACAACACACCATCAGTTGTGTTTTGGCATGCTTCTTTTAAATGTTCCTATCATGTGTGTCTTGTTCTATGCTGAAATGTCTGCATCATATATTTTAATATAGGTGTAACAATTCTGTTGACAGAATGCATGAATGTTGTATTGTCATGATTTCTAGATTTTGTTTCCTCAAAATATTTATGTAGTATACAGGTATTTGCTCTGTGATTGTTCTTTTCCCTATTTCCTTGTGGGAACGTCTTTCTTCTTTTTAATCTATGAATGCAAAGTTAGTGCTTAGGTATTATTCCAGGTTTCTCCCTTGTTCACTGTAGTTCATTCACATTTAAGTGATAGCTATAAAAGAAGCATCTAAAGAGATTCTTATGGTGTTAGCAACATCTATTCTTGTTATCTTTCTTGGTCTAGAACTACCTACATGCTGTACTCAGTCTACTTTTAGGAAGCCATTTAACAAAGGTAATGTGATCATCTAGAGCAGCCATTCTCAACCAGGGTTCCCTGGTACCCTGGGGTGCCGTGAGCATGTCCCAGGGGTACAACGGCAACACTACCGCGCCTCCCCCCCTCATTTTTATGGTGTCTCCCACCGGCGCCAGCAAGGACATGGAGCTGGCCCATGGGGCAGGGCCGGCCACAAGGTCAGCAGCCACCACCACCCCCAGTGCTACCCTTCACCCTGGGAGGGGAAGGTGGGGGGTGTGGCAAGCAGGGGCAATGGGAGGGGAAAGTGGAGGCTGGTGGCAGGGGTACCATGAGATATGAAGAGTGAGGTCAAGTGTACCCTGACCTCGAAAAGGTTGGGAAACACTGATCTAGAGCCAATTCACATTTTTTTTCATGCATAATTAAACAGGTTACATTCTGCATAAAAACAGAAACACCTTGGAAAGAAGTTGAAATACTTGTGATGGGGGTTAGAAGTTGGAAAAATCATCTCAACGTTCAAAATGTCACAGTATTCCCACCTGGGGTCCACACACTGTTATTTGATGACCTCATCATTAGTTAACAAAGAGAAGATCATGTTTAAGTTTAACTGAATTAGCTCAATCTAAGTTTGCAATGTTTCCACTTCCCCCAGTCCTATTCTGAACCAATGAATTACTTGAACAGATGAGATTTTTCAGAGTCTCGGGATTAAGGAGAAACATTTGAAAACATAAGGACAATGCATTTCAGAGTTGCACTGCCAGAAAATTAGAACTAAACTGCATCCTAGCGTCAAAGTATATAAGCTGCAAGACATACATGCAAGCTGGATATCTGCTTCTGTAAGAGACTGGCTGCATCAGGCTAGGGGTGCCAAGAACTCTACAGTGTATCTTACTCAAACTCCCTCGATTACCTGCAAGACAAATTCCTGATTAGGCCACCACAATGTTCTCTGGTAGAATCCATCTCAAGCATAGTACCATGATTGTACAATAACCACTCATACCACTGGGCCAGGTTGTTGCAGAATGCAGCTGTTTTGGTGGTGACAATCAGGTAAATAAATTGACCTACTTGCATTCTAAAGTACTGATCCATTTGCAGTTTGTCTCTTATTTGTGCCTGCGGAGTTAGACATATATCTTTTAAATAACCAGCATCATTTAGATGGCATTGCTACTTTTTGTGTCTGTCTAGTAAGTGGCATCTACTTAAGAAGTTCATAATGTTACATAGAGTCATGAGCAGTCACAGAAGGCATGCAGAGACACATGAGTAGTAACTCTCAATGCAACAAATCTCCTGCACAGTCTTGTGTATCCTTTAAATAGCAAGAATTGGATAGATTGCATTGCTAGATAAATATTGTGTATGTCGTCATAGAATCATAAAGTTGAAAGAGACCACAAGTGCCATCAAGTCAGTGGTATCTCCTTCAGAAGTGATCACAAAAACTGATCATAACATGAGATAGGATCGTGGGCAGACCCAGAAGGCACACAGAGACACCCAAGTAGTAATTCTCAAGGCAATAAAAGCTCTCAAGATTTTTAAAAAATAAAATTACAAAGGTTCTGGGAGCACATTAGCAGATTCCTTCATAAAATGCAATTCATCCGTTCCTTAAGACAAGATGGCATTCTGGTCAGCTCCTTCTGAATCATGAGCTGCAATCTTGTCCCCTATTATTCTTGGTACTTTTGTTCAGTTGTGATTTTAGGATGCCTTCATTTCAAAGCTATTCCTTTGAATTCCCAAATCATCTTTAATGCTAGTTTCCTCTGTCATACTTTTATTTCAAAGTGATGGAATTTATATTGAATCACTCCCAGGAGCGCTTGAATCCTGCAACAAGTAACTAACGGGCATTCCTCCAATACATATGAAACTAAAGGCCAAACTGGTATTTCAAGATTAATGCTACAGCATCCAGTAAGAGGAATCTGGAGGATGAAAACTCCAAATGTTGTTTTAATTTTAAGCAAGTGGAATTTTACGTTGCTTTAATTTTTCAGCTTAGAACATTCAATCCTCGATCCAATTCAGAGATAAAGTGCAAAACAAGATGAAAAAATAAACATGGGTATTGCTCCACTCATCGTGCCTGACCACATCCTGACATGCAGCAGAAATCAATGTGAGGTCTTTGTGAGAATCAAAGACAGGGCTTTTTCGGTCTTCTGTGGTCAGTCAGCTGAATTTCTGTAATGATTGATGAATCTGAAATGCGGGATCACCAAAACAAATAAGCTTAGGTGTCGTTTCATTGCTGTTTCCCATCAGAGGGCACCTTTGGCATGAGGAAAGCAAGAGGTATTCCTTCTGCAGTATGGAAGCGGTCCTTCTGCAGTATTGTTACCAGACAGACCAGTGGTGAGTTGCATAGTCCCTCAGTCCCTCAGTGGAATGCATAGTCCCTCAGTCCCTCAGTGGTGGCCAGCATAGTCCCCTCAGTCCCTCGGTGGAATGCAATCCCTCAGTCCCTCAGTGGAATGCATAGTCCCTCAGTCCCTCAGTGGAATGCATAGTCCCTCAGTCCCTCAGTGGAATGCATAGTCCCTCAGTCCCTCAGTGGAATGCATAGTCCCTCAGTCCCTTAGTGGAATGCATAGTCCTTCAGTGGAATGCATAGTCCCTCAGTCCCTCAGTGGAATGCATAGTCCCTCAGTGGAATGCATAGTCCCTCAGTGGAATGCATAGTCCCTCAGTGGAATGCATAGTCCCTGAGTCCCTCAGTGGAATGCATAGAAGCCACTTACACCTTTCCTAACGCTATCTGGTGAACAATAGTCAAGCCTTGAGAAATGGCCACTGACTCAGCCCACCTGCTCCTTGCTCACAAAAAATATGTTAAGTGCCAGCCACCTGATACAATCAGAGCTTCCTGGCTACTATTCCTCCTTCTCTAATCCTATCAGCCCCCTTTCCTGCTTTATTCTTAGGAACCACCACCTCACCTTGAATTACAATAACTCCAAAATCGTGGTTTTGTCAATTCCACCCTAAATCTAATCTACCACTGGACACTTCACACCTTTGAGTCATTAAGCCAATGTCCACCTCATGGTCCTGTCCTGGAGGACAAGAACTTTCTTTGCTTTAGGAAGATTGGGTCTCTTAACATTGCTGGAGGGCTAGATTTTCCTATAATTGGGCAGCCCACTCTGCAATCTTTACCCAGTGTTTCCTGCAGAGGCGTAGCAAGGGTGAAATGTGCCCAGTGAACCGGTGCATCCTCCGCCCTCGTCTTGCCCTGGAACGCCCCCACCCCACTCCTGAACACCCCTGCCACGCCCCTGGAACATCCTCGCCACACACACCACAGGGGCGTGCACCCAGTGCGTCATGCACCCACCCCCTTGGAGCTATGTCTCTGGTTTCCTGTGCTGCTTTTAGTCTGGTTGCACTGTGTGCCTGCTCCTCTACCCCCTTCTTGGAAGCCGATGCAAACTTTGAACTCTACTTCTAGACCTACTCCTCTACAAGATAGATAATTATCACTTTCCTGCAACGACCTTGCCCACAACAACCTGCTTTCCCACAACAGACCTATCCCCTTACTTCCTTCTGAATCCTAGGACTCTTTAAATTATCTGTGTGCTTGTGTTTTTATCATTGAGTATGTGATCCTAAGGTCTGAACAGCTTAGAATATTAAGCTCAAACAGACACAATTGTATGGTGGTTAGTGAGTGTGAAAACCAGACCTGGGAAATTCAGGTTCGAATCTGCACTCTGCCATGGTTAGATTTTTGGGTGAATATATGGAAGAGAAAATCTGCTATCTCAGGACTGAGGTCTAGAGCAAGTCGAGCTCAAAACAGAATTAGGCAACAAGTTCTCTGTTTAATAGTGTCTAATGACCCATAAATGTGAATAAAGTGCATGCTATACAGAGTACATAAAAGGTAACACATACAAGAAGACAGAAACACACATCTGCAAGCCGGACAGGAAGCACAAGAAAGTTCTTGAAATTTTGAGACCATATAATAGTCCTGCTACCATAATCTCAAGGCAGGATGTGTAAAACATTCTTATGTGCAGAATGGCAGCAGGTAAGTCTCAGGTAAGTGGTTGATGGGAAAATCCAGAGCTCACCTGTTTCACTGACAAAACAGCTTCATCAGTGACTGTGTTTTTCCAAGCTTGTCCATAGTAGAACCAAGCCAATAATGAATGAAAAGTGGCTTGTGATGTTTCCCCAGAAAAATACTGGCTGATTCCGAACAGCACAAATAAGTCATCCTGAGAACAGGGAAAAGGGGCATTTTGGGGAGAAACTCCGCACAGCGTTTCCCCCCAATATATCCTCAGGATGTCTTATTTCTGCTTTTTTAAAAAAAGTTGCTGACTTTTTAACCAAAAAATCTTCAAGATGTCTTCTCTTGCTGTGCAAAACTCAGCAACCTGCCCAACCATTAAAACTGTCCGGTCAGTTTCCTCTGCCACTTGTGCCAGACATTTTGTTGTGCTGCAAGGATTCTTTGTGCCGGCAGATTTTTGCTGAAGGTTTTCCCAAGACTGGTTGTTGTGGGTTTTCCAGGCTGTGTGGCCATGGTCTGGTAGATCTTGTTCCTAACGTTTCGCTTGCATCTGTGGCTGGCATCTTCAGAGGCGTATCATAGAGAGAAGTCTGTTACACACTGGACAGAGCGTGTAGCAGACTTCTCTCTGTGATACACCTCTGAAGATGTCAGCCAGTTACCAGTGTGCAACAGACTTAGAATCCAGTAAAACTCTGATGTCAGCTTCCCCAATGGGAATTTTGTCTGGCAAACTGGTTATAATTCTACTCAGTACATATCTTGTGAGTCTATAAACTTATTGCAACACAAATAAGGGTATGTCTGCCCACAAATGTATGGCAGAGATTAAAGTGTCAGACTAGAAATGGGCACTAAAATCCCCTCTCAGTAGTGAACCTAACTGTGTGACCCTCAGCCAGTCACTTCCTCTCAGCCTCGCCTACCTCGCAGACTTGTTGTGAGCATAAAATGGAGGAGGGAAGAACCACACCACACTCAGAGAAAGGGCATAATAAAAATGCAATCAGTAGGATCTGTTTGGCCTCAGCCCACAGTAATATTTCACTACTTTTAAATTTTTTAATACTTAAAAAAAACATAATGGGGAAATTCTTTTTTTTTTTCAGACAAGTGGTCGGAAGTTTCTTTCCTTCTCTAGAAACGTACGTTATTAGTAGAGGACGGGAAACACATTTGCGACTTCATTGTGCTCTGTTCTACAACAGAAAATTAGCAGATGTTTTGGGGATGAGCGAAGCTGCTTGTTGTTTTTCAAAGATGCCCAAAGCGGAGAGCTCAGGGAACTGCTGGGCAAGCGACCAAGAGTTGACCCAGTGTGAATCTCACATCAAACAAATGGTCACTCCTGCTGCTCTTGAGACATCAGTGGGGGTCCTAATTTGCCCTTATTTACATATCCAGAGCACACAATAGAAACATGGACTCCAGCAAGATGGGGGGGGGGGGCTCCTAAATTGACATAGAATTAATTCCTGAAGGGTGGTGTGCCCCTTCCAACCCACGCCTGTTGCAAAGGCACAAACGGAAGGATGAAGGAACACCATTGTCTGCTTAATGGCCGTGCCATTAGGAATGTCAGCTCTTGCAACGTGTCGTCTGTTTCCAGCTCCCAAATTAAGACTTTCATCTGCTGCATGTTTGCTTGTGAAACAGCTGAAAAGTTGGGTGGGCACATTACATTTTGAGATTGCGAGCAACGTTTTGAGTGAAGGGTTTAAGGCGACAGCCTCACTGGGGGAAAAATTAGAAGCACTTATGTCTAAGGAGGAAGGCATTCTTTCCCAGCTGAGAAAGTACACAACAGACGAATTTTCTACCTTTTGCTAAACATTTCCCATCATTTTATTTATTATCAAAGCTGGCAAACAGGTAAGGGACACAGAAAGAATTACATTCTGCCTTCTTTTATTTCAACTGCAGACGATTGTCAAGAAAAAAAACTCACGTATTATCTTTGATGCTACAAAGGCATTAATAACCAACTTCTAGAATGCATTGTGTTGGTTCTGGACATAGGAAAAGTGAGCAATTGAGCATTATTTTTATTTTTATAGAGCAACAAAACACAAAAAAGAAATCAGTATCAAATCATAACTACAATTAGTTGTACAAACTAAGGCTCATTCCGCACATGCAGAATAATGCACTTTCAAACTGCTTTCAGTGCTCTGTGAAGGTGTGCGGAATGGCAAAATCCACTTGCAAACAATTGTGAAAGTAGTTTGAAAATGCATTATTTTGCGTGTGCGGAAGGGGCCTAAGATAAAACCAAGTTACCCATACAATATATAAAAATCAGAACACAATGATCAACCGCGGCTATTATTAATGTAAATTCTAATAATCCAAAGTTTATAAACAACACTGATAAATTATTTCTATTGCACTTTTCTTTTTTAAAAATCCTCACAAAATAAAAGTTGTATTGATATTATCATTTTTCATAACGTGATTAATCATTTGTTTCTCTTTAAACCTCTTTTCGATCTACTATACGTTATCAAGCTTAACGATAATCCCTCCCTTTTCATCATTATTCTTTCTTTCTTTTGGAATAATATTAGTAGCACACTTTTTATTAATCTTGGTATTCTTTGATTGGTTGCTTATTCAGCAGTTAAGCGTTTTGGCAGGTCTAGCCACATGAGACACCATAGTATTCCTTATAGTTACCTTCCTAAAAAGCTTGCAGGAGAAAAATAGTGGCGAATTGGGGTGGTTGTGGGAACCGGAAGTGACATCATGATTAGAATGTGTGTTTAGCAAAAAAACAACAACCCCAAAATCTTATTGGTATGCAGGGCGGGGTTGCTCCTCTGCCTTCCAAAATGGCAGCAGTTTAAAGGAAACCAAAAAGCAGACCCCGGATCATGCTGATTTTAGGGGCATGATTTGAACTGATTTGGCCCCACAGCCATTTTAAAAACCTGGGGGAATCCCCTCTCCCCTCCCCTTTCCTTCCTCCTTGGGTCAATTCCTGAGCACCCGGGGGGGGGGGATCTTTGATATCGTCCTCCCATATTTTTCCCACTGCTCACTAGATCAAACATGGGTAATGGAGGACAGGGATGGGAGTTCACTGCCAAGGCAGGCACCTGGAAACCCTCTCTATGGTTCTTTGGAGGACTGAAGTCAGTATGTTTTAGAAATATGCCTGAATATGGCCGAATTCCCACTGAAAATTTAATCTAGATACAACCAAGTTTCAAAAGAATCAGCACTTTTTCATCCAGGTTCCAACATTCTCACTTCAGAGCAGCATGTTTCTAGTGAAGACATCTAGCCCTGCCCCTTTGGGCGGTGCCTGCTGTCAGGGGTGCAATTGCTAAGCTAGCAGCACCAAAATTTCAGAGTATCTTTAGGAGACCCTTCTGATGACTCCACCCAGGTTTGGTTCATGGGGGCCAAAGCTATGGACCCTCAAATGTGTAGCCTCCATCTTCCATAGCTCCCATTGGAAACAATGGGGGATGGGGCACCCCCTTTGGAAGTCCATAACTTTGGACCCCCTAGACCAAACTTCACAAAGCCTGGGTGGTATCAGTAGGGGACTCTCCTGATGATATCACCCAGGTTTGGTGAAGTTTGGCTCATGGGGGGCAAAGTTATGGACCCTCAAATGTGTAGCCCCATCTCCTATTAGCTCTCATTGGAATGTTTTTTTTCAAAAAGGTGCATGTACAAGCAGGTCCAAGAAAATCTCATGATAAGGGTGAGGGGAGGAGCTCCAGAAATGGGACTGATCTGTGTTCCATGGTTCGGCTGTGAGGAGATCATGAGGAAACCTGGATATTTCGGGTGACTATCCCAGGATTAATTGCCAGTGAGGGAATCACCTATATGTCCCATTAGCGATAAGACCAAATGTGAATGATTTGGCTCAGGAAAAGATTCTCTCTTGAAGAACAGTGTTTCCTAACCTGGGGTACATGTACCCCCAGGCATACATGTCAGAATGTTTTGGGATATGTGAAAAAAATTATGCACAGAGTTTGCTAATATAGGGGTACAATATTATGGAAATTGGTTGCCAAGGGGTACGCAAGAGAAGAAAGTTTGGGAACCACTGTGGTAGAAAACTGCTGTACAAGTTTCAGGGGTGTTTGAAAATACAGTGGAACCTCGGTTTTCATTGCCTTCGGGTTTTCATTGGTTTCGGTTTTCATCGATTTTTAAAGTGAAAAAATTGTCTCAGTTTTCATTGATGTGCCTCGGTTTTCATCGATTTGCACTAAGGTGCAGGGGTTTGTGGAGAAAAATCACCCGGACAAAGCTGTTGCAGGCCGTGTCTGCAACTTGTTTAATGACCATGTCTTGCCCCATTTCAGACAAATCTTAGTGGCGTCAGAAACAGACCTCTTTGACAGGTTTTGGGTGCGATATTGGTCCACCGGCTCTGAAGCTGGTCCTAGTGTTATTGTTTGTTTCTGTTTTCAGCATTAAACACTATGTTTATTCACCAAAAATGTGTTTTTGGTATGTTTTTTGGAGTGCCTAGAACGGATTATTTGGATTTACATTGATTCCTATGGAAAAGTTTGCCTCGGTTTTCATCTGTTTCGGTTTTCATCGATTCTTTTTGGACGGATTTCTCAGTAAGAATTATATTCATGTTCTTGCCTGAAAATCATTTAGATATTTTGGCTGTATGAGAGCTGATGTCGGTTGCACCCTTGGAAAGGATGGTATATCCCTCAGTGTGAAATGGGATGTTACGGCAGGGAACAACTGCATTCATTTCGGTATGTGGGTTAGTTTGTTTTGACAGCACGAACATAACCTCTTGTTTGTTTTCTCTTGGAAGCTGAACTGTGATGCCTGTGCCATTTTCCTTTGACTAGGGGAAATGGCATGAAATCGTGTATCATATTTTCTTTTAATTTTTAATAGATTTGTGGTGTTTCACCTGAAGTGCAGCTGTGTTGGCCGATTTCAGCTTCAGAGTCTAGGACATGACTCGGAGAATGGAAAATGATATTTCTCCTTTTTAGTTGAGGATCATCCTCCAGCTTGCTCTTAAACCTCAAAGTTATGGGGGAGGGGGGGTCAAGCAATAAATAAATAATATTTGACCTTGATTTTTCATGAGTTGCATGCCAGCACCAGGATTAGGGCAATGAAGCTGTTTTTCTTCCACACACCGGCAAAGAGGGCTAGGCACAAGTATACAAACACTCTCCAAATCTGCCAGTCATTGGCTGCCCATTTTTGGTTTCCTGATTATGGGAATCGCAAAGAACACAGGCAAAAAAAAACAGTAAACAGTGAAAACAAATTATAGACCGGTTGTGGCTGTGTGGTCATGGTCTGGTGGATCTGATAAAGCCCTTCATTGATGGATCTGATAGACCCCTTCATTGACGATAGCATCCTTCTGCACAGATCTTCGCCACCTGTTCTGTTTTCTGGCATTTGATTGGTAGGCTCTGGCCCACTTCCACCTGTAAAAACAAAGGGGTCGGTGTTAGTTGTCAAGTAGAAAACTGCAGCATGTAGCTACTGAGTTCAGTTCAGCTGGGTAGGATGAATGAGTTGTGCGGGTTTAATCTTTTTGCATAAAGATTGTATCCATATACATGTAGGTATAAATACCGTATAAATAGAGGCAAATTTATTTATAGACTAGAATGCGTGCTCCCCTGTTGATCTTGTGGCTTGGGGCACTTGGAAAAGATGGATGATGTTACGCCATTAGTCAGGGAGAAAGGATAAAAGGCTCACTTTCTTAGGGGGGGTTAAAGAAAAATTCTCCAAATATTATTTTATTCCTCTTTTCAACCGAGGGGAGAAGGAAATAAAACGGTGAGTCACGAACAGTTAATCTTGTTTTTCTCAGTTTCGATCTCCTGTTTGGAGGATGTTCCGTTTTGCTAGGGGAGGAACACTTGATTGTTATTGTTTTCTCCCCAGCTCCAAAATTAAGGAGAACAAGAGCAAGAGGAAGCCTTATAATTAACCCCATTGCATAACATACTACAAGATCAGGAGACAGGCCAACTATTTCATGTTATGAAACTGGGCATCTCATCAGGTAAAGAAACTGCAGCCCTCTTTTCATGGCAGCTGAAATTTACAAGGTTCCCCACCTTGTTCTGGCCATCCGCCTTTTCAAGCCATCTGGCTCTGATGATACTAAACAAGAAAAAAAAATGCAGCCTCATTTTTACTACATGGCTCAAATGAAAACTTCAAACGAGAGAACAGAAAATGTTTTATATACCGGCCATCTTCAAAGTCACCGGAGTCTGCTTTTGTTACACAATCCAATGTGGTGCAAGAAAAATCTGGGTTGCTTACTGGTAATGCGTGCGGCGTCGCGGCGTCGCGTCGCGTCAAGTATAAGGCGTGCATGCGGCGTCGTCGGCGCGCATATGAGGGGGAGTTTAGAAGATGTAACTATCAGGATATGCAAGGAGAGTTTTGTGCCAGGGAACCCAATTGATTGCTGTCCAGGTTCTGTATTCAACTGTGTGCCTGCCCCTGAATTCCACATGGAATTTGGGAACAGGAGCAGGACACAGTCTCTCATAAAGGCTGTGGGTCTAAGCTGGTGCCCTTTGAGGACCAGCCCTTAGGGCACAATGCCCTGCCTTGCCGCACCCTCCATATGCCCTGTTTCCCCGAATATACGACATCCCCTGAAAATAAGATCATAGTAGAGGTTTTGCTGGAGTGCGAAATATAAGGCATCCCCCGGAAGTAAGATGTAGCAAAGTTTTTGTTTGGAAGCATGCCCGACGAACAGAACACAGAAAAATAAGACATCCCCTGAAAATAAGACATAGCGCATCTTTGGGAGCGAAAATTAATATAAGACACTGTCTTATTTTCAGGGAAACACAGTCGATCTGTGCATACATTACTTATCCCATGGCTGTTTGCTTCGCAGTAAGGGTTAGTTGCTTTTAAAAAAAAATTTGCACAGGAATTCTTCTCCTAGAAAGTATCCCCAGCCAAGCTGAGCTGCCATTTTGCCTGCCTACCACTTCCTAGTTGTGTCTGTGCAGCTTCCATTTGCGGAGATTGCCCCCTCCCTCTTCCTGATTTTGGTGTAGCATCACTTCACTAGGCTATGTCAATTTCACTGGAGTTTATATATATATATATATATAAAATCCTTTTCTGGTTATTCTGAAATGGTGGTCAAAAGAGTGAGAGGAACTGCTGAGGTGCATGAAGAAAGCCTAATGTATATGGATCTTTGCTTTCCTTGTGAAGGGAAAGAAAAAGCGCAGTTTGAGAGTGTTCCGAAACAGTGGGGATTCTCTGATCTGAAAACAGAGGGAGTTCTGGAGAGGTAGAAACATGTGCGTAACTGAGAATCCAATGCAATACTCAGTGCAAAGGAGACCACAAGTAGGTAAATGGCCAGAGTCTGTTATCTATTCAAACTGATATGCTTAATGTATTATAGGAACTCCATTTCTCAACAGGGTAAGGTAAGAATAGTTTCCTAATCTAGTCTAACTAGGATGGAGGGAGATACAGGACCTGGATCGTGCCCTCATGGTTGCATGTCGGAGAAGTGGTGTGGAGAGAGAGTGTAAAAGCTGGAAGGAAGGAAGTTTCCCTGAGACTTATCAGTCTACACATCAAAGAGATAGCGTCAGAGCAGTAGAGAAAGGATATCCAGTGCCCTTGACCCTTCTGTCTCTCTGACTCTCTAGTCAACTCCCCTTCTGAGATCTGAAAGTGAGAGACAGCACAAAGTCCTTCATTTCCAACCCATGAGGGGTTGTTGTGAGTTGTTGCAATTTTTTAAAAATAATAATAAGCCTTTATTGGCATAAACGTTAACAATATGACAGTACCATGATAGACAGTTGCAATTTGATGGCACTTTATTATTATAATTGTTTCAGCACAATGTTGCTGATACAAATTAGAAAATGCTACAAATTGAATTACAAAAGCTGTCTTCAATTTCAAAAAATCTCCATGAGAACATATGAGGGCTCCTACTGGATCATACCAAGGGTTCATATACAGTACATCCCTACGCTGAGTCACTCTTCAAAATTTGTGTGTCTCCCCCCTTCTGTTCATATCTTGTTCCTCCTGCTTATCTTTATGGTGATTTAAACAATGGAGGAAAATGAGATTGGGACTATTGGCTAAATGGGATGCTATAGTCACTGCCATCTGTGAATGTATTTTAGATTTCAACACTCCTATTTTGTTATAGCAGTTCAGCAGTTTGCTATAAGGTGCAGCAGTGGTGTAGTGGTTAAGAGCAGGTGCATTCTAATCTGGAGGAACCGGGTTTGATTCCCTGCTCTGCCGCCTGAGCTGTGGAGGCTTATCTGGGGAATTCAGATTAGCCTGTACACTCCCACACACGCCAGCTGGGTGACCATGGGCTAGTCACAGCTTTTCGGAGCTCTCTCAGCCCCACCCACCTACCTCACAGGCAGAGGTGGGATCCAACCAGTTCTCACCACTTCTCTAGAAGTGGTTACTAATTTTTTCTGAGTGCTGAGAAGGGGTTACTAAAGCAACCTCCCTGCCCAATAGGGACTGGAGGTGCGTGTGTGCGGTGGCGCCACTGTTTGAATCTCACCACCATTGGAACCTGTTATTAAAATTGTTGGATCCCACTGCTGCTCACAGGGTGTTTGTTGTGAGGGGGGAAGGACAAGGAGATTGTAAGCCCCTTTGAGTCTCCTCCAGGAGAGAAAGGGGAGATATAAATCCAAACTCCTCCTCCTCCTCCTCCTCCTCCTCCTCCTCCTTCTTCTTCTATGTGGTTTCCATTGTTGGTAAGCCACCCTGAGTGCGGCTGTGGTCATGGATGGGTAGGGTATAAATATAACAAAATAACTAGATAAATAAAGTCCATGAGCTTTGAAAAGGTATAACTCTGTTTAGAATGGCACTCTTGGGCCTTTTCCGCACATGCAGAATAATGCACTTTCAATCCACTTTCACAATTGTTTCCATTTGCAAGTGGATTTTGATATTCCGTACAGTAAAATCCAGCTGCAAAGTGCATTGAAACTGGATTGAAAGTGCATTATTCTGCATGTGCGGAAGGGGTCTTGGCCTACCATAAACCCAACATATATTCTGGGACGTACATTTTGGGATCCACACATCTAATTCATGCACTAAGGAAGCTTTGGCCATATTCTCTCCATATTCAGCATGTCTAAAGTCATTTCAGTCTTTATTGATAGCCCAGCTTTTTCACTGAAACTCCAGGATGACCACACAATACAAAACAGTGCAATCGGACACCACAAGACGTTCAATAAGCAGTGCAGCAGGACTCAAATGACAAACGTTAGAAATACAACGGACAAAGAAGAAATGTGTCAGAAACGACACATCATAAACCACACAGGAAGTGGCATTATTAAAGTAGAAGACAATGCAGAAAGAGCAAGATAATATATGCAATAAACATAGGCATAGAGAACAAATTTGTTCCTTCTAATGAAAAACATTCTCCTTCCCGTGGTGGCGAACCTTTGGCACTCCAGATGTTATGGACTACAATTCCCATCAGCTCCTACCAGCATGGCCAATTCACCATGCTGGCAGGGGCTGATGGGAATTGTAGTCCATAACATCTGGCGTGCCAAAGGTTCGCCACCACTTAGTCCTACTGCCTTTATAAAAATGCCCTTCTGAACCCTTCTGCTGATTGATAGAAGGTGGGACTCACAACAGAGACAGTATGTGTATTAGCGCTTATCAGTCTTATCTATTTGTCTAAGGCTTTCATGGGTGGAATCATTAGGATGTTGTGGGTTTCCCGGGTTGTATGGCCGCGTTCCATTAGTATTTTCTCCTGACGTTTTGCCTGCATCTGTGAATGGATGCTGAATGTATTATTCAAATACTTATGCTCGGGGCCAGAGCGAGGGGAAACTGTGCCCGGGGCTCGCGCATGCCCTGTGCCCCTGCCACAGCACCACCCACCCCACCCCGGAAAGCCCCTGCCACATCCCCACCACGTCCCTGCCACAGCTCCACCAGGGGTATCACACCCCACATCCCATTGGCACTACGCCACTGTTTATGCTATGTTGTGCTTCAGTTCTTTCTCGAGAACCAGCACGGTTTAGTGGTTAAGAGCTGAGGACTCTAATCTGGTGAACTGTGTTTGTATCCCCACTCCTCCACATGCTGGGAGACCTTGGGCTATTCAGTTCTCTCGGAACTCTCTCAGCCCCACTTACCCTCACAAGCTGCCTTTCGTGGGGAGAGGAAGGCCACTTTGAGACTCCTTGAAGTTGAGAAAAGTGCGGTATCAATCCAAACTCTTATGCTTCTTTCAGACTTCTAAAGTCCTATTGCATTGGTTATTATATATCCCATTTTGTTGATTCCACTGACTCTCCATGGGCCATCTACCTTGAGGCCGCTGGGAAAGGCAGACTATAAATAACGCACTTTAAAAATAAATAAATAACTGACAGCATTTCCACTACCAGCTGGACCTAATAAAAAGTATTACACAGACTGTGGATTTGGTTTCGGATTTTAATTTTGGACAAGAATAACTGTAAACAACTTTTGTCTACCTTAAGACAACCAACCAGTTGGCCAGTGTGTGAGCAGTCCTGTCCTAGTTCTGAGCACAGAGCCATAGCCAAGCTGTCCTTGCTTACCTTGGTCTGCTGATCACAGACCTGGTTTTTCTCTACTGTAAGGAGACTCAAAGTGGCATTTCCCCCAACCTTTAACCAGCAGTGTCTCTGTGGTGCAATCGTTAGAGCAGTGGTGGCGAACCTATGGCACGGGTGCCAGAGGTGGCACTCAGAGCCCTCTTTGTGGGCACGTGTGCCATCGCCCCAGTTTGTGCACTCGGTAGTGGCATAGTGTCAAGGGGATGAGGGGTGCGCAACGCACTGGGTGCATGACCCCACGGGGGCGTGGTTAGGTCGTTTCAGGGGTGTGACAAAGGTGTTTCGGAGTGTTCCAGGGCAGGGCGGGGGCAGACAGGGGCACAGGGCGCACACGTGCCCTGCACGCAGTTTTCCCTTGCTCCATCCCTGGCACTCGGTCTCTAAAAGGTTCGCCATCACTGCGTTAGAGCGTTTGGTTATTGACTGAAAGGTTGGTGGTTTGAGCCCACCCAGGGATGAGAAAGTTGTTTTTATTTTAGCCCCCGAAAATGCTGGAGCAAGTCCGGCTATTTTAGCTCTGCAATCCTAAAATGCATTTCCAAAATAAATTACATTGATGAGCAGTTGGCCCTCGACGTGATCCATGCAGACTTTTCTACGGGATGTACTAGATGGTGCAGTCCTACTTGGAAGCAAGCCCCATTGATTTCCATGGGGCTTCCCTCTGAGTAGGTATGAATAGGATCCAGGTGCGTCTCTCAGTGCCTCCTTTTCGCATCTTCTGTTCTTACACTTGTTTTATTGTAACCGTATTGTGTGTGGGTGCATGAGGGAACAAAAACCATGTGAGAGAGCTTGCAGGAGAGACTTTAGTTGCATTTCCCCCAACCTTCAACACCGCCCAGAGCCTCTAGGGGATGGGGCGGTATAAAAGTTTATAAATAAATAAATAAATAAATAAATAAATAAATAAATAAATAAATAAATAAATAAATAAATAAATAAATAAAAATAGTGTGTCTGTGGTGCAATTTTTAGAGCATTCGGCTGCTGATTGAAAGGTTGGTGGTTCAAGCCCACCCAGGGATGAGAAAGTTGTTTTTGTTTTAGCCCCCGAAAATGCTGGAGCAAGTCCAGTCACTTCTCTGCCTTCCTTGCCAACCACGTTTTTTCCCGGAAATAAAATTAAATGTTCCCGCCCCCAAAACGGCACGACAGCCAATCTGGATAGACCCGCAAAGCCGATCAGGCGATAGTGGGGATTGTAACATTTTTTTGAATCTGAGATAGACATGGATATCTTCACTAGAAACATGCTGCAGTAGGGAGGTTAAAGGTCAGGGGCATAATGCCCATTGAGCAAGGTGGGCAACTGCTCAGGGCACCACCTTGTGGGGGGCATCAAAATGCAGGGTTCGTTTTGGGGTACTTTTAGTGGTTTTCCATTTTTGGCCTGCAGGAGGCGTAGTTTTTAGGCTAGTGGCACCAAAATTTCAGCGTATCATCAGGAGACTGTCCTTATGCTACCCCCCAGGTTCAGTGAGGTTTGGTTCAGGGAGTCCAAAGTTATGGAATCCCAAGGGGGTGTCCCCATTCCCCGTTGTTTCCAACGGGAGCTAATAGGAGATGGGGGCTACAGTTTTGAGGGTGCATAACTTTGACCCCCCTGAACCAAACTGCACCAAACCTGGTGCAGCCTCCTGATGAGACCATGAAAGTTTTGAGACTGTACCTTCAGAAATGTGCCCCTCCCAGCCTGCAACCCCCATTGACAGCAATGGAGAAAACTTAATGCAGAACAAAGATTCTTGGGCAAATTTCTGGGATGTTCCTGAAGGGGGCGCATTTTTTGATGTATCAGCACCAAAATTTCAGGATATCATCTGTCCTGATGGTACCCCCCAAGTTTGGTGAAGTTTGGTTCAGGGGGTCCAAAGTTATGGACCCTCAAAAGGGTAGCCCCCATCTCTGTAGCAAAGAATGGGGGATGGGGCATTTATCTAGATTTAATTTGCAGTGGGGATTCGGCCACTGAGTCAGATCTCTGATCTATCAAGCTGGATATTTTCTGTTCTCACTGATAGCAGTTTTCTTCTGTGTGCCGTGGGGTCGAAGTTGGATCCTCAGCATAACAAATGTGTGCTTTCCCTTTAAGCCACAGCCTGACCCTGGCGAGGCTGTCCTTTTGTTTTGTTTTGTCTTCTTTAAAGTGCCACCATCTGCTTTGCCTGGTTTTCATTCCCTTTGCAGAGTAGTTTTCCATCTTTCTTGTACACAAAGCCCTTAACACTTATAGCTGCAAGTCCACCATTCTTCATTCAGCCCTGTCTCTCCCGCCCTCCCACCCCTTTTCCAATAGTGAGTTTTGCCAAAGTCAGAAAGGACGGAATGAGAACTGCCTGAATTGGCCCATGTGGAGCTCCAAGCCAATAGTCACCATTGTTCTCTAAAAGTGCATTTAAGGTTTTGGGGACAAACAATGAAACAAACAGCTGAACCATTTTAAGCGTGGTCCTGTTCCTACCGGCAATTATTTTTAAGCTATCCCACCATTAGCCCGATGCTGACTTCTCAGGAAGGAACATTGCATAAAAACTTTGAGCAGGACTTTTATTAAAAGGAATTGTTTTCAAATGCCACATGGCTTCTGTTCTGAGACCAGATGTCACTTCTCCTGGTAATTTATGAGTAAGCAAATATATTTTTAATTCAAGCACTCCAACCTTTGCCCAGAATCCCAAATTGCAACATGTTCCACAACTTCCCTGGCAAGAAAATCTATTAGGAGGATGCTTTCCCCTTGTGTGTCAAGAGAATCTGCCTTGGTGTAGCATTTACCTAGCGTAGGCATGAATGTGTTTCAATTGATACCAAGGGGTTTTTGAACGTGGGCGTTTCAGCTTACCTCAAAGGGGAAGGCTGGCCTCCTTCACACTAAACAGCCTCTTCTTAAACCTTTGGAGCTGATATGCAAATGGTGGGACACCATTTTGAGGGATCTCAGCCATACTGCGTGGCCACTGAGTGCCATTCATAAAAACAAGATATTGCTTGGCCAGCAGAAATGGGAAGCCCATTTAGAAATAAAGTCCACACAAGGCTTGTTGCTCTAGAAAAGAAGAGGATATCTTTTATGGATAAGGAACTTCCGTACTATGATAGAAATGGAAGAATATGAATTCTAATTATGGCCTTTTTCGCATAAGTTGTTTACAATATATTTTATTGCCGAATGCTACATTTTTTTCTTTTAATAGTCACATGTTATTTTTCTCCATTTGGTTCCAGAAATTTTTTCCCTTCATTTTTCCTCTGTTGTTTTCCTGAGCACTTTAACTGTGATGTTCCTTTGATCCATGTCTGAGCTAGCTTCCTTTCAGTATTCAGTCATGTTGAAATGGCCTTTATTTTTCCAACCTGTCGAACACTTGGCCCTTATCTATGCCCCTATGTAGTCACCCAACCTCCCCTTCAGCCATTCCCCCCCCCACTTCATTTTCAAAAGGATTTTTTAAAAAAATCTTTGTCATATTGCATTCTCAATGTTACATTAGGGCACAGACACAAACCAGGTCAATTATACCTGTCAATTTCACCTCGAATTAGTGATATAATTAAGGTAAAGATAAACTGTGTCGGAGGAGCGAGTGAAATTGACAGGGAAAGTTGCTTTCACAGGAGGAAATTGACAAGGAACTGGCACAGTAAGGATTATGTGTTACTGCATGTGTAATTTGGCCCCAAAATGTATGGTGGGGGGACTATGTGTTTCTGTTCCTTCAGGTAATAGCACCTGCTCCAAGAGTTGCTTGGGCTTCCATTTTGGGTTGGTAGTTCTCAATAGCAGAAATGGAGGCTGAAACATTTTTGAACTGCCAGTTCAAAATGTGTAATAATGCTAGAGCACCTGCATAAAAGAAAAAAGGGAGGGGTTGTTCTTCAACATCTCAGATAATATGTTTTCAGCAGCAGAATGTGGAATAAAGGCAGTTAAGTTAATGCATAACTCTAATTGTAACTCTTCAACATTCCAGCCAGACTCTATGCTTAACAGGAGGCCCCTTTAAATGAACATATTGAAACGAAAAATGTTTTGCTTACACCCTGCTTACCACTTGCTCTCACCCTGAAGATAAGTGTTTTTTAAAAGGGCACTAAAATAGTGATATATTGCTGCAGTATTATAACAATAGGCTTAACAGGTTCTCTGAATTCCCAACTTTTATTTTTTTTAAATGTAAGTTTCTAGATCTTTCCCTCATGGAGATATGAGGGAGATATGAGAAGAAGAAGAAGAAGAAGAAGAAGAAGAAGAAGAAGAAGAAGAAGAAGAAGAAGAAGAAGAAGAAGAAGAAGAAGAAGAAGAAGAAGAAGAAGAAGAAGAAGAAGAAGAAGAAGAAGAGGAAGAGGAAGAGGAAGAGGAAGAGTTGGATTTATACCCCCCTTTCTCTCCTGCAAAGAGACTCAAAGGGACTTGCAAACTCCTTTCCCTTCCCCCCTCACAAAAAACACCCTGTGAGGTAGGTGGGGCTGAGAGAGCTCCGAAGAACTGTGACTAGTCCAAGGTCACCCAGCAGGCTTCATGTGTAGGAGTGTACAGGCTAATCTGAATTCCCCAGATAAGCCTCCACAGCTCAGGTGGCAGAGCAAGGAATCAAACCCCGTCCCTCCAGATTAGAGTACACCTGCTCCTAACTACTATGCCATTGCTGCTCCTGCATAGAAGCATGGGATATATAGTATACAGATCACACAGCAACTGAAGACATTTTTAAAATGTTCCAACCAGAGAATTGTTTCAAAACATTTAAAAAGTTTTGAGGCTGGCAATAAAACGTTTTCAGAACCAAAGGGGGAAAACACGGTGGAGAACTCCATGGAGAAAATGTTTTGATTTTTGCCTTTAAGTGTTTTAAAGGGTTTGTACAGAAAGGGGCACAGTCTGCTGCTACGGTTCAATAGTTAATTATCAGCTTCTCTTGTAGAAGGTCAAAGGTTCAATTCTGATATCTCCAGTTAAAAGTAAATAGGTGATTTGATAGAACTCTGTTTGAGACCCTGGAGACCCTGCCCATAAGAGCTGACAAGACTGAATTTGATAGTTTCACATAAGGCAGCTTCATTTGTTCCTTTGCACAGACACAGATACAAAAAAGAATAAAGATGACACCCCATTTCCTTTGAAATGTTTAAAGCTTGCGAAAAGTATTGTCGAAGGCTTTCACAGCCGGATTCAACTGGTTGTGGTGGGTTTTCCAGGCTGTGTGGCCGTGGTCTGGTGGATCTTGTTCCTAATGTTTCGCCTGCATCTGGGACTGGCATCTTCAGAGGTGTATCACAGAGAGAAGTCTGCTACACAGTGTGCAATTGTTACACAGTGTGTAATAGACTTCTCTCTGTGATACATCTCTGAAGATGCCAGCCACAGATGCAGGCAAAACATTAGGAACAAGATCCACCAGACCACGGCCACACAGCCTAGAAAACTTACCACAACTACTTGTGCAGAGGCGTAGCTACAAGAGGGAAGGGGGGGTGCGTGTTGCACCGGGCACACGCCTGGGGGCAGCCAAATTTTCAGGTTTGTTATTTGTATTTTTTTAGTGTTTTTCCGTTTTTGGCCTGCAGGGGGTGCCATTTTTAGGCTAGCAGCACCAAAATTTCGGGGAGATTTTGGAGGACTCTCCTGATGATACCACCCAAGTTAGGTGAGGTTTGGCTCAGGGGATCCAAAGTTATGGTCTCCCAAAAGGGGTGCCCCATCTCCCATTGTTTCCAATGGGAGCTAACAGGAGATGGGGGCTACACCTTTGAGAGCCCATAACTTTGGACCCCCTGAACCAAATTTCACTAAACCTGGCTGGTACCATCAGGATAGTCTCCTAAAGATACCATGAAATTTATATGCTGCTAGCCTAAACACTGCATCCCCTGAAGCCTTAAAACTGAAAAAACACTAAAAAATACAAAAAACACAAACAATTCAGATTTTGCACTGGGCTCCATTTTCCCTAGCTATGCCTCTGCATTTGCGAAAGGTATTCCTCTTCTCCTTACATTCAGAATAGCCTTTGTTTGATGGGCCCTTGCTCTAAAGAGAACGGGAAAATCCAGCCTTCAGTCTATCTGCTCAACAGCGTTCCTTTTGAACTGGAGTCACTTTGATTGTGGACAAAACTCTGGGCATCAAGACAAACCTATAAACAATCCGGGCAGTTTCTTTATACAGTCTTTGGGTTGGAATATCAGTCAAACTGCCAAAGAGCATGCAGCCAATGTTAAAAGTCAGTTGTGTGCATTAATTCAAGAAACCATTGGACAGTGTTTTGGAAAAACAGGGAACACGGGGATACGATACAGCGCTCACTCGCTTTTTTTTCAGAGATCATGACAAGGATCACCAGTCGAAACAAATAAGAGCCAAACTTCCAATTAGACCCAAACTGTAGCCCTTTTCAGACTTTATGATCCTGGGTACCTGGAGGCTGCCAATGGCAACCACAAGTGTTGAAAATATGCACCACCTGTGATCTTTCCGATGCCTGTCATTGCTGTGTTGTCTCTGGACACCTTTTGGAAGCAAAGGAGGGTTAGCTTGGGTGGGTACTTGGATGGGAGACCACAGAAGAAGTCCAGAGTTGCTATATAGAGGTCAGCAATGGCAAGCCACCTCTGAACCTCTCCTGCCATGAAAACTCTATGGAATTGCCATAAGTCGACTGTGACTTGACAGCCCCTTCTACTACCATTGAAACAGGCAAGGCATGGATTTTGTCCGCATGTACAGCCTCTGTGCATCCCTGTACCATTACTACCCACACTGGACTTTACTGCTATAACATCTATGCATATATATTGAATATTGTTTAAATTAAACATGTGGCGTAGTGGTTAAGAGCAGGCGCATTCTAATCTGGAGGAACCGGGTTTGATTCCCAGCTCTGCCGCTTGAGCTGTGGAGGCTTATCTGGGGAATTCAGATTAGCCTGTGCACTCCCACACATGCCAGCTGGGTGGCCTTGGACTAGTCACAGCTTTTCAGAGCTCTCTCAGCCCCACACACCTCACAGGGCGTTTCTTGTAAGGGGGGAAGGGAAAGGAGATTGTAAGCCCCTTTGAGTCTCCTATAGGAGAGAAAGGGGGGATATAAATCCAAAACTCTTCTTCTTCTTCTTCTTATACCAAAATGTGATTCTATTCACAACGTAAATAAATGCTAACATACAATGAAAGTCTCGTTCTCTCTTTTTTGGAATAAATAGGTACATATAATCCCAAGCCTCATACAAGTCTTACAAGTCGTTCTTTTGCAGTGTGGAATACACAAACAAGGTTCAACTGGGGAAAAAAAAGCAAAAATGCACGCTATAAATATTCAAACATTAATTAATTGCACAGTCTCCGTTCCGATAGTTCATCCCAACATCCAGAGCTTATTGTAGGAAACTAGCTGCTAGAGATACCAACTCAGCCAGTCCTCCTGATCTGAGGAGCTTTGAAGAGCTTGTACCATTGATTCAAATTGTTTTCACAATGCTTTGTAGCAGTCTGAATTAAGCAGTTTAAGCCTGATATGATTGGCTTCAAAATACCTGTACCAAAGCAGAAAATCCCTCTGTTGCTGCTTCAGGCAGTACACCATGTGTGTCTGTCAGGTGTATCTTCGCATGGTGGCTGCTTTTCAGGTAGGTGTACAATCATAGCATGTGTAAAGACTCCAGGGTCATAAAAAGTGCAGAGAAGGGCAACGAGGATGATTGAAGGATTGGAGCACCTTCCTTATGAGGAGAGGCTGCAGCGTTTGGGACTCTTTAGTTTGGAGAGGAGACGTCTGAGGGGGGATATGATTGAAGTCTATAAAATTATGCATGGGGTAGAAAATGTTGACAGAGAGAAATTTTTCTCTCTTTCTCACAATACTAGAACCAGGGGGCATCCATTGAAAATGCTGGGGGGGAGAATTAGGACTAATAAAAGGAAACACTTCTTCACGCAACGTGTGATTGGTGTTTGGAATACGCTGCCACAGGAGGTGGTGATGGCCACTAACCTGGATAGCTTTAAAAAGGGCTTGGACAGATTTATGGAGGAGAAGTCAATCTATGGCTACCAATCTTGATCCTCTTTGATCTCAGATTGCAAATGCCTGAGCAGACCAGGTGCTCAGGAGCAGCAGCAGCAGCAGAAGGCCATTGCTTTCACCTCCTGCATGTGAGCTCCCAAAGGCACCTGGTGGGCCACTGCGAGTAGCAGAGTGCTGGACTAGATGGACTCTGGTCTGATCCAGCAGGCTAGTTCTTATGTTCTTAAAATTCATACGAACCTGCCCAGCACTTTCCCTTTACCCTGTCTCCAGGTGCTGTTTGTGCTAGCGATCATCACGACAGTTCTCTGCCAATGAATTCTGCAACGTTCTGAGTGAATTTATTTATTTGGAGAATGTTCATGCCCCCTCTCCAGAGTCCTGCTTGAGGCAGCAGGAAAAACTATTTCCTTTGGTCTGTTCTAAATACTTTGCCAGCTGATTTTGATGGATGAGCTACAAGATTTGGGTCACTCTTTCCTGTCTGCTCAAGATTCTTAAAAACTTCTTGTGTCATGTTTTCCAGCAGGAATGTCCCACATCTCTTCCTGGGGAAGATGAACCACCTCCTGATAATGGTCTGACTTCCTGAGACCAGCACCATTGCTCTTATCTTATTTCTGCTTGCAAAAAAGCATGAAGCAGAATACCAGCTTTGTGGGCATAGTTTTTTTTCCAGTTCTGGTTCAGAGGGACCTGCTGTTTGTGTTAAAGGCTCAGCCCAGGAACAAACAAAAAGAGGAACATCTGCTTCTAGAAGCCTGGCACTAACATGTGAAACCCATTTGTTAAGCATACTGCTTATTACAAAAGAAAAGACACTTAAAAACTGGAAGAAGTTTTGAGAGAAAGGACGGCACATCAGAGAACAGCCACGAACTATGAGAGTGTCATGGCCGCCGCCCTCCTCCCCAATAATCAGAAGCGGGTTCGAATAAAAATCAGTTTACAACGTCAGAATAATGAACAGGCCACACTCAAGTGTTGCTGAAACTGAAATTCAAAAGTCCCCACCGCTAGGTAAAATCCTGCTCTTCGCCCCTTCCCACAGTGCAGTGGGGGGATCCAAAAATTTTAGTAACAGGTTCCAATGGTGGTGGGATTCAAACTGTGGCGTAGCGCCAATGGGGCTGGGCGGGGCACGATGGGGGCATGGTCAGGCATTCCGGGGGTGGGTCATTCCTGGGCAGGAAACGAATGCACGCAGGCGCAGGCTGCCACGCACGCCAGTGCACCTCCTGCTAGACCAGGGGTAGGGAACCTGCGGCTCTCCAGATGTTCAGGAACTACAATTCCCATCAGCCCCTACCAGCATGGCCAATTGGGGCTGATGGGAATTGTAGTTCCTGAACATCTGGAGAGCCGCAGGTTCCCTACCCCTGTGCTAGACTGCTTCAAGTTCTGCGTGCTACTGCTGAGAGGAGGGGCTTAACTAAGGCAAAATTCACGTGGCAAAATCACCAATTAGTAACCCCCTCTCGGCACACACAAATAATTAGTAACCTACTCTCGGGAACCTGTGAGAACCTGCTGGATCCCACCTCTGCCACAGTGCCCCATCCAACAGGAACAATTCCCCTTTCCCAGACCATGTTACCTCTCCAAGGCCATAGCCCAATAAAGAGACGGTTCTGCCTGGTTCAGAGAAAAGTTACTTTAAACAGCAAGCAAAGCCTAAGGAAAAGCAAAGCAATCCAAAGGAATGCACGTTCATCAGGTAAAGGGTGTTCTGACAGTTAGGGCTGTTTGAAGAATATGCTGCCTATGAATGTGGTGGAGTCTCCTTCTTTGGAGGTTTTTAAAGAGAGGCTGGATGGCCATCTGTCAAGGGTGCTTCGATTGTGTATTCCTACACAGCAGGTGGTTGGACTTGATGGCCTCATGGTCTCTTCCAACTCCATGATCCTATGATTCTAGGTGCCACATTCTGCTGGCTCCCCTGGACATGAACATATGTTAAGGCCTCAGGCAGAGACCAAACAGAGAGAAACGCAGAAGTGCTAATCCGGTTGGCAACAGTGCCCTATTTGCCATCTGCGAAGGGCAATAATCCATTGGGTTCATGCAGCAGATTCTATAAATAGCCTCTAGAAAATTTCCCTGCCTCCAATCTTCATTTCTCTTCAGGGGTTGAGGGCAAAGGCAGAGATAGTATTTTAAAAACACAAAATGGCTGCCATGGGGGGGAAGAAGGAGGAGGAGGAGGAGGAGGAGGAGGAGGAGGAGGAGAAGAAGAAGAAGAAGAAGAAGAAGAAGAAGAAGAAGAAGAAGAAGAAGAAGAAGAAGAAAGAAGAAGAAGAGCAGGAGTAGGAGTAGGAGTAGGAGTTTGGATTTATATCCCCCCCTTTCTCTCCTGCAGGAGACTCAAAGGGGCTTACAATCTCCTTGCCCTTCCCCCCCTCACAACAAACACCCTGTGAGGTGGGTGGGGCTGAGAGAGCTCAGAAGAACTGTGACTAGCCCAAGGTCACCCAGCTGGCGTGTGTGGGAGTGTACAGGCTAATCTGAATTCCCCAGAGAAGCCTCCACAGCTCAGGCAGCAGAGCTGGGAATCAAACCTGGTTCCTCCAGATTAGATACACGAGCTCTTTGCTTAGGATACATGGTCTCTTTGCTTAGGAGAATAGCTGCTGCTTACTTATAACGCTAGATTATACTGCTCAATTTTTTTACCGGCTTTCTGCCTTGGGCACCAACCTAAAATGAATCTTCCGCATGGTTGGTACAAGGGCTACCACATTCTCCCTCTCATTTATCACTCTTTGTAATGGGATTGCTAGTATATCTTCGAAGCATTTATAATAAGCCGCTGTCAATCCATCTGGTCCCAGAGCTTTGTCTTTCTTTAGCTTTCTTGTAGCCAGATTTATTTCTTGCATTTTTATTGTCTGATTTAAATTCTTTCTGTATTCTGATGTGAATCCTTTAACTGGAACTTCTTTAGCTTCTGTTTTATGGAAATGTGAGGGGGAAATCTTTTACTCGTTGATGGATCTCATGTTCTATATGGAGCACTTGATCACTTTTTTAACCGCATACGTTCTTCTTTTTTCTGTGTCTTTTCTTAAACAATAAGCCAGGTACCTTCCAGGTTTATTTGCCCTTTCAAAATGTTTGTCTTTTAAAAATGTTAATTTTTGCAGCATTTCTTCTACTGTTAATAAGTTCAATTGATTAATTTTGTTTATTTCCTTCCATTTCTTCTTATCTCCATTTATGTTCATGTTCTAACACTTTCCTTTGGTCTATTAATTTCTTTATTCGATCTTGCTTTTCCTTCTTTTTCTTATAAATTTCCCTATAAAATTCCTCAAGATGCTTACTAGCTTTCGATATTGTCGTTGATGATATCATGTGATCACTACTGCACAGAGGATTATCGGCTGCCCTCTCCCCTCCTTGGAAGAACTCTATAATTCCCAAACCCTAAAGAAAGCCCAAAATATTCTGAGAGACCCGTCTCATCCAGCACACTCTCTTTTTGAACTGTTACCATCTGGCAGAAGATACAGGTCTATAAAAACTAGGACAAAGAGGCTTGGGGCTGTGTAGGGATGGGTGGAGGAAGGGGAAAGTGAGGATGGGTTATGAGTCTGAAATTGTGTGCATCGAGGAATGCTGCTGTAAATTTCGTTGTCCGTGCACAATGACAATAAAATGCTTATGCTTATGTGAATTATTGACAGTGAAGAGTTCCAGCAGATCTTTTTTGCACTTTTGCGTTACTTCTTGTAATAGTAGTGTATCATTTAGCCTCCACCTTCTTACTTTTTTACTTCCATCTTTATACATTACTTCAATTGGTTTATGATCTGTCATAGTCATTGATAAAATATCTGCTTTTCAACCTTCAATATTGACATTTTAGATATCCAACACATCCAGCAACAAAGAAACACGAACAAGCCCTTAACACAATGGAAATGAAAATGCTGAGATGGACACTTGACCTGATGTAACCCCCATGCTCAGAATGGGTTGACTCAGAAAGGGGTGGAGACTCAAAGCAGCAGAAGGCTGCAGAGCTCATAATAGTTTGGAGGAGACAAGGCTACCAGACTCCGACCTTGGTTTGTATAAGCCCTTAACACTTTGTTAAGGTAACTGCAATGTTGTTGGGAACTAGTGGGAAGGTAGTTGTTTATTTTTGCAATGTTGTAAATGTTGGAGTTTATTGTTTCAGGGTTTCTTTTTTGTGGTTGTAATGGGTGAGAGTTCTCCTGGAAACCTTCATCATGCTGAATCCTGTTCATCAAGCCCTTGGAGTCGTCAGGAGCCAACCCACTTGCAAAGAAGAAATGGACTTGGCAGTATCAGTAGACTGTAAATATAAGGACTTGAAAATGCAACCTGAACAGGACCTTGAAGTGTGATGTTAAATGTTGATGTTAAATGTGATGTGTTAAGAAAATAAACCATTTTGTTTTTAAAATTTGTTGTTGCAAACTCATTCCAAGTTCTGCCCCACAGAACCCACTCACAGAGGTTACACTGATACTTCTTGACCATGTGCCAAATGATGACATCCGTCAAAGACTAGGAATGAAAGAAATTAGCAAGAAAATATAGGAAGCCAGACTATGGAGGTATGGCCATGTCATGAGAAGAGAACCAACATCAGTAGCTCAAACAGCACTTCATTTGGATACAGCAGGACAATGACCACGTGGACGGCCAAAGAAAAGATGGATGGACACCCTCAACGAAGACATGCGTGCTGCCAACCTGAGCCCTGCGGATGCACAAAACAGAGACCTGTGGAAATGACAGTCACAGTGCTAACCCCTCCGCTGGGAAAATAGCCTAGAAAGAAGAAGATATCCAACACATATCTATTCTTCAATAGGTCTGATATCTTTTATTGGATCTAATACAGCATTCATATTTTTCAATATCAAAGTTTCCAGGAAGGTTGATTTAAAAAAAAAAAGATGACTTGTTCTCTGTCACCTGGAGATTAGATGTAATAGCAGGGTATCTCCAGCCACCACCTTGAGACCTTTCATGAAGAACTATAGTGAAGCCACCAAGAGACTTACACCAAGAGCTTTTGGCAATTGTTTGCAGCAGACAGCTGGGAAAAGAGATGGGCCTAAACTCTGCCAATAAGACTCTTTGGCCGTTTCCGCACGGCCACGATGGGGGTTGGGTTGGCGTACATAACGGGGAGGACGGCGCAGCATCCGCAGAGGCTGCGCCGTCCCCCAAATGCCTCACCGTGTCCTCCGGCCTCCAGCGCGTCGCACAGGCCAGGGGACACACCCACACGCCGGAGGCCGGAGGACACGGTAAGGCGTTTGGGAAAGGGGATGGGGAATGGCGCCTTCCAGCCGCTGCATTTTGCACGACAGCGCCTGGAAGCCGCTGTTTCCCAAAAACCCCGCTGGGGAAGCGAGGTCGGGAAACAGCGGCTTCGCGCAGCTGGCGATGCAGCTGCGCCCCCCATGCGAACAGCTCCCTGGAGACGGTATTTTTGCTGTCCCCAGGGCACTGTTTATGGCCCGTGCGGAAAGGGCCTTTGTTTGCAACTTCTCTTCTTCAACATACATTTCCTGGCTAACAGTGAAGGGAACTGGGCTAGTCACAACTCAGGTACACATCCAGATCACAAGAAGATAAGAACAGGAGGAAAGACAACAAGCAAAAATATTTTAATCAACTTGACTATGACCTCAAGACAGATTTTTTTTTCTCACCCTGTACTTGTTTCCTGAGAGTCCCAGGAAATTGCCCCTTTCAAAAACAATAGCTTGTTCTACAATTCCTCTCCATTTTGGGCTTATTTTTACAAAACAAAAGAATTTTGTAGCCCTCTCCTAGCCTTGGCCTTTTTTTGAACTATCAACAGTGAATAATTTGGATGATTTGCTGAATGTTTTCTTCCCTTTGTGTATTTTCTTAAAGGTTTGCTTAGATGAACCTGAGCTGCCTAACCAGGTTTTCAGAGAAGCCAGGCTTCACTTTCTAAAAGTACTGGCAAGTGAGAAACAATATCCAGTCTAGAAGGATAGGTTTGGGGTTTAAGGGAAAGGAGAGAAAGAGAAAACCCAGAATATGTGCTGCTGTCCTTGGGTATGGGCCATGTAATCTACAAACCCTCTTAGGTATTCCAAAACAAATCTTTTTCCTTTTTTTGCAGAAAAGGATGCTGTGTCTAGGACTGGATATGTAGGACCCTGTGCAAGATGGAGAGAAACACTCAGTGGTATGCCAGAAATTTTCCTTTTGCATTGTTGCTCCAAAATAAAAAAGACCATATGGTACCTATCTCAGAAGATGTCTGTCTCAGAAAAAGATGGTTGGGTTGCATATTCTTCCGCCACAGAACTCAACCTGCTGGACTTTCTTTGTTGTAAGATGCTTTGCCTGGGTCATAGTGCCTACCTATCCCTGTTCCCCCCTCCCATCCATCTGAAAATTTGAAAGTAAAAATACATTTTGAAATCCAATTTAATATATAACAACAACAACAATGAGGAGGAGGAGGAGGAGGAGGAGTTGATCTTTTGTTCCCCTGCTTTTTCTCTTGTTGCCTTTTTGGACAACATTCTGCCAGTTGAGCAAAAAGGCAACAAGAGAAAAAGCAGGGGTACAAAAGATCAACTCCTCATTGACAAAATGATTTTGGAGAACTGTCGAAATCGGAAGACAAATCTACACAAGGTGTGGATTGACTACAAAAAGGCGTTCGACTTGTTGCCCCACAGTTGGCTCATAAAATGCTTAAAAAACCATTGGTGTGAGCAAAAACATAATGTTCACTGAAAATGCAATGAAAAACTGGAAGACGGAACTGTTAGTTGGAAGAGAAAAGTATGGAGTGGTCAACTTCAAGAGAGCCATCTTTCGGGGGGACTCATTGTCACCCCTACTATTTGTCATTGCAATGATCCCACTGACAACAATCCTAAGGAAAACAAACATGGGATATCAGATGGCAAAGAATGCCTAGAAAATGTCGCACCTGTTGTACATGAACGATTTGAAACTTTACGGAAAATCGGAAGCTGAAATCCAGTTGCTGACCCACACAGTCCGAATTTTCAGCACAGATATTTCAATGGAGCTTATACTAGAAAAATGTGCGACAGTAACAATCAGCAGAGGGGAAATCAAAGAAAGCCAAGGAATTGAAATGCCCAATGGTCAGACAATTAAAAACAACCAACAGGAAGCCTACAAATACCTGGGCATCTTGGAGTTGGACGCCATCAAACACTCCCAAGTGAAAACAATTGTTGGTAGAGAATACAAGCAAAGAGTGAGGAAAATACTGATTACTAAACTGAATGGCGGAAACGCAATAAAGGCGATAAATACATGAGCGATTCCAGTCATCAGATACACAGCTGGCATTGCAAACTGGACTCTGGCTGATTTGGATGAATTGGATCGAAAAACGAGGAAACTCCTGACGATTCACTGTGCGCTACATCAGCGTAGTGATACTGATACTGACCGGCTGTACCTGCCACGCAAATCCTTGGAAGTAACACAATGCAGTTAGTCCAATGGCAATTTTAAAAGTTTATTTTTCTCCTGCCTGCCATCCAACAGAATGGTGGTGGGCAACGAGTTTGAGATCTCCTGCCATAACATTGGAATTGGTTTGGGTACTGTTTTTCTGCATGTCTGCCCTCCCTGTGCATTTTCACTGTTGTGAAGTCCATGTATTTTCTTCAACATGTGCCTTGAGTAATGAGGATTTTTAAGGGAGGATGATTTACTCAGTAGCATTATCAGTGACATCACAACACCTTCCCTTAAAAAGACCCCAAAATATTGAGATATATTGTTGAAATGATAGCTTAAACAGGTTCCCTGAATCCCAAGCTTCTCATATTTTTTTTTAGAAAAAGGAAGTCTCTATTTCTTTCCCTCACCTTTCCTTTAAATCTCCACAAGGGAAGGAAATAGAGATTTACTTTAAAAAAAAACTGAAAGCTGGGAACTCAGAGAAACTACTCAAACTGTCATTATAACACTCTATGAATATATTGTTGTTGTTGTTGTTATGTGGCATAGGAGATTAAGAGCTCGTGTATCTAATCTGGAGGAACCGGGTTTGATTCCCAGCTCTGCCGCTTGAGCTGTGGAGGCTTATCTGGGGAATTCAGATTAGTCTGTACACTCCCACACACGCCAGCTGGGTGACCTTGGACTAGTCACAGCTTCTCAGAGCTCTCTCAGCCCCACCTACCTCACAGGGTGTTTGTTGTGAGGGGGGAAGGGCAAGGAGATTGTAAGCCCCTTTGAGTCTCCTACAGGAGAGAAAGGGGGATATAAATCCAAACTCTTCTTCTTCTTCTATTTAATTTCAATTCAATTCAATAAGCCTTTATTGGCATATGAAACAAAACAGTATAAGAAGGGCTCTGGGCGGTGTACAACATAAAAAGACACATCATAACATAACAGGAAGAGCACAATCATAATTACAAGTATAAAAATAAATATGGCTCTATAACATTAAAATAACTAAAACCATTTAAATACAGCATACAATATACAGCATCCAACAATTTAACACACACACACACCTGAGAGGGGAACGGAAGGCCCCATAGATATTGGTATTTTAGGGGGTGTGTGTAAAAATACCCTCTTTCCCTGAAAATAAGACATAGTAGAGGTTTTGCTGAAGTGCTAAATATAAAACATCCCCCGAAAGTAAGACGTAGCAAAGTTTTTGTTTGGAAGCACCCCCGTCGACCAGAGCATGCAGCTGTGGAGCGGAAAAATAAGACATCCCCTGTAAATAAGACATAGTGCATCTTTGGGAGCAAAAATTAATATAAGACACTGTCTTATTTTCAAGAAAACACGGTAAAAACTGAAATGTTTTTTGGAGGGAGGGGAGGGGACAGTTTGATGATGAAAACAGTCCAGTAATGGACAAGTAAGCTGGAGGTAAGTGGGTGAGACTGGGTGGGACAAAGAAACATTACACAGGAGGGAAAAGCCAGCTCAAAATCAGCTTCCACAAAAAGGCTGAGGTAAACGTGGTTTGAAAAGAACCAGGAAAAAGCCCTGGAAGATTTTTTAAAAGAGGGGAAAAAACTAAAGAGAAAATTAAAGTCAAAACAAATGCGTACAAAAACCAAGAGATAAACCAAAGCAGTATGGGACCAAAACTGAGAAAAAAAACCCACCCAGAAATGCCCCTGAACTCCTGTTTTAAATCTATCACGATCAAGGGGACTAAATTACTAAATCCAGTCAGATTTGGGGCTAGATTTGTCCCTCCCAGTCACCTCCCCAGTGGAAAAGAGCTAACTCAATCTGTTCAAGAATGTGAGATTTGGCCCAAGATAGCCAGATCCAGATGCCTAGAATTAGTTGGAATGAAGCGAAACCACTGGAATGAAACCAAAGGAAAATGTTTTCCTCAAATGAGCTACAGTTTGCTTTCAAGACAAGAAGTATGTAAAAATCTATATCATGAAATGAGATTAGAGGATTATAGCAGTTTTCACTTTGAGCACCTGGCCTGTTTGGCAAGTGGAAGCAATACAGCCAAGTGATGAACAGGGCTCATATTTCAATGTCGCTTCAGGACAATTGTGAAGGAGTGTTTCTATCTTCTACCCTTCCTCCAAGAAGCTTGAAGAGGCCATCCTGTTTTTTAATCCAGAAAACAAGCATGTAAGGTAGGCTAGGCTGAGACAAATTCAGTGGCGTTGTGCCCAGGGGGAGGGGGGCGTCTTGCACCGAGTGCATGCCAGTGTGGGGACGTGGGTGTGGCAGGGGCGCAGGGCACACACGTGCCCCAGGTGCAGTCCCCCTTGCTACGGCTCTGGACAAAAGTGACCAGCCTAAGGCCACCCAATGAACTTCACGGTCAGGTTGATGCTTTGCTGTATATTAATCAGTTAGCAGCATTACTGGCTTGGCAGAGGCATTCTATCGATTACACTTTTATTGCAATCTTCTTCCTGGAGGCATATATGATTGTCTCCTCCACCAGCTTATTTTCATGATAATAACCCTGCGAGGTAGGTAACACTGAAAGGAAGTGACAGTCCCAAAGTCACCCAGGCTGTTTTTGCACAGTCAAAATGCCCCGGGGTAGAACCGGGATCTTACACACCATCGCTGATTTGTCGGGGTTTCTGCTTCTGCAAGGCTCCCCGGTGCTTCCAAGAACTTGAGGCAAGACTGGGACGTAATGCCCCAGCTGTTTCTGCACTAGTCTACGTCTTTTTTTCCATTCCACTGCGATCTCTTCCACAATCTCTTCCACGTATGTGTAGACAACCTTCATTTCCCAAGTTCTGATTGGCTGTTTCCCTTCCCCCACTTACTTTCACTGGTTTAGTTTTAAATGACTGTGAACCCAAAACTCCTTCCATGTTGTTAAGAGTCATGGCTTTGATTGTAGTGGGGAAAAAACAGAGGAAGAAACTGTGGATTTAGACAGAAGAAATGGGCTTGACAAAAGATAGAGGGAAATGACTCTTCCCCCCCCCCCGCCCATCACCCCATGTTCCCCTCCACGATCCACACATTTGCCGGCTCCAAAGCCAAGACAGATAAAGGGGGGGAGGGAGTGAATCTCTGAAGCAACTGCAAGCACTTCCTAAGCCAATGCAAACATTTGTTGATCCCAGCACCTGTTAATTGGTGGGGCAGGCCAGAGCGGCGAGGCGGGAAAAATGCTCCAGTCCTCTCCTGTTGAGTTTGCATGGTGCAGGGTCACACAGGGATATTTGAAAAGAACCTCTAATTTTCTGATTTATGAAAGTCAGGGAGCAAAGGGAATTTCGCAGAGCAACCCTGGGGCAACACCTGGGCAGACCTGCTGCAGCTCCGGAGACCGTGCAGAATTCTTGGCTGCGCAGGGATATTTTCTATGCTCACACCGGGACATTTTGACCATGCAAAAATGGCCCCAGTGGGCTTCATGGCTGAGTGGAGATTTGTACACGGGTTTTCCAAGTTGGAATATGACTCACTAACCATGACACCAAACTGCTAAGATTACTAATTTTTTGCAGATTGTGCATCAAGTGATTCCATGTCTGTTTGTTTCTAAAGGCTGGTGTCAGTCCAATTGAGCATTTGTTGTTGTTGTTGTTGTTGTTGTTGTTGTTGTTGTTGTTGTTGTTGTTGTTGTTCCCAAAGGTGGAGCACACTGATTTCGAGAAAGAATTTATGACAGTCCAGGCTAATCATTTTGTTAATTTGTTCACCTGTTTATATTGTTCAGCCACTGGGGAATGTCCTTGGACCAATGACAGAGCATCTCGCGTGGAATGCAGAAGTTTCCAGGGTCAATCCCCAGTACCTCCAGTTAAAAGAGCATGTGAAAGATCTCCTACCAATTAAAATAATCTCAGAGGCAGTATGTGAATCCCTCGATAGTCATTACCAGTCAGAGTAGACAAGGTTTGCCTCAATAGATGAACAGTCTGACTTGGTTTAGAGGTAGCTTCATTTGTGAAAGCAGCCATTCATTCTAGGAATCTCAGAGATTGATGTTGGAAACAAGCCTAGTGAATTGTCAGGGACTGTATCTATTTAAACTCCCAAACCTTCTGCAAGTTCGGACATCAAGGAGTGTGACATTAGCTGCAGAAATTCACAAGCTCTGGAGTCTCTGGATTGTTTACCTGCCAGAGTTTTGTCTCTTGCCATTGCTTAGTCAAGTTCAGTCTGCTGAAACCAGCAACTAATACTAGGACGTTTTAATCTCATTATTTCATTTATTTGTGGCACTGCTGCCACGAAGGCTCTAGCGGCTATGCAATAGAGAAACAGAGGACCTATATCTACGCAGTAAAGATAAAGTTTCCCCTTCAGTCGTGTCCGACCCTGGGGTACCACTGCAAGCAGTAGAGACCTATATCTACGCAACAAAGAAACAGAGGACCTATATCTGTATACTCCTTCCTTGAAGCGAGGGTTCTCAATATTCATGTAATGTAGGAGGTCCAAATCAGCTCAACAGAGTGAGTATAACCATGTTTACAACTGATGGACACCACAAGGCCTCAGCCAGGCCTCCATCTTAGAACAAGCTGGAAACAGGAACAAAACACTGTCCCCCACAATGACTAATCTAGGCCACTAGGTGGCAATACCGAACATATATTACCCTTGATATCCAGCCTTCCCTCCCCAATACTTGACATATATTACCCTTGATATCCAGCCTTCCCTCTCCAAACTCTGCCCTCCCCAGACTCTACCCCTAAATAGCCAAGAATTTCCCAACCAATAGCTGGCAACCCCACATGCAGAACTGGTGCATTGGTTGATATTACAGTTTCTGAGTCTTTAATTACATATGTTTGCCACAGGTTGGTGGGTCTGATGGCTAAGGTGGCTTAGGCTCAACCTCAAGAATAACACTGCAAACTAAACTCAGATCCTCTGAAGATGCCAGCCACAGATGCAGGCGAAACGTCAGGAGAGAATGCTGCTAGAACACGGCCACACAGCCCGGAAACCACACAGCACCCCAACACTGCAAACGTTTGCTGCTTTCCCCTAGCAATAAGGGGCTTTATAGGACAAGTGCCCCTGAAAACAAGGTTTGCGTAAAACTGTGATCATGGGGCCTACGAGAAGCCTAGAGAGACCCCTTTGTTCCCCTTGGCTAGGTTTTACCTCCCACGACCTCATGAGGGCTTTGATTTTTTTTTCCTGCCTTCATTACTTGGTGCATTTGAGGCTAATGTGTTATAAATTGCTCAATTGTGCCTATTTGTGCATTTGTCAAATAATCATGATGCAATGCTTGATGTGATCAACCCCAGAAAAATGAATCCATATTTATTTTATTTTAAATGCAGCTGGGGCAGACGGATCCCATCCACGAGATCCTTTTGCAAATATTTCTTCTTCTTCTGCAATTAATTTTATTTTGGAATGTCCTCAATAGCGACAGCAAACAAAAAAGGGCCAGTGCTATTCATTTGACTGCAGTTCATAAAAATTAAATGTTTCGATTTGGAATTACATTAACAGAAGCAGAAGGTGAGCTAAAAGTGCAACGATTGCACCATTCTGTTGGCCATTCGGGCTGATGAGCTACATCCAGGATAAAGCATTCCATATAAAAAAAAATCAGTTCCAGCTATCATTGTTCATAAGGGACAGTCCCCTTTGTATGTGGGAACCGCCCCAGATGAAAACATACACATGAAGCTACCTTCAGATTGACCAAATTTTGCTCCATCCAAGTCAATATTGTCTACTCAGACTAGAAGCTGCTCTCCAAGGTTAAACGTCTTTTATATCATCTACTATAATGTCCTTTTAAACAGAGCTGGAGGTTGAAACCAGATGCCAAACAGATGTTCCACTACTGAGTCATCGCCCTTCCCTAATCATGACTCCTGGCTTTGTCTTTTGGGAATACCGTTTTAAAAGTCTTGTCATTGTAAGTTGCTAGCAGGCCTACTGGACCCCACTGCCCTCAGCTCCTTCTTCTCACTACTGCTGCTGTGGCCAGCAGGGGAAAAAGAATCATGTTGGTGACTATCAGAGGCGGAGCGAGGGGAAACTCCGCCCGGGGAATGCGCATGTGCTGCGTTCCTGCCACGGTGCTGCCCGCCACGCCACGCCCCATAGCAGCCTGGCCACACCCCCGCCACAGCTCAACCGGGGGCATCACACCCTGCCCTGCCCCATTGGCGCTACGCCTCTGGTGACTATACGTTCATTTGGTCTCTTTTGAGTACAATCAAAGGGGGTGACATTTTAGGTTCTATAATAAGTTTGGGGTTTTTTAGAGGGGCAGTGGTTGAGGGATAGTCCAGCTGCTTTGCATGAAGGAATTCCCCCGTTTCACCTCTGCCACTTCCAATTAGATGAAACATGCCAAGTGCCCTCTTTGGGTGGACCGACTCTTAGGGAAGGGGGCCTTCCTACCCACTCTCATTCCTTGGGCCTGCAGAACAAATTGTTGGGGGTAGTAATTACATTGTGTTACTTGCCAGTATCACGATCTGAGTCCAGTAGTACCTTAGAAACTAACAAGATTTTTGTCAGACAGTAGGAGCTTTGACTCTCAAAGAGTTCAATCCAGAGGGGCTGGACTCACCTCTGGAGTTGGCGCAGCCTTGCAACGACATGGGTGCCCACCCTGCCAGCACAACTGGCAAATGAGCTAACAAAGGGAACAGATTCACAAGCAACCAGGAACCACATGGGAGTGGCCGCTGTCCCATCCCCATTGATATAGGACGCTGATCCCGGGAGTGGCCGCTGTCCCATCCCCATTGATACAGGACGCTGCACCGGCATGGTTGGGACATTCCGGGGGCATTCCTGGGGTGGAGCGAACCTTAGTCGTCTTACACCAAGGGTTTGGGTCTGGGAACATGGCACCTCAGCACTCAGCATCTTTTGGGTGGCATAAGTCCACTGAGCCCAGTGGAGGCTTTCTGGCAGAGGTGTGTTTGTTGCTGTTGTTTTTCTCTCTCCCTGTGCCACCAGAAAGCCCTTTGGAGGAAGCAAGGCAGTGCTGCTGCAGTGATGTTCCTGGCTGCCAGAGCTCTGGATTGGACTGTTTGGAGACTCATATCCCCAAAATCTTGTTGGTCTTGAAGGTGTTACTGGACAATCCAGCTGTTGTACTGCAGACCAACACGGCTGCCCTTTGAAACTATGCCAGTGTCGTATCTGGGCATCAGACGTCAGCCAAATGTCTAGAAATCATATTGTAATACCATAGAGTTTCTAGAGCATCAGGGACTGCACTGATATCACAGCCAGGTTTTTGCTCAGATGTAACACTGGCATATAGCCCAACATCATTTCCACACCTTGCTTCAATCCCAGAGCTCCCAGCAATTCCAGGCTGCCAGCTGGCATCTCTATTCCTAAGATAACTTCCTGGTGAATTGGGCCTTTTGTTTTTCCCCCCATTGCAGGGAAAGATGATCTGGTTCTGTAGCAAAACTGTTGCACGCAAACTAACGCCAACTGAGGGCTAGAGCCAACCATTGACAGAGCAAATGCCTTTAGGTTCAAGGAACATGGGTAAATATGGGTTCTTTTTCCAAGGAGCAGAACATTAGATAAGCCCACTTTCAAATATTGCGGGCAGCCTCTGACAATTATATTTCCACTCTTGTGGCTGGCAGCGTTTGAGGGAAACGGAGCCTGTTTTCAGCGGTTAGGAAAAGAAGTATGCACAAATATGTCTGGGAAATAAATCTTGCATGAAACTATTTGCACTGGAGGCCTATCTTGTTCGCATACACAGTTGATACATTATCAGGAAAAATGGACTAATACTACAACGAAGCTGGAGGGAAAGATTGTGTTTGCTTTTCTTTATTAGCTCTCCATAGGTAGCCCATACACATAATGAGCTGTGTAAAAGCCCTCCCCTGGCACAGATAGCAGTCCCCAGACTTTGATTCACATGCATGGAAGAGAATAATGAGTATACTTTATGAACATGCCGGAGGGTCGCACCTCTGCTGTAAGCCCATTACAACGGATAGGGTTTATTTATGGCATTCTGGAAATAAAATAGACTTTTTCTTTTATGATACTGAAGGCAAGAAGCTGGCTTATACTGAGTCGGCCCAGTGGTCTAGCGAGACTGGTATTCTTTACTCCGACTAGCAAATGGCTCCCCAGGGCTTTTGTGACGTTACAGCTTTTAAAGCAACTGTGTGCTTCGCAGTGGGGTTTTCCCACTGCTTTCTTAGCAAACGGGATACTCCTGCTGCGAAGCACCTCCCAGCCATATGGATTTGCCCTTCAGACCACCACTCACTTCCTGGTTCTATTCCTGCTGGGAGGACTGCTGTTGTGTGGACAGGTAAAGCCAGTGGTGGGATCCAAAAATTTTAGTAACAGGTTCCCATGGGGGTGGGATTCAAACTGTGGCGTAGCGCCAATGGGGCTGGGTGGGGCAAGACAGGGGGTGGCTGGGCATTCCGGGGGCGGGGCATTCATGGGCGGGGCTGTGGCAAGGATGCAGCCGCTGTGCCAGTCCTTGGGCGGGAAACAAATGCACGCAGGCGCAGGCTGCACATACGCCGGTGCACCTCCTGATAGACTGCTTCAAGTTCTGCGCGCTACTGCTGAGAGGAGGGGCGTAACTAAGGCAAAAATCATGTGGCAAAATCACCAATTAGTAACCCCCTCTCGGCACACACAAATAATTAGTAACCTACTCTCGGGAACCTGCGAGAACCTGCTGGATCCCACCTCTGGGTAAAGCGGGCAGTAGCTAGAAGTCCCATGGAAAATAAAACACACTTTTCCTCTTTGCTTCCTCTGCGAAGGGGGGAGGAAAGGGGAGGAAGAGTCAAGCTTTTCCAGGTTTTGAAAGCCACAGAGCTTCTCTCAGCTGAGATGCAGTAAGTTCAGAGGAGGGTAAAATGTGTGCATTATGGGGAGATTCCCCTGAAAGGATGGAATGCTCGCTACAGAGAAAACCGCACGTTCATAAACGGCTCACTGTTTTCCGTCCCCTACAACCTGACATTTTTCGATGGGGAACTGAATCAGAAAACTTCTGCATATTAAGCAGATGCTCTACCCTGAGCTGTGATTGTGATTGCACGGGAGCATGTGTTACAAATTTCTTCTAGGTCCTCGATGCTGCGTAACTGAATGTTTGCTGCACCATGGGAGATACAATTGCCACTTCTGGGTTACAAAATTCCTAGAGATTTGGGGAAAGAGATTGGGGAGATCAGAGTTTGGAGAAGGGGAGGAGCTTGGCAGGGATGTGATGTCATAGAGTCCACCCTCTGAAGCTGTCATTTTCTCCAGGGGAGATGATCACTTTAGCCTGGACAGCCCCATTTTGGGAGAACTCCAAGCCCCACCTGGAGATTGGCAGCTCTAGTGATAGGTCACCTGAGCTCATGCAGTTTCCTTCTACTGAGTCAGACTGCTGATCTGTGAAATTCAGGGTGGTTGACTGACAGTGGTCCTCAAGCAGAGACCCTTCCCGTTACACATCACTGTATCCTTGGTGTTTTCCGCATGGACCATATATCCTGGGATGGGGAGGTGAACTATTTTTTAAAACCCCAGGAGAAGGGAAATCTCACCAGGAGGGCCCGATTTAGGTCTGCGCATGGTTTCTGGCCCTAAATCGGGCCCTCCCGGTGAGATTTCCCTTCTCCTGGGGTTTTAAAAAATCGCTAAATTGGCGGTTCTTTTGAAAAACCTCTGCACCAATCCCGATCCCGTGCAAACATTGCAGGAGAAAGTCTGGTTTATTTTTCCCACCTCGCCACCTGCTCTCCCCACCCCACAGCTACAGCCAATCAGGATGTCGGGAAAATGGAAATGTTCACATATCTGCGGAAACGTTTGTGTGGAAAATGAAAATAAACGGGGGCTTGTGCATGATTAACCCTAACCCTCTCTCCCTCTTTTAACTTCTAACCCTCTCTCCCTCTTTTAACTTCTGCAGCCCTTATTACATCTATGGGCCTCCCTGTCTCCCTCTCGAGAGGGGCTTTTTAGATCGCCTGGACGCTATATTTTGTATGCTGTGTTTTAAGTGGTTTTAATTATTTAATGTTTAGAGCCCTAGTTATATTGTATTTAGATTTAGATTTATGAGGGTGCTCTATTTGTTAAGTTATGTTATGTTGTTTATGTTGTACACCCTTTGGGGGTGGGCGGTATGAAACTTTAATAATAATAATAATAATAAACAACTTTCCTGTGGGACTTTTGAATCCAAACGGACAAAGTGTTGAAACACAATACACCAGACATCACCGTGATCGAGGACAAGAAAGTAAGCATCATCGACATAGCAGCCCCGGTGACAGCAGGGTCATTGAAAAAGAACACGAGAAGGTCGCTAGATACCACGATTTGAAAATCGAGCTTCAGCATCTATGGCACAAACCAGCTGAGGTAGTCCCAGTGGTAATCGGCACGCTGGGCACCATCCCAAAAACACTAGGGCAGCACTTGAAACAACTTCAAATTGACAAAATTAACATCTGTCACATTCAGAAGGCAGCCCTGCTGGGATCCGCATGAATACTACGCCAATACATTACAACTTCCTAGGCCTCTGGATGAGGCTCGAATTGTAATGAAGGCCAACAACCAGCTAAAGATCTGGCAGCTGGCGGAAGTCTACACAATGTAATAATAATATGTATAATACAATATGTATGTAATAATAATACATAATAATAATAATAATAATAATAATAATAATGGCAATCCCCCCAAAGGGCACTACCTTGTTGTGGTGGTGGGGCTTGTGTGCTCCAATGAGTCAGAGGGCTGTGCTGGAGGGCCACCCAAACCAGAGAGGCCTCTGATGAGGAGCCAGACTAAATGTGCCCAAAACCATGGTGAAGACAAGACAAAGAAAACTTTATGCCGGCTCGGTCGTGCGCCCGGGTCCCAACAAGGACCCAGCGATCTAGTGCTGGAGTACCTGTGGAGCACTTGGCCCGGGGAGAAAATGGGCTACAGGACTCCAGGGATCTTCAGCTGAGCAACCAGGGCTGAAGACTGCAGGACTACTGGAAGTACCGAACAAGCGTCGAGAAAAAATATTAGCTGATGCAGAGAATAGAGAAATTATGGCTTTGCTACCTAACAAATCAACCCCGTCAAAAGAGAGGATACCTCAAGCGAGATCGTACCAAGTCTGGAAGAACTTCACCCAAGACACAGAAATTACTGAGCAAAGACTTGCCTGATCAAAGAAGATATATTGAAAGGAACAAGGTTTTAGTGCACTAGAGCTAGCAGAAATCCAGCAGAAAAGCACAAGACAATGGTATTGAAAATATACCAAGAAACACTCAAAAGAAATTCAACAAAATTGGCAACAATTCAAGGACTGCAAAGAGACAGGAATATGAAGAGGAGGAAGAGAAAACAACAATAATCCACACCTCCAAAGGAGCCAACCCAAACAACCCAAAGTTCCCAATTGACAAAAAAAAGAAAGCAAGGGAAGAACTGATGCAGAAGATCCTAGAACACATGAACGAAATGCAAATGAGCGTCACAAGATTGCCACCATTGAAGATTGTTCCAAGGAAGGATCTGCTCAATTCACTGAAAAGGATGCAAACAAGGTCATTGTTGGAATCCAAACAATGTCACTGCATGAAACAAACCAGCTTATGTACAGCACTGCAGTGAAAGTGATTGCACTAAAGGGCTAGGGGGTAAAGATCTCATCACCCAGAAAGAAGGCCGAAAAGAAGGTACTCCAAAGTGGAAAATCAGACTGGGAAGAAAAATCAGCAAACTACTTCATCGGGGATGCCAGCAAACTGAAAAGCATGAAAGGAGAAGAAGCTGAAAAATGAGAAAATCAAAGGCAGAACCCCTAGTTAAGAGATATCCCCTCACCTGGACAAGAGGAAACTCAATGAGGGCACACATTAATAGAGGTGGTCAAAGAACAGCTGGTGGCAGTTTCAAAGAAGATTGCAAGATTCGAAGCAAGGTTGCTTTCAATTCCAGAAGCAGAATCCAGCTTTTCTAACTCTCAACCAGAAACGATTCTACACCAAGAATGTAAAGTGGAGATGTGAAAGCAGAAACACAGGAGAGTCAGAGAACAAACAATTGAGTTCTGGAGAAACATTTGGGACAGCCCAAAGAACTACAACCAAGAATGCAAAATTGGGCCAAAGATGTGGAGGCTGAACTTAGCAGCAACAACATGGACAACCTTGTAATAACAACTAAAATGGTTGGGAAAAGCGAAAGCAAAAAAAGGGTGAAAAAAAGAACTGGACTGCCCCCAGGCAATGATGAACTACATGGATTCTGGCTGGAAAGAAACTGACCAACTTGCATGAAAGAATTGCCCAACAGTTGAATCAAGTGCTGCAAACAGGCCAAATTGAAGAGGAATGGATGATGACAACAGGGAAAACGTTTCTGATAATGAAAGACCAAGAAAAGGGAGGCAATCCCCTAGCAATTTACAGACCAATCACTTGCACTACCAACAACCTTTAAAGCTGCTTTACTTCGGCATATATTAGCTGATGCACAATACAAGACCACCTGGAAGGAAAAGAACTTTGCTGCCCCAGAACAAAAAAAAAAGGAAACAAAAGCGAAACAGTAGGGGAACAAAAGATCCAACTGCTCATAGATAAAATGATCCTTGAGAATTGCAAAAGAAAGGAAAACCAACTTGCATGTAGCTTGGATTGATTACAGGAAAGCATGTCGACTCACCTGCCACACAGTTGGATACTTCATTGCCTGGAGATAGTGGAGTCAGTGAAAACATCAAGAAATTGGTCAAGAAGTCACAATGCACACTTGGAAAGAAACAGAATTAATAATCAATGGAGCAGGAATAGGGAAAGTCAACATCCGAAGGGGAATATTCCAAAAGGAGACTCCCTGTCCCCACTACTCTTCATCATTGCTATGATTCAGCTTTCTATAATTCACAGAAGAAAACAGGTCCAAGGATATCCAGAGCAGCAAAAAGAAACTCACCACCCAAAAATTTCACACCTTCTATACATGGATGACCTAAAGCTCTATGGAAAATCAAAGAAAGCAGAGATTGAGTCACTACTGAACACAGTGAGAGTCTTTAGCACTGACATTGCAATGGATTTTGGACTTGACACCAAGTGTGCAACTTTGGAACTCAGTAAAAGGTAAACTTTTGCAACTTATCGCGAGGGGTGTGAATATGCCAAAATGCCATAGAAAATAAAAGAGCCTACCAGTGAATGAAAGCTACAAATACTTGGGGATGTGCAAGCAAGAGAACATCAAGCATGCAGAAGTCAAAAGCAATTAGGAAGGAATCATCTTAGAAGGGTAAGAAAAATTTTGAAATCAAAGTTAAATGGAGGAAATACAATAAAGGCAATTAATACTTGGTAGGTGCCTGTAGAATGCATACACTGCTGGCATAATTAACTGGACACAAAAGCCGGAGTGGACATCCTGGACAGAAAAACAAGGAAAATTATGACCATCAATGTCGAGGCACTGCATCCAAGAAGTGATGTGAACAGACTCATACCTAGTTGGTTCAGAAGGAGGAAGAGGGCTGCTCCACATCAAGCAATCAGTAGAGGCAGTGAAAAGAGGCCGGGCAGAATACGTCCAAGTAGGTCGAGAGCCTGGTGAAGAGAAGTCCAGAAGGCAGAGATGCTGAAAGCCAAAGAATCAAAAAGAGTATAGAGTCCAACGGTTTAAAACACTAAAGGAGCGGTGGCTAAGCAAGCCACTCCATGGGCAGTACTTTAAGAACATTGAAGGGAAGGTTGACAGCAAGAAAACATGGGAGTGGCTCAGAAGGGGAACTCTAAAGAAGAGGAAACTGAAGGCCTGATTTTTTTGCTGCCCAGGAGCAAGCGTGGGACAAATGCAATAAAGACACGCAGTGAAAAGTCCTACAATGACCCAAAGTGCCGTCTCTGCAAAGAGGGTGATGAAGGCTTAGGTGGAGCACATCATCTGCTGTTGTAAGAAAATAGCCCAAACTGACTATCTCGAGCGATCACAATAGGCCAGCAACAATGGTGCACTGGAACCTTTGCAAAAAGTGCGGCCTGCCCTGTAGCAAGACCTGGAGTGTGAGCACAAGCCAGAGAAGATCACAGAAAATGAAGAAGCAAAAATACTCTGGGACTTTAGAATACAGACAGACAGACACCTGGCACACAACACCCCAGACATAACAGTGGTAGAGAAAAAACATGTTTGGATCATAGATGTTGCTGTGCCGGTTGACTATTTGAAATTGAGGACAAAAAGAGCTGGAAAAGATCACAAAATACAAGGACCTACCACAAATTGAAGTCGAGCGATTGTGTAAAAAGAACAACAGTAATCCCACTAGTAGTGGGTGCTCTAGGAGGAATCCCAAGAAATCTTGAAAAACATCTGGAAAGCCTAAACTTGGACAGAACATCAGTCCACATGCTGCAGAAAGCAGCACTTCTAGGAACTGCACATATTCTACGCAAATACCTCTAATATCCTAGGTCCTTAGGAAGGACTCGATATTCAGAGATGAATTCCAGACACTTGTGCTGTGCTGTAATGTGAAGAATAATAATAATAATAAAGAGGAGGAGGAGGAGTTGTTCTTCCTCCTGGTCTTAACATGATAACAGGCAGCCATGCGAAGAGAGAGCCCGGTATGTATGATCCCGGATCTATCCCAGGATATTAGGTCCAACCGGAAAACGCCACTGTGTCCTTTTTTAAAAAAAACTGGAGATACCAGGGATTAAACCTGGCATCTTTTGCATGCAAAGCAGATATTCTACCACTGAGCTACAGGCCCTTTCTAAGGCCAGCTGAGTGAATCCTTCTTATCAGACTGCCATCTGGCTAGCGGAATATTGATAATAGGGTGGGAAGAACCAAAGTTGCTGTGCATGTTCACCAGGTGATGCCTGGCTTACAATGCTACAGCAATAGCCCAAAACACAGGGAGGTGGATCCTACAGTAACATAAAAAAGATGTGCTAAGAATCTGCATAAATCTCAAAGGTATGTGTTGCAAAAAAAAAAATCGAAAGAGGAGAAGAATTAATAAAAGCATTAATAGGTACAGAAAGAGCCTAAAAATCAACCAACATTACTCCAGGCACATACCACTGATGGTTTCAAAAACCTGGGATTAGCGAAGCTCTTGTGGCAGCTCCCGCACTGTAAAATAACCCAGTACTTATATAAAAATTATATATCCCAGTATAGGCAGAACTGTATAATTACTTAGTTACATACCACAGGGTAGACTGTAACATGGTCTACAAGATGGAACGAGGCCACAACAGTAGCAATTTCTTTAATGCAGAAGCCCAGATGTTTATTTGTCTCTGACTTAGTTGCTAAACTACAAACAAGACAAAACGGATAATACCGAGGAACGCCCAGATGGCTCTAATTTCAGGGACTGGAGGAGGCCCTTTTTTTTCCAACATCCAGTCCCACGATCCAGATGTGAAGGATGCTTCAAGGAACGTTCATCTCCCAGCATTCCACACAGCTGAGTAGACCAATCTAGGATGTCAAATCTGCACAGTGGCTTTTGGCATTACAAGTAGAGCTGCTGGGAGAGCTAAACTGAATCTGACTGGGGGGGATTTTGCTCATTCTCCTCTGGGATTGCCTTTGCAGTTCCAGTAATGCACTGCAGCACACAGCCAAGAATATGCAGATATGCTTGAGTCTGCAAATGTCTCCGCTGATGGATCTAGCGGAAGGCCTGTGTGAAACACAAGAAGACCGTTTCTGCAGGAAATCAACAGTGTCGGTCAACTTTATGATAATCAGGGAAACAAAATGCTACCTCCCGTCAACCTGTCAGTGTGATCCAAGGACCAACAACACTGCTATTCCTAGTCCGCAGGATTACAACCAATAGAGTTTCAGCATCTCTTCCAAATATGCCTGAGCAATTCTGAAATTATAGATTTAAAATGTCTGGTCCGAGTTTCCCGTTGATCAGTGTCACGGAATGGCCCTGCTGGTTAATGAGCCCCATTCTCCAGCACAGGTGTCAAACTCACGGCCCTCCAGATGTTATGGACTACAGTTCCCATCATCCCCTGCCATCATGATGCTGGCAGGGGATGATGGGAACTGTAGTTCATAACTTCTGGAGGGCCACAAGTTTGACACCTATGCTCCAAGGCATCTAGGTTATCCTGAATCTCTGTTCTCCTGAGTCTATCTGACTTCCATGGGTTTTCTTATGCTTCTGCCTTGGTACACTTGACAGCAACTGACCAGTTTCAGAAATTCCCACCAAGAGAGCCAGCACTTCCAATGTCCCTTCCCTGTTGCTTCTCTTTCACCCATTGTCCACATCTCCCTCTACCCAACAACTGGTTACCACAGGGACATCCTATTGCACTTGCACCCAGCTGGGAAACCAGCAGTCTAGTAACCAGATACTTATCTTCCCCTGGTACCCATTTTAGACAGTGTGTGTGAATGGTGAAGGCCAACGTGTCACAGAAAGCAACTACCAGCATTTAAAATAGAAAAACATTCACTGAACAAGGAAACTTCAGGAACATGTTTTGCATAGCAATGGACTGAACAAGGTATACAAAGAAACAGTATGAAAAAATGTAGTCCTCTGTCCCTTAGCCTTTTGTATGCCCTAGCTGGTCATATTCTAAGGCAGACTGTTTATACTTAAAGCTACAGCATTCTAAATGCTTCCCAACACCTTGGACTCTTTGTCTGGTCTGCCTGCCTTTTGTTAGCTCCACAAGACAATGGTAGCCATCAAGATGCTGTAAACTACCCTACAAAGGTGTTATTTTCTGCAGGGCAACTGAATTCTGGCAATCAGTTATAATTCCAGAAGATCTCCAGGTCCCACCTGAAGGTTGGTAATCTGAATTTATCTTCACAACAACCCTGTGAGTTGTGAGGCTGAGAATGACCAGGCCAAGACCAGTAAAGCTCTATTGCTGACTGGGGATTTGAAGCCAGGGTTCCCAAATCCTGGTTTGACACTCTAAACAATACTTTACGCTGGTTTTGGCATGGGATTTCTTCCCATTCCTACAGTGATAACACTTTCATGTCTTCCCCATATTTTCCCCAGAAGTGATGTAGTGACAGTGTTCTAATGGTGCTCCAATGTCTTTACCACCATCCTAGATTCCAACTGGCAGCCCTGCCAATCAGTTGTCCTGGAGGGCTAGCAACAGGAAATGGAGACCAAGGTATTCCCAATATTACTTCTTAGTATTCAGAGGTTTGTTGCCCCTGACCATGGAAATTCCCATTAGTCACCATAATCACTGGTGGATCTGTACAAATCCGTCCTCCAGAACTTCTAGTGCAGGGGTAGGGAACCTGCGGCTCTCCAGATGTTCAGGAACTACAATTCCCATCAGCCTCTGTCAGCATGGCCAATTGGCCATGCTGGTAGGGGCTGATGGGAATTGTAGTTCCTGAACATCTGGAGAGCCGCAGGTTCCCTACCCCTGTGAATCTAGTGGTTGAGTCTACAAGTCCTCCTAGGCTGCACATTGCTGTTAGGGGCTATTTTGCTGGCTGCAGAGCAAGATTTTCTTAGCTCTTCTCTGCCCAGATATTGGGGACCTTACATTTTGACAGGTGGACTGCAGTGATCTGGATTCAGACCCACCTGTTCTTAAAAAAATCTAGTATCAGCACTGTGAGTAAGCTGCTGGGCTCTTGAAAACAGCCTCCCACCCTCCTCCTCCTCCTCCTCCTCCTCCTTTTCTTTGTTTCTTTTTCTGATTAGTCTTTCTCTCCTTTTCTTATCTTTTCCCTTTTTATCTTTTTTCATTTTTAATTTAAAAAGAAAAAAGAATCTGTCCTTTAAAGCAAGAGGAACTTGCAGCCATCACCATATCCTCTAACAATTACTTGTTAAGTAAAGAAGTATGTCCTTTTGCCTGTCCCAAATTTATTGCCCATCAACTTCATTGGGCACCTCCAAGTTCTAGTGTTATGGGAGAGGGAGAAAAAGTTATGCCTGTGTAACCTCAGCTTGTGGGTTCTGTGGGGCAGAATTTGGAATGAGTTTGCAACAACAAATTTTAAAAACAAATGGCTTTACTTTCTAACATATAACATCAACATTTAACATCACACATCAAGGTCCTGTTCAGGTTGCATTTTCAAGTCCTTATATTTACAGTCTACTGATACTGCTGTCCAATTTTTCTTTTTGCAGTGAGTTGGTCTCTGAAGACTCCAAGGGCTTGATGAACAGGATTCACCATGATGAAGATCTCCAGGAGAACTCTCACCCATTACAAACATAAAACCCTGAAACAATAAACCTACCATTTACAACATAGCAAAATAAACAACTACCTTCCCAGTAGTTCCCAACAATACAGGCAGTTACCTTAACAGGTGTTAAGGGCTTATACCAATCAAGGTCCCGAGTCTGGTAGCCTTGTCTCCTCCAAACTACATGAAGTCTCCTGCTGCAGCCTCTTGCTGCTTTGAGTCTCCACCCCTTACTGAGTCAACCCATTCTGAGCATGGGGGTTACACCTGCCCACTCCCTCTCTTTGCTTATCAAGTCACAGTTGACTTGCGGTGACCCCATAAGGTTGCAAGGCAAGAGATGTTCAGAGGGGGCTTGCGATTGCCGGCCTCTGTGTAGTGACCCTGGCCTTCCTTGGTGGTCTCCCATACAAATGTTAACCAGAGCCAACCTTGCTTAGCTTCCCAGATCAAATGAGATCGGGCTAGGCTGGGTCATTTATATCAAAGATACATTTTCTCTACCATATGCATAATTTCACAGACCTCTACCATGTTCCGACAAAATTTGCTGACTATCTAGAGACGGCACATGCTAGAGTGTACACTGCTAGAGTTTGTATATGCACTGTATCCCTGCCCATCCCCATTTGAAAACCCCCAGTGGCAAAGACGACTGTAAACAGAGAGCTGCTGTCAAAAGATGGTCTGTTTTACTGAAACCGTGGATTATCTAAGGAGTACAAAGTCCAACACTTTAATATGGCAATGGAAGTGATTATTTACCAGTATATGGGAGCAGTTAAAGGGGAGGAAAGATGCTGAGAGAAAGACAAATTAGCGAATGAAAAATGGAGGGGGGAGTTTTCTTGATGTTCTGAAAAGATTTGTTTTTGCATATCGGAGCCGAGCCCCGCTGAAAATGGGTCTTGGGAATTGGTCTGCTCTCTGCCTCTCAGCCTTATTTTGACCCTTCCTGCTGTGGCTTCCTGGAGATTCACACTTTGTTCTCTTTCTTCTTTTTTCTTTCAAAAGGAAGAAGACAATAAAGCCTAACCTCAGAGCAAGGCCAAATTAAAAAAATTACTAATCCATAATGGTGATTTCAGCAGCTTGCAGGGTTCACTTCAGCCCTTACTTGGATTTCTCAGTATCAGTCTGTTCCCACTCTTCAGCACAGCCGGGTCTTTTCTTGTGACTAAAAGGCTGAAAACAATCTTCAGACATACAGCTTCGTATTTTCAAGGGTCCGGCTAGCATTCCAAATGTTTTGTTTTTGGAAATTCCCGATGTGGCAAACCAAGATACTGTAAATATTTCTTTGTGGTATCATTTCATTTCTTTGCAGCATATACAATCGAGCCATCTTTGTGCTGGTTTATTAACGGATGTGCTACCACGGCTCAAACATGATTGTTTGCATTATATATTTCCTATGCAAGGAAACCCTGCTGCTACAGAACAGTTTCCAGAAACCCCATAAATGACTTCTTCAAATGCAGGTTTGGTTCTCAGTTTCTCCCTTTAAATATTGCTTGTTGCATCTATTTATTTATTATTTCGTTAAATTTATAAACTGCCCTCCTCCGTAGGGCTCGGGGCAGTGAACAACAGAAGATAAAACAATAAAATCAGCCAGAAAATATAATAACAGAATCAGCAATAACATACAAAATTACAATAAATAGGAAACAATAACAATAGCAGATGGGGACTGACACCCCCCTCCCCCATATCCATGGGAGGCCAAGATGGTAATATGGGGTTATTATGATCCACCCGGCTGGCCAGATGGAAACGCCTGGTGGAATAGTTCCATTTTGCAGGCCCTGTGGAAACTCTGCAAATCCTGCAGGACCCTGATCTCCTTAGGGAGACTATTCCGCCAGCTGGGGCCCAGGCCCAGCCGGATGACTTTTGGACCAGAGACCTCCAGCAGGTTCTCCTCTGAAGAATGGAGGGACCTGGTGGGGAAGTACGGGGAGACGCGGTCCCTCAGATATGCAGGTCTAAGACCATTCTCAGTCTTGAAGGTTAAAACCAACACGATCCGGAACTCGATCGGCAGCCGGTGAAGATGGTACAGGACCGGTGTGATCCAGTCCCGGCTGGGTGCTCCAGTAAGGAGCCTAGGTGCTGCATGTTGAACGAGCTTAAGTTTCTGTATCACAGTCAAAGGCAGGCCGCATATACAAAAATATGTCTGGAAGGATGGTGGAAATTGCCGGTTTATCATGGTCCTTTAGGGATTTCAAGGCAAGAGATGTTCAGAGGTGGTTTTACATTTCCTGTCTGTGTGTAGGAACCCTGGACCTCTTTGGTGGTCTCCCAACCATGCAGTGGCGTAGTGCCAAGGGGACAGGGGGTGTGGCACACACGTATGCCCCAGGCGCAGTTCCCTCTTGCTCTGGCCCTGCATCCATGAACTAACCAAGGTGGATCCTGATTAGTTTCTGAGATCCGACAAGAACAAACTAGCCTGGATCATCCAGGTATGTAGAATATATAACCATAATTTAATACAAATTTCCATCACAATTAATTTTAATAAGCTTTATATTGCATGCATGTGTGATTCCAGCTGGTAATACTCTCCATGTTGTTCAAAAAGTCATTATGGATGGCAGTCCCAGGTGTGGACTGGCCATTTAACCCAGTGGGAAAGTTCCAGATGGCCTCCTTGCCCCCAGATGGCTGCTGGCAGTCAGGAGCACACAGAGACACCGAGTGTCCCCACTAGGCTGCTCCACAGTGCCACATGTGGCTTGTTCCTCAGCTTATCCTGTCTGCCTCGGAAGACCTTCTCAATGGTCTGACTCCACAGAACTAAATCCCTACGGCCCTTTATTTCTTCATGTGAAGAGCGTGTTTCCAAGTACGTGACTCTCCACTTCCCATTCCTTGCTCCCAGCTGCTTTGCTCCCATGGGATTCCATACATATGGCTGCTATTATAAATGTGTATTTAATAATCATGAAGGGGGTCGGCCGCTTCTGGGGGCAGAGCCTGTAGACTGCCCTTCCGCTTGAGTCTCGCCTGGCACCTGCCTGTTCTCTTTTTGACACCAGGCCAAAATATTTCATTCAATGAAGGGGCTGATCCTCTTTCCATTATTTTGCCATCTACTTCTTGCCTGAGGACTATTTTACGAGACTCATTTCAGCCATAAAAAAGATTGTTGCATGCATTTATATGTAACATCTACGCTCATTTCTCTGACGTGTGAATTTATTCATTCACATAATTTTCCACGTCTTGTTTAACCATTCAGAAGTGCTTGATTATTGTTTCCTTTTTTTAAAAAAAGATCAACTTAGCCATGATATTTCTTTTTTTATATACTATCTCCTGATTTTCTGTCTGCTTCCTTTTCTTAGCGCCCTCTAAAACCCAAGAGAACAGCAGGTTGTGATCAACTGTGTTTTAATTATTTGAAGCATTTGTAACCTGCCTTTCTCCCTAGAGCACAGGTGTCAAACTCGCAGCCCTCCAGATGTTATGGACTACATGATGAGTTTGACACCAATGCCCTACAGGGACACAGAGCAGCCTAGAGCAGAATAGAAACGATATGAACAGGCCAGACCAAAGCAAACAAACAAGCACAGAGGAGATGAGGAAACTAGGTTTGGAGATTCCAGTGCACCGAATCCTGGATTTGGCCCGAATCTGGGCGCATTTGGGCATATTTGAGCCAAAATCCTGCTCGAATATGAATGAATATGTCCTGCCCGGATATGAATGAATCAGAATGCAAGGTATTCAGGATTTGGGGGGTATTTTGGTGGGTTTTTTTTTTGCGCTCTTCAGAGTAGAGTTCACCCACCATTCTTAACGACTGCATCATACTGGCTCTCAAGGGTTTAGTTTAGATATACAGTGGAACCTCGGTTTTTCTCGCCATTGGTTTTTGTCTGTTTTGGTTGCACGCACTCTTGGGCAAAAAATTGTGTCCTCGGGTTTTGTTGGTCGCTTCAGTTTTGTCGGTTTTTGCCAGCTGCAGGTTAATTTCACGGGCAAAACCGGGCGACCCGCTGCTTTAAAAGTAGTTGCTACAAGGGAGCCTCGGGGTTTGTCGGTTTCGGTTTTCGCCGATTGTTTTCGGACGAATTACCAACGAAAACTGAGGTTCCACTGGAAAGGTTATAGTTTAAATGGGTTCACAGGTACCATAACACAGACAACCAGTGATGCAAGAGGGCTGGTTAAACGAGTCAACTGATTTTAAGGCTAGGCTCAATGGCACAGGATCTGTTTTAGAGTGGCCAGTTCCAGGTTGGGAAATACCTGGACATTTTGTGGGTACACCCTTAGGAGGGCAGGGTTTAAAAGGGGGAAGGACTTCAACGGAATAGACCACCACAAAGTCTACCTTCCAAAGCAGCCATTTTCTCCAGGTGAACATATCTCTGTGGCCTGGTGATCAGTTGTAATCCCAGGAGATCTCCATTCACCCCCCGGATGTTGGTAACCCTGTTTGCTTTGCTTGCAGACGGGTGAAGGTTCAGCCCTCAGCATTTCTATCTAAAAGGACTGCTGATGGTCAACAATGTGAAGAAAAAACGCTTTGTCCCTTTAACAGAAACTTAATGGTATGTTATTTGGCGGATGATGTCATTGACCTTGGTGTCATAAAAAAGCTTCGCTTGCCACACATTAAGCCTCTGGGAAAGGGGGGAAGATCGTTTTTCTCCAGGTTGGTGGCAGTTAAAGGGATCCAATAAGGTGAAAGACCTCTAGATCCTGTGAAGCGCATCAGAGACAATACTTCGTACTTCAGTGAATAACACAACACTTACCTTCATAGCACCTTGGCAGCCATTTTCACAAGTTGAAGTGAATGTACATACAATTCCACACAGAATGTACACTTAGGGTTTTTTTCCACATTTATTTCTGAACTAGCACTAAAGCCTATTTTAAATTAACATAATATGGGCTCAAGAAGGGAGGGTGGGAAGGGGGACCCCACCCTCCTTTCTCTTTCCCCTAGGACAGTGGTGGCAAACCTATGGCACGGGTGCCAGAGGTGGCACTCAGAGCCCTCTCTGGGGTCACGTGCAAACAGAGTCCCCCCCACACACACACATCATCTAGGTTGGCTCAAAGTCAGCTGGCTCCGGGATTATTACTATTAAACCTAAGATTGCTAGTTTTGGGGAAGTAGTGGGTAACCCCTGTTAAGCACTGTTAAACCCCACTGATTTTCATGCGAAGAATTAAAGCGCTATTCTTTACCTGGGAGTAAAGTATTACCAATGGGTGCCTTGGTTGCTGGCAATGGGGCTTGCTTCTGAGGATCGTGATTCACCCATTGGAAGAGTTGCATGGTTGCTTCAAAGCAAAGCTACTGACTACCACCAAGCTTATTCCCGAGTAACACACACCTCGGAGCCAACCACTTTTTCCATACTAAAACCTCAGTATTCAGGTTAAATTGCCATGTTGGCACTTTGCGATAAATAAGTGAGTTTTGTGTTGCAATTTGGGCACTCGGTCTCGAAAAGATTCGCCATCACTGCCCTAGGAGAACAGCCCCAGCCCCAGGGTGGTTGTATGAGCGTTCACTGTAACGTGTGAACGTGTCTGGCATAAGGCAGCTCCATGTGATCAAGGGTAATAGGGATGAGTCAGCGTGACAGTTTGGGAAGGAAGCAGATTGACAGAAACAACTTCTCCATGCTTAACCAGGAAATTTGGTCCTGCTAAATATACCCTATAATAACATTTCGACTAGGATTTCTAATTTCCTTTGCATGGCTTTTGATTCCCCTTTGCAACGCTTTTGTTTTAGGTCAGCAGCCAGTAGTGGAGACAGGGTGACTGTAAAACAACAGCACTTATTAAACCAACTGCATCAATGGAAACAACATCAGATTTCCACTGGGGCCGCCCTGGGCTAAGACGCTTCCCTGTTTCTAAGCATGGGTGTTGTGTCTCTGTTGCTACCGAAGCTCTATGAGAGCACCAGAGTTCTTCTTACAGCCATGTTGGCTGATGCCTTCTCTATAACGTCAAACCATAGTGTGGTGCTAAGACACCAAGCCGAGGGTATCTTGAGCTCCTGCACTCCCAGCCAGTGTGGTGTAGTGGTTAGGAGCAATGGACTCTAATCTGGAGAACCAGCTTGGATTCCCTGCTCTTCCACATGAAGCCTGTTAATGACCTTGGGCCAATCAATCATGATATGATTGGAGCTCAGAAATTTAAAGGTCTCTGTACTGTTGATACTGTGTTGTCTAGGTATTGTGAGAGGAGGTAGGATGGGAGGGCTCTTTCTCCTGAAATCTACCACCATTTCTACTGGCTCTTTTAAGTGCACTCAGTTCCTAGATTGTTCCAGCGGCAACTACTCTAGGCTAGTTGTTCAACCTCCCCGCCTTGCATGTGGTTTCATCAGTTGTCTCGAATGAGACCAATCACTGCTGTGTATCATCTGCAAACTTCAGTATTTTAACAGATGGATCGTTTGAGATGCAGTCATTGGTATACAGAGAGAAGAGAAGTGGTGAAAGTAATACATACTTGGGGCCCCTGTGCTCATTCTTTTGTTGCGGTGTCTGATGTAATTTTCCTAGCCTCACCTGCTGTTTCCTATCTGTTCAGGAAGCTTACATCCACTTTACAAATATGCCTCAGGTACTGCTAGCTGATTTAGTTTGGTTAGAAGAATGTCCGGTCTAATAGTATTGAATGCTGAACTAAAGTCAACAAAGAGGACCCTTGCATAGGTCTTTGATGCATTCAAGATGCTGTAAGATATAGTGCAAAGCCATATTAACAGCATCATCTGTTGATCTATTTGCTCGGCATGTAAATTGCAAGGGGTCCAACATGTGGATCCGTGATGGTTTTCTAAAATGGTACATCACTAGCCTTCAAAAGTTTTTCATAACTACAGATGTTAGGAGCAACTGGTCTGTAGTCGCTCAGTTCCTGGATGGAAGGCTTCTTCGGCACTGGGACGATAGTGGGAGTGTTTGAAGCCAGGAAGGAACATAGCACATCTCTAGTGGATTTGTTGGAAGATTTGGGTGAAGATGGGGCCTAAATTGGACAGCACAGACTTTTAAGCAAGAAGGTGTTATCTTGTCTGGGGCCACCGGCGCTTTTCCAGGCTTCTGTCTGTCAGAAATAGATCTTGCACTTCTTTTCTGAGATCACCAGGGGTTGTAAAACCCAATGAAATGGGTGCAGTAGTTGTAGGGAAGCTTGGCTTTCATTAAGTTGGTGCATCTGGAAATAGAGGCTTTTCAGGAGAAAGGTGACTGGTAGATTATTTTCAAACCTACAGCAGAACACATTCAGGTCTGTACTGCCTGGCCAATTGCTGATTCCTTCAGCTTGGGAAGGTGGTTTGCTGTAACCAAGCGATATTTTTTGAGAGTTTTCCACATGTTTGCTGTTTCGCTTTGCGAAAAACCGATTTTTTAGCTTCTTCGAGAGTAGTTTCTTTACGTTTCCAATCTCCTTTGTTAATACATTTCTGGCCCGATTGTACAGCATTCTATCACCTTTTCTGTATGCCTCCTCTTTGGAACTAATTTAACTGCTTAAGTTTAGCTGTGAACCAAGGTTTGTTGCTTACTATATATACGCTAGTTCCTTGGTTGGTATACAAAGATCTTCACAGAAGCTGTACATATGATGTTACAGTATCTCGGGTGAGTTCATCCCAAATCTGCAGAGGTGTCTTTAAAAAATGTTCCAGTCTGTACACTGTACAGTCAAAGCAAGCTCCGCAGCTTTTAACTTCAGTGCCTCTTCAGTCCAAGTTCTCACCGGATGAAGTTATTGGTTTTGTGGCTTTTAAATCTTTGTTTGTAAGCAGGTACAAGCAAGGTGAATCATGCAATGATCAGAATGGCCTACAGCTGCTCGTGGTAAAGACCGATAAGCATCTTTCAATGTTGTATAGCCAGTGGGTCTTTTCAAGATATATATTCTTGCCTCTGGTGGGGATGCATGTAAAGCGACATGCTGAAAGTATTTTGGTGCAGGTCTTCCCCTTAAGCTTTGCTTTGTTTAAATCTCCCAAAATAATAACCAGTGAATCAGGGTGGAGTTTGGCTTCAGCCTCCATAATAATCTGATCGGCTAGAGTTCTTAATGCCTTTTTGTTACATCGCTTCTTGTGGGATGAACATATAAACCAAAAAAAAACAATAGAACTGAATTCTATCTCTCGAGGGGAATAAAAGGGTTTGCAATTAATAAGTAAGGACTCCAAGTTTTCATCACAGAATTCTCTTGGATTATTGTTATGTCTTGACACCTCAACCTTTGTTGATGTATATACATAATCTCCTCCCCTTTTTTTCTTTTCCCTGATGAATTCTAGGAAATCCCACCTGAACGTAAATATCTGAAACCCGGTATGCACATGCTATTATCATCAATGCTCTCATTTAGCCAGGTTTCAGTAGAAGCATACAGGAGCAGATGCGCTTTGTAAAAAATCAGAATTGTGCATCTGTTTAAAAGAAGTGTATTTCATCTATCTTGTTGGCAAGTGAACTGCATAGAATCGGTAGAAAGATTGAAGTGGAGCCGGGTTTTTTTGATTCCTTATTCTTTAGTCTATTTAAAATTTATCACTTTTACCTCTTCGCCTCTGCTGCCTGTGCTTGTTTTGCCGAGAGTTGTTGCCGCCGGGAAATGAAAACACTGCCTCCTGTGCTGGAAATTCTCCTCCGTGGTTCTCCTCTCCCTGTGGTTGTAAAGACAGATAGGGGTAAAGTTACAGAGAGCCACTCCTTGAGGAAATCCTCCCATCCTACCTCCTCTCACAATACTAGACAACACAGTATCAACAGTAGAGACCTTTAAATTTCTAGGCTCCATCATATCTCATGACCTAAAATGGTCGCCTAACATCCAAAAATGTCATCAAAAAAAAGCACAACAAAGAATGTTCCTTCATGTCAACTCAGAATGCTCAAACTGCCCAAGAGCTGTTGATACAGTTCTGCCAGAGGAATCATTGAGTCTGTCATCTGCACTCTATAACTGTGTGGTTTGTCTCTGCAACCCAACAAAATCGACACAGATCTCAGAGAATAATTAGAACTGCAGAAAAACAATTGCTGCTAACCTGCCTTCCCATTGAGGACCCAGTATACTGCAAATCGGGCTTAAAAAAAAAAGGGCTGTGAAAATATTTACTGACCCCTCGTGATCCCATTGGTCATAAACTGTTTCAACTCTTACCTCTTCTAAGCGTCGCTACAGAGCACTGCACACCAAGACAACTAGATGGTAAGCAACGTAGTTTTTTTCCTAATGCCATCACTCTGTTAAACAAATAATTTCCCTCAGATAATGTTAAACCATTTATTATATATTTATTATATAATTACTGCACTACTTTTTTTTCATCATTCTTATTACCCATCTCCCTCCCACTTATGACTCTCCTGTATGACTATAGCTCCGTGCTGACATTTCCCCATTTTAATTCATTTTATTTCCTTATGATTTACATTTACGGCGGCTCTCAAGCATTATTGATTGTTTCCTGATTATTACTTTTCATAGACCTATATACAGTGACAAATCATTAAGTGTTGTACTAATATGATTCTTGACAAATGTCGTATTTTTCTTTTATGTACACTGAGAGCATATGCACGAGGAGACAAATTCTTGTGTGAACCAATCATTAATTTGGCCAATAAAGATTCTATTCTATTCTATTCTATTCTATCACAGTTCTCTCAGGGGCTTTCCCCACTACAGAAGGGAACTAAGGTTGACTCAGTTCCCTTCAGTGGAGAGCGATTCCAGGCTGTCCCCACAGCAACTGAGTTTCGGCCCCCTGGAACCCGAGCCAAGTGGGCGAGGATCATCTTGAGAATTGCCTGTTTTGCTCCCTCGATGGTGATTGGAGCTTGTGTTACGGTGCAGGAAACAGGAGCGTTCTCTTTTTTTTGTACAGATTTTTACAGCTACTGCCATATCGCTTTCGGCTCGCTATGCGACTCTCCTGTTCTCGCGATGCCACAAAAAAGCGGCTCATGATTGGTTGAACGGATGAGGTCGCTTCTCGATGCTTCCCTACTTCAAAGCTTCGAAGCGGTATCGACCTTGTTCCGGCAGAAAAGTGTAGTTCAAAACTGCGACAAGGATGTCGCAGTTCTGAGGGGGGGGGGCTGAGACAAAACAATGTTGAGCTTTGTGGCAGTGGGGATTCACTGAGGCGAACCTAGGTAAAAACCAGTTCAACTCTGTCAGTGGGGAAAGCCCCAATCTCTCAGCCCCACCTACTCCACAAGGTGTCAGTTGTGGGGGGAGGGGAAGGTGATTGAAAGCCACTTTGAGACTCTTATGGTAGAGGAAAGGGGGTATAAAAACCAACTCTTCTTCATCAACTCCCTCCTTCCTTTCCTACAGGAAGCTCAGGACATTTTCTATTTAGGGATGCCAACTCTGGGTGGGATATCGCTGGAAACTTGCCACGTGGCCCTAGGGAGAGTGGAGTTTGGGGAGTGGATGGACCTCAGCGAAGTAGGATACCATAGAGACCACCCTCCAAAGCAGCCATTTCCTCAAAGAGAACTGATCTCTACCATATGGAGATCAGGGGGAATTTCTAGAGACTTCCAGGAATCACCTGGAGCTCGGTAACCCCAATTTTATCTACCCAACAACCCTATGAGGTAGGTGAGATTGAAAGGGAAGGTAGCATTCCCAGATCCTCTAACCACTGCCCTGCACTGGCAGCAAATTGATAGGGGGTGCCACGGGGGGGGGGGGGGAAGAGTTGGACCCGTTATCTCCTTCAAACCTGCCCAGCCCCCACCTTCTACATCCCTCACAGTCACAGCAGCATGAGTGAAGAGGAGTTGCTTGCCTGCGCTCCACTCACACCAATGCTGCTGCCACCCAGCTCCAGCGAGGGCCGCCAACTCCAAGTTGGGAAATTCTTGGGAGATTTGGGGACAGACCCTGGGAAAGGCAGTCATTGGGGTGTTGAGGGAGCTCATCGGGGATTTGATTCCAGTCTCCACCCTCCAAAGCTGCCATCTTCTCCGGGGAACCGGCTTCTGTCATCTGTAGATCACTTGTAATTCCAGGAAGGTAGATCACTTGTAATTCCAGAAGAACAGGACCCTGACCTGGAGGCTGGCAAGGATAGCTCCAAAGGATTAAAGGGATTTTCTGCACTCATCTGCCCATGTCTTGGGGTGGCAAAATAAGCTGATCTGGTGCTGCCTGCCACAGATAATCCACCAAGCAGAGGGACCCGCCTTGTTCCAACTGGTGTATTATCTGTAGGCTTGCTAGGTTCTCACTAATGATGGGCAAACTTCTGGTAATGCTGCTGCTGCCCACCAGTGTCATAAGAACATAAGAACTAGCCTGCTGGATCAGACCTGAGTCCATCTAGTCCAGCATTCTGCTACTCGCAGTGGCCCACCAGGGGCCTTTGGGAGCTCACGTGCAGGATGTGAAAGCAATGGCCTTCTGCTGCTGCTGCTCTTGAGCACCTGGTCTGCTAAGGCATTTGCAATCTCAGATCAAGGAGGATCAAGATTGGGAGCCATATATCGACTTCTCGCCAATGTCACACCAATCTTTAAGAAAGGATCTAGCGGGGACCCGGGAAATTACAGGCCAGTCAGTTTGACATCTGTTCCTGGTAAATTAGTAGAATCTATCATTAAAGATAAAATTATAAAACATGTAGAAAAGCAAGACCTGCTGAGAAAGAGTCAGCATGGCTTTTGCAGAGGCAAATCCTGTCTTACAAACTTACTAGAGTTCTTTGAGGGTGTAAACAGACATGTGGATAAGGGGGAACCAGTGGACATTGTCTACTTGGATTTCCAAAAGGCTTTTGACAAAGTTCACCAGAGACTGTTGAGAAAAACTCAGCAAATGAAGGAATAAGAGGGAAGTCCTCCCATGGATTAAAACTGGTTGAGAAACAGGAAACAAAGAGGTGTAAATGGGAAGTTTCACAAATGGAGAGATGTCGAGTAGTCCTTAAGATCCGCTTTTAGACCAGTGCTCTTTAACCTATTCATAAATGACCTGGAAGTAGGTGTGGGTAGCCGCAGGCCAAGCTTGCAGATGATACCAAATTATGTAGGTGGTGAGAACCACAAAGGATTGCGGTAAGAGCTCCAAGCTGACCTTGATAAATTAGGGTGAGTGGCCCAGAAATGGCAAAATGCAGTTCATCATGTAGCAAAAAATGCAAAGTGATGCACATAGCAAAAAATCCAAAACTTCACATACACGCTTACAGGGCCGCGCTATCAGTCACAGACCAGGAAAGGATTTAGCGCCTTAGTTGATAGTTCATGGGAATGTCAACTAATGCATGGCAGCTGTGAAAAAAAGGCAAACTCTATGCTGGGGATCATTAGAAAAGAAATGCATAATAAAATTGCAAAGATTGTCATGCCCTTATAGCAGTAAGCATCAAGCACTTAGAAAGTACTGTGTCCAGTTCTGTCACGATCTCAAAAGGATATTGAGGAGATAGAAAAGTGCAGAGAAGGGCAACGAGGATGATTGAGGGAATGTAGCATCTTCCTAAGGAGGAGAGGCCGCAGCGCTTGGGACTCTTAGCTCTGGGAGAGGAGGCTACAGTGGGGATATGATTGAAGCTCCACAAAATTATGCATGGGGTAGAAAATGCTGACAGAGAGAAATTTTTCTTTCACAATACTAGAACCAGGGGCATTCAAATGCTGGGGAAGAATTAGGACTACTAAAAAAGGAAACACTTCCTTCACTAACGGTGATTGCGTTTCAACATGCTGCCAAGAGGGGGGTGATGGCCACTAACCTGGATAGCTTTAAAAGGGCTGGACAGATTTATGGAGGAGAAGTCGGCTGCCTTCACCCTCTTGGATCCCTCCTGATCTGGAGATTGCAAATGCCTTAGCAGACCAGGTGATCGGGAGCAACAGCCGCAGAAGGCCATTGCGTTCACATCCTACATGTGAGCTCCCAAAGGCACCTGGTGGGCCACTGCGAGTAGCAGAGAGCTGGACTAGATGGACTTTGGTCTGATCCAGCTGGCTTGTTCTTATGTTCTTATGTTCTCTTCCATAAATCTGTGCACCTCCTGTGGCAGCATATTCCAAATACCAGTCACACGTTGTGTGAAGAAGTGTTTCCTTTTATTAGTCCTAATTCTTCCCCCCAGCATTTTCAGTGAATGCCCCCTGGTTCTAGTATTGTGAGAAAGAGAGGAGGATTTCTCGGTCAACATTTTCTACCCCATGCATAATGTTATGGACGTCAATCATATCCCCTCAGATGCTCCCTCTCCAAACCACCAAAGAGTCCTAAACGCTGCAGCCTCTCCTCATAAGGAAGGTGCTCCAACTCCTCAATCATCCTCAAGTGTCTCTTCTCTGCACTTTTTCTATCTCTTCGATATCCTTTTTTGAGATGTGGGCTTAATTAGAGAACTGGACACAGATACTCCAAGTGCTTGGTCACAATTCACAGCTTTATATATGGGCATGACAATCCCTTGCAGTTTTATTATCAACTCCTTTCCTAATTATCCCCAGCATAGAGTTTGCTGCCTTTTTCACAGAAGCTGCCATGCATTGAGTTGACATTCCTATGGAACTATCAACTAAGACGCCCAAATCCCTTTCCTGGTCTGTGACTGATAGCACTGACCCCTGTAGCGTGTATGTGAAGTTTGGATTTTTTGCCCCTATGTGCATCACTTTACATTTTGCTACATTGAACTGCATTTGCCATTTCTTAGCCCACTCACCTAATTTATCAAGGTCCACTTGGAGCTCTTCGCAATCCTTTATGGTTCTCACCACCCTACATAATTTGGTATCATCTGCAATCCTAGTTCCCTAATAAACACTTACTCTTTAATTCCTTTAATCAGTGAGTTATCAGAGGCGTAGCTCTAAAGGGACAGGGGGGGATGAGCAATGCACCAGGTGCATGCCCCTGTGGGGGTGTGGCAGGGGCGTTCCGGGGGCATGGCAGGGGTGGGGTGGGAGCAGGGGCGTTCCGGGGTGAAACAGGGTGCGTAGGACGCACCAGTGCACTGGGCGCTTTCCCCACTCTGTGAATCATCCACTTCTCTGGACAGTAAACTGATAACAGGTAGAAGCAGACTGGCCAAATGGGGGCAACAATCTTCATTGCCACATGATGACATCATTTCCAGTGTAATCTAGAAACACCAGGATGGCAGCAGTGTGATGTTCTAGCACTTGCCCAAAAGCTCTATGGAAACTACAGAGTTTTGCCCTGGTGCAACGCCGGTTCTTCCAGGTCTCAGTGGAAGTGATGTCATCACATGGCGCCAAAGATCATTTCCCCCACCCCAGCCTTTCCCCAGACTGCTGCTGATTGCTAGGTGATGCCTAATTATTTGTGGCAGGCAGTGCTGATCAGCTTATTTTCCATTTCATAGCTGGGTCAGAAGCCAGGTTGTGAGGTTCAGCCAAGTTGTCTGCTCCAGGCAGACTTGGTGCTGAGTTGAATCCCCAGCTCTGCCTAAAAATGGCAAATTTAAGATCTGTAATTGTTTAGATCCAAAGTGTTCAAGGGTGACATTTTTAATAAGAGGTTTGGAGGGTGATCCCCTCTCCCAGTTAGTTAAGGCTTCGCCAAGAAAGCACACCAGGGTAAATCAGTGTTATTCAAATGACAACCTACCCAAAGTTCTAGCTTTTGCAAACAAGAAAACTGTGTGTGTGTGTGTGTGTGTGTGTGTGTGTGTGTGTGTGTGTGTGTTTGTAAATGGGAAGCTGTCTTTGAGAGTGGGCTCCTCACACTAAGAACAATAGCTGTGCCTTCTCTGCATCCTGAAATAACTATGTGCAGGCCAAAAAGGGGAGATTAGTAGATTAGTGATGTGTAGGCCAAAAAAGCAAGAGATTAGTAGGCCGGTGGTTCCAGGCTAAAACTAAAACTCTGTCCTCACATAGCTTCGCAAAGAGGGATGCAGATAACTCCTAATGAGTCTGGAAGACTGTCTGGCCGCTTGGTTGGCTGAGGGGTTTTGACAGGTCAAGGCTCAGAGAGCAGAGCTTTTAATCAGAACCTGTGAAATGCATTGTTTGTTCCGGAAGGGGAAATGAGAAGGGAGACCAACCGTGGCCCTTTTGTCTAATTACCAGACAGTTATGTCCACGACCCCCCACCACCAGTCATGATAAGACACAGGATGGGGCTTGGAGAGCAGAAAAAGGGGTGAATCTGAGGACACGGCATTAAAATTGAGGCCACTGGTCTACATCAATTCCTCATGTGGAACAGAAATTGGAAACTCCTGTTTCTTTTCAATCAGCCGGCATTTGGCACCGTCTCGATTTTAAACATAGCTGGACAATTTAGAAGGCAATTAGGAAATGAACAAATAATGAAATAAACATTGGGTTCCTTTCATTACTTGAAGTTGTTACAAACATGTCGCCACGAGCCATTACTCATCTCTTAAAAGCTAATAAAGGGGCGGAATGAGGAGAAACAGGATTCTAAGAACCGCTTTGTATGTTTTCCTCCTTGGTTCTAAAATAAAAGCCCCTATAAAACCATCATGAGGTCCAGTACTTCGTGCCGTTGCTGACCCACAGAGATCATTTGATGAATGCTGCTGTATCCATCAGTCAATGGTTCCCTGATGCACAGCTTGCTACAGCCCGCATACCATTTCCACATGGGCCGAGAGGCCCAAAGCAGTGTGTTGACAAGCCCCTAAAGTAGCAGCAAACCAACCATAAGCCAGAGAGATAGATAACAGACTGAATGCTTGCCAAAAGCAGAAGGCCACCCACACACGTGCATAAAGCAACAGCACTTAAACAGACCACAAAAAAAATGTTTACCATGGAAGGCAGGGATAGCAGAACACAAGACAAGGATGAAATGCCGTTGAGTCGGCACAGGACTTACCGCACAGAGTCGGAAGAGTCCCCTCCAAAGGGAAGATAATCCATCCATCAATTTCCCAGGCATCGACCAATCAGATCAAGGCGAGAAGGGTGAAATTGTCCAGCGGTAAGAAGAACGCCACTTCAAAGTATTCAAGAGCAGCCTTAACAGGTCTTTTAAGGGCAGAAAGGTGGGATATAAATTCTTTAACTAGACAAACTTCCTTCATCCACAAACAGCTCTGTAGGAGAAGATCCTGCCTGTTATTCATGATACACTGCAAGATGTCCCTGTGTGGTGTACTGGTTAAGCGCTCTGGACCAGTATCTGAGGACTCAGGTTCAAATCCCCATTCATGCCATGGGAGCTCACTGGGTGACCTTGGGCCAATCACACTCTCTCATCCTAATCTACCTCACATGGTTGTTGTGAGGATAAAATGGAGGAAAGGTGAATGATGAGTCCCCATGGGTAAAAGGGTGGGGTGCAAATTAATTTAGTTAGATCCTCCCAATGCTAAATAGCATATCGTGCAACAAGTGCACTCCAGCATTTCCGGTCTTGGGCAAATGTTTCAGCCTCTTCCCATGCAATATTCAGCACCTTCAGGTCCTACAAATGAATTAATTAGATAATAAAGTAGTTTCCAATCCAGTAACACCTTAGTGACCAACAGGATATAAGCATTTGAGAGTCAAAGCTCTCTTTGTAAAAGCTTTGACTCAAAAATGTATTTCCCCCCCCCCTCCAAATTTTGTTGGTCTTTTAGTTACTGCTGGACTCGGATCTAGCACTTCTATTGCAAGCCAACACAACTACCCTCTGAAACGTGACGTGTATTCTTTTTTAAAGGATGCAAACTTTACAACTAAATGACCAGAAGACACTTCAATGTGTGCTAAAACACATGTGGATTACTGATAACAGGGCCAGTCTCCTCACCGTTTATGAGCTGGGACTGGATTCTTTATTTTGTGCCAGAGGTAACATGATCACATATGAGTTGTGTGTTCTCCTGTCTGTGCCATTTTCCCTCCCTGAAATCGTCAGGAGGAGGCATTTTGTTAGTTTGGGTCCAATGAAGTGAATCCCCTAGAACAGGGGTCTGCAACCTGCGGCTCTGGAGCCACATGCGGCTCTTTCAGCCTTATACTGTGGCTCTGCATGGCCTGGAGGTCGGAGGGTAGTGTGGGTGTGTCCCTCCAGCCCTCCAGAGCAGCGCTGGAAGGAAAGGCGAGTGGAGGGGCCAAACCGGAGGCGGCTCCGTGCAAAGCTGCCTCTCCGGCTCGGTAGATCTTTGGGGCCATGGAAAACGGGTCCAAATGGCTCTTTGGATGGTAAAGGTTGCCAACCCCTGCCCTAGAATATGCAGGTTTCCCTGACTCGTTCCCCGATCAGGACTGTTCCAGGCTGAGACAATAACATGGGGAGGGAAGTTGAAGTCTCTTCTCCTTGTGTGCCATTGTCTTGATCCTGATTGAGTACCATATACACACACAGGAATTGGCACAACTCATGTTTGATTGTGTTATATCAGAAACAGGGTGGGGACCCCAGACCAAAACTGTGTTCTCCCTAATAGCACTGGACATAATGAAATAGCCAAACTAAGATATAAAGGGAAACTGCTGTGTTGGGTCATTCCTGTAATTTTCTAAGGAGGTATTAGAAATCTAGGATCCTTTGTGAAACAAAACTACCCTTCCCAAAGAAATCTGTGTTGTTTTTGAGTTTGGATACCCCAAGCTGGCTACAGCATGTATTCATGTTCTTCCTTGATTCTACTGATTTCTGGAGCAATGTCATTTATCCCTTCCAAACAGATCTATTCAAGAAAGGAGCATAGAGCACTTCCAGCCAATCACTTTTGCAATCAAGCCACAGAGAGCCACATTACTCTTTCCCTCCTTCCTTTGTGGGTGTCAAAGCCCTTTTGTTCTTCTATGGCTGGATAAACAGAGCAATGGGGCAGCTTGTTCACAGGCCTGTAAAATTCATCCCATTGGTCCAGTTTGCTCGAAACTTGGTTATTCAGGAGAATTTCCACTGAAATTCTGTTCTCATTTGGTTGAATAACAGACACTCCACCTCCTCCCCAGAAAAGTCCCCCATGGGACATAAAGATGGGATGTACTAAAATGAATGACAGGAGTGCTCATTGGGAACAAATGCTGAAGGGCCCATTGAATATAATGGGAGCCAGGAATGCCAGTTGACTCACACAGTCGCCTTTTGAAATATATTACAGACCACGAAAGTTGCAGTGAAAATATGGAACAGATTATGAGAAACCTGGCTTGGATCTGGAATGACAGCATCCAGAGTGGAATGACTGTGCTTGGGAGTAGAATGGTGGTCCCTAGTTCCAGACAAAGTGGTGTGTTATATGCCATTAAAGGTTAAATTGAACTGAATTGACAAAGTGGTGTGGGATTGGAATGACAGCCCCCAGTGTGGAATGACAGCTCCAGAGCTGATTCAGGTCAGTATTTCACATTGTCTTGAATTCACCACATCCTAATTCACTCTAGAATTTGCAGTGAACTAGAAGGACAAGAAGGAAGTTCTAGAAGCACTGCTTGTGGTAAAGTCAGTGCAAAGAATAGCCTATTAAACGCTGCCTCTCTCTAAAACCCTGCTGCCTCCCAGTTTTTTTGAGTTGCAATTTTTTCCCCCAGCAATCTACTGTTCGATCACTTGGGGACACTTTCTAGCCATTCAATGCAACCACATTATGAGCTCAAACCCAGAGCCGTAACACTGCCCTAACAGAGATCTGTTTTCCTTATGTGCAATACCTCCCTGTCATACCAGGGAACCCAAAAACCTCGAACAAATTGCCCAATGAAGAAAACCCAAGACTTGACAAACTAGGTCACTTAATTCTTTGTGCTGAACAGAATTTTCATTTATTTCCTGGAAGTATCCATCTCTTGGCATTGAGCAGTGAAGAAGAAATGTAGACAGGGAGAAATCTCTCAAACAGCTCTCCTCTGTCAGAAGTGTAAAACAAAAGCCCTACAGAATGAGGACATCTGGCCATCCGCCCCCACTCCTGCACCCCAGATTACGGTGATGTGTGACAATGCCATAATACTTTCAGCAGGGGTCCAGTGAGAAAAGAATTAATTCAGGAGAGTGGAAAAACAGAGGCAAGCAACAGCTGAGTAACAGTATTTCCAAACCCACAGTGTTCTGACTCTCACTCAAGGCTCATCGCTGGCTGAGATAGCCCCAGCTCCATTGTTAATGCTTTGGAAAACAGGGTTTCGGAAAGACTAAACAAGAGATTATTAATTCCACTGGGGCTGTCTCACCTTCAGCCTTGAATGGATACTTTAAACATTACACACAAAACAGCTTGGATCGTCAGTGACACAAGCACAGCAGGGCCCACAGAGCAGAATTTCACTCCCCCGTGCAATCCGATACCACAGGAAACAAGTGGAGGTAAAGTGAAATCAGCAATAGGAGGGGGAATTTACCCCGGTCATACATGAGATGCAGGGGGGATAGGAGTTGGGATAGAAGAAGAAGGAGGAGGAGGAGGAGGAGGAGGAGGAGCAGCAGCAGCAGCAGCAGCAGCAGCAGCAGCAGCAGCAGAAGAAGAAGAAGAAGAAGAAGAAGAAGAAGAAGAAGAAGAAGAAGAAGAAGAAGAAGAAGAAGAAGAAGAAGAAGAAGAAGAAGAAGAAGAAGAAGAAGAAGAAGAAGAAGTTTGGATTTATATCCCCCCTTTCTCTCCTGTAGGAGACTCAAAGGGGCTTACAATCTCCTTGCCCTTCCCCCCTCACAACAAACACCCTGTGAGGTAGGTGGGGCTGAGAGAGCTCTGAGAAGCTGTGACTAGCACAAGGTCACCCAGCTGGCGTGTGTGGGAGTGTACAGGCTAATCTGAATTCCCCAGATAAGCCTCCACAGCTCAGGCGGCAGAGCTGGGAATCAAACCCAGTTCCTCCAGATTAGATACACGAGCTCTTAACCTCCTACGCCACTGCTGCTCCTCCCAGCTCCAAAAATCCACTTAATACATTTGTCCTCAAATAGAGAACTTATCAGATATTACGCTGATAAGAGCAGACACTACACAGATACAGATACAAGGAGAAAAGGAATTAGGATCTAAGCCAGTGGTCTTCAACAAGGGCTGCCTGGTCTCCCAATCCCTCCTCCCCACATTAGTTTTGCCACATGAGTTAGGACCCACACTTGTAGTGCCTTAATAGTTAGGCATGTTCCCTGGAGACGATCAACCTCGAAATCCTCAATGAAACTTCTAGAGCAATCTCTTAAATCTTGCCCTTTTCCTCCTCAGGCCCTTCCCAGTGGCGTAGCGTCAAGGGATCAGGGGGTACGTGATTCACTGGGTGTGCACCGGTGTGGGGGCGTGGAGGAGGCGTGCTGGGGGCGTTACAGGGCGTGGCGGGCACGGGACATGGCGGGGGCACAGGGTGCATGCATGCCCTGGGCGCAGTCCCCCCTCGCTACGGCTCTGCCCCTTCCGCACATGAAGAATAATGCACTTTCAATCCCCTTTCAATGCATTTTGCAGCTGGGTTTTACTGTGCGGAATAGCAAAATCCACTTGCAAACAATTGTGAAAGGGGATTGAAAGTGCGTTATTCTGCATGTGCAGAAGGGGCCTCACTCTTCCAACTCTAGGATGTTTGGTTATGGTGCCCTCCCAAGCCATGTTTTCAGGAATAAACAAAATGGCCCCAGAGCATGCCCAGCAGAGCCTCCCCTGTGGTACTGCAAGCCAGCACTTCAGAGGACACTGAAATCTGTGATACCATCAGTATATATATAGCAGTATCACCTGATTTAATACCTCAAGTTCAGGAGTTTGCAGTGTTGGACCGAATAGAGAGTGACCATTTCCCCATGAAATTAATAGTTGGTCTTAATAAAAAAAAATTGCTAACTCCAAACTATGAGACCAAAGAAAATGCATTTCCATGTACCCGTAGACGAAAATGGTCCGAACAGCTCATGACTGAAGTAGCCACGGCGCTAAGCAGTGAGGCCTTTGAGTCCAAAAGGCTGAATATAATAAACTCAGAGCTAAGTGTGATGGAAGAATATGATGAGATAATCAATGGCCTCAAACCGATACTTGTTTACTCTAATGCTCCAACACAATATAAGCCTGCCCATAAGGGCTGGTTTGACCAGGAGTGCAGAGCACTAAAGAGGAGGGGATTAAATAATAATTTAAAACTTTTAACGGCACGGCAAGGATATAGACAGAAATTCCCAAATACTCATACTAAGATCACAGTATAAAGCTTTAATTAGGCAGAAGAAAAAAAAGCATATTCTAGATGCCAATGGGAAGCATCTGGCCCAAGCCGTGATCGAGAAAAACGAAGCACATTTTTGGGCTCTGGTCTCATCTGGGATGGGTTCATGTTGCACAGTTTTAAAATGCAACAGATACCTGGTGATATTTGGTTTAAGCATTTCTCCCAAATTTTCGATTCCTCCTTGATCCCTAAGTTACTTCCAGACTTAACAAGAAAGGGCAGGCCCTTGATGACTTCTTGCTTCTATCTCCAAATTGGCCTCCAGTAAGGGGAGAGGAAAGAGAAATAGAGAACTTGATCAGTTCTATTAAAACCGGGAAGGCTCTCCTGGTGAAGAGATCTGATTCGAATGATGTGTTCAAAACATTTCCATCTTGGTGGGTACCAAATTCTTGCCAAACTTTTCACTCCAGATTAACAATACTAGCAGTTTGCCCAGTTGATGGCAAACCAGCATAATGGTCCGTGTACATAAAAAAGGAGACAAAATGACCCAAAGAACTATCGCCCAATAAGCCTATTGAACACTGCCTCTAAGATATATGGTAAATATCTCCTTGGAAAATTAGAAGATTGGGAAATTGAGAATCACATATTACACCCACAACAGGCAGGATTTAGGAAGGGACAAGCTACAGTTGACCACTGCCTTGTACTATATCAATTAGCTCATTCAGCCATAAGAGGCCCAACGAAAGCCTTATATACGGCATTTGTTGATTTGGCCTCTGCTTTTGATTCAGTATGTAGAGAAAGACTCTGGTGGAAATTGCTGAACACAAATATGGATAAACGCTTACTTTTCCTTATTAGAGAGCTGCACGAGGATACATGGATCAAAGTCAGAGTAAATACATCAGGCTCTCTAACAGATGGGTTTAGAGCAGGGAAAGGAGTCAAGCAGGGCTGTTTACTTGCCCCCATTTTATTCAATCTTTATATTAATGATATAATTCCTAAGCTGACTGGCCATGAATTTGTTGCCCCCTCGCTAGGAAAACAGAAAATTTCAATTCTGCTTTATGCAGATGATATGGTCCTAGTTTCACTTACAAGGAATGGTTTAAGGAGACTCCTATATAGTTTGGGTGAGTATTGCAGAGAGGAGGCCCTCTCCATAAACTATTCCAAAACTAAGGTAATGGTGTTCAAGAAAAGACCAAGAAAATACAGTTGGAACATCCATAATATTCCTATAGAGCAATGCAATTATTTTAAATATTTAGGTGTTACATTCATCCCTTCACTAAATTGGAAATGCCCAATTCTCTAGCAGTGGTCATCAAAGCAGCTGCCCCAAAAATCTGTTGGGGCCAATATTGAGATTTTATCATACAAAAGGAGGTCATTTAGTTGATCCAGCCCTAAAAATCTTTAAAACTAAGAAGTTATATCTATGTTACTGTATGCTACAGAGGTTTGGGGATGGAATGTCCAAGTCCAAGCATAAAATAGAAACTATTCAAAACTCCTTCCTTAAACGAATTCTCCTACTCTCCTAAAAGGAACGCCAGCAGCCCTCCTTATAGGGCAGAACTCGGTTTGCCTTCTCATTAAAGTCTTCCTGAGCTGAATTGGCAATTTTGAAATCTATCGCTTAAAAAGAGTTCACTAAAACCTCCGACTTCGTTTGGGAATCAAAGTCTGCAGATATTACTAAAAAAGGCCTCAAAATTACATAATACCTCCCCTAAATAATATATTGCTCCAGTTATTCTGTTCCAGATCATTTATTCTCTCTCTCACCAATTTTTAAATCAACGTAATCTTCGGGATTGGATATTCAAAGGAGATAACTGTATGGACAGAGATATAATTTTACATTCCAAGTTTGCTCCCTGGTATAGTCACCTTAAAAAGGATCATCATAGAGCCTCCTATCTTGCTGGCATTACTCAGTTTAAGATAAGGAAGGCTATGACAGCATTACGATTTCAAACAATGCCAACAAATTATTTAGAAGGCAGATATGCCAAAATACCAGTTGAACAACGAATTTGTATCTGCAAACAGGAAGTAGAGGATTTACCTCATTATGTTCTGAACTGCCCCCTGTACGCAGAGCCTAGGGCTAAGTTTCTGAATAGTTTCATATCCCTGTCCCAGGTATATTATGAGTCTGTAAGACTCAAAATCTCATTTGTCTGTAAGAAGAAGAGTTTGGATTTATACCCCACCTTTCTCTCTTGTAAGGAGACTCAATCAAGGTGGCTAACAAGCTCCTTTCCCTTCCTCTCCCCACAACAGACACCTTGTGAGGCAGGTGAGGCTGAGAGAGTTCCGAAGAACTGTGACTGGCTCAAAGTCACCCAGCAGGAATGTAAGAGGGCAGAAACACATCTGGTTCACCAGATAAGCCTCTGCCACTCAAGTAGAGGAGTGGGGAATCAAACCCGGTTCTCCAGATTAGAATCCACCTGCTCTTAACCGCTATACCACGCTGGCTCTCCAAATGCTAATGGACTCAAATCTAGCTGTTCCACTGCAGACCAACATGGCTACCCTCTGAATAGATCTCTTTATGAAATAGGAGGCCGGAATAGATGGACTACCTGTCTGATCCAGCAGGGTACCTCTCACACACTAATGCCTCACTCCAAGTTCCAGGTTTGTCAATATGGATCTACCATGGGAGAGAAGCAGCACACACACACAAATGAGAACAAGGTTTCAGCTACTGAGATAGTTTCATCAAAACCAAGAAAGGAGTAAGACCTTCCGCACAGGCAAATAAACCTGGGCTGGGGACGGGGAAAACCATGTTTCGGGGGGGGGGACTTCGCATAGCTCCCACCCCAAAACCGAGGCTGCCCTGCATTCCCCCCCCAAAATAGGTTATTGGAGAATCACACTATCTGTGATTCTCTTGTTTTAATGTGTTTTGCAGTTGCAAGCAAGCAAATGGCTGCCCCAGGAAGCGCTTTACTTGGTCGCGCTTCCCAGGTTTTAACAGTCCCCGCCTGCAGCCTTCCATCGGAGGGAGGTATGTTTGTTTAAAAGCCACGCCTCTGTGCGGCAGCTTACTTTTCATCCACTGGCTCCGTTTGTTGTCTGCACAGAGGCATGCGAACGCAAAAACAGGGGAGTGGGTTACTTTATATTCCGCCTGTAACCCACTCTCCCTGCACTGTGCGGAAGGGGCCTTATGAGCAGGTGCATTCTAATCTGGAGGAACGGGGTTTGATTCCCCGCTCTGCCACCTGAGCTGTGGAGGCTTATCTGGGGAATTCAGATTAGCCTGTGCACTCCAGCACACACCAGCTGGGTGACCTTGGGCTAGTCACAGCTCAACAGAGCTCTCTGTAGCACGTTCCGCACGGGGCATATACGGCGCCCTGGGGAGGCCAAAAACGGCGTCCCCAGGGAGCCGTTCGCACAGGCGGCGCTGCTAAAATGCAGCAGCGCCGACCTGGCTCCCCTCCACCACCCCCAGGGCAGCGTCAGGCCGCCTCCTGGAGGGAGGTTTTTGGAAAACAGGGCATTCCCGCCGGCGCAGTGCGAACGGCACCGCCGGGAACACGCTGTTTTCCCCGTCCCTCTCCCACTCACCTTGTCATCCTGCGTCGCTCTGCTGGACTGCTGAGACCCTCCCTCGCTGTCCTCCGACCCCTGGAGGTTGGAGGGCAGCGTGGGTGGGTCTTAGGAGTCCAACAAAGAGCGACAGACGTAGGCTGGTGAGAATGAGGGAGATCGAGGGCAGAGGCGGCTCCGTGTGGAGCCGCCTCTCCCGCGCTGGCCTCTGCAGGGGCCGCTTGCATGCTCCCGTGCGAACGGCCCCCACCCCTCCACCAGCAGAATTCCTGCCAGTGTAGGGGTGCCCTTTCCGCACTGCAGAAAGGGCCTCTGTCCCACCTACCTCACAGGGTGTTTGTTGTGAGGGGGGAAGGGCAAGGAGATTGTAAGGCCCTTTGAGTCTCCTACAGGAGAGAAAGAGGGGATATAAATCCAAACTCTTCTTCTTCTTCTTAGTCTAACAAACATCTAAATGTGTTCCAGCAGCTACCACCAGTCTCAGCTATCTAGTCTGAGGCCAACCACACAGGCACAAAAGTGGTACATGGCAAGCACTGGCGGACTTGCCTAGGGACAAGGGGTACCCCTTGTCCCCGGGCGCATCCATTGCAGTCACGTGGGGGGCGCCAAAACATCCCCTCACGCAGACTGATTTTGGAAGCCCAAGCAAGCCCGGCATTCAGGAAGCGGCTGCTGAAAAAATTAAAGGAAGCTGTTACATAGCCCCTGCACCACTTCCTCACACGGTAGTGGCCCTCCAGAGTGTCCAGGAGGGCGGGGGAGAAATACCATTGTGCTCTCCAGGAGGAGGACTGGAGAGCTCCGCCTCCCCTCCCTCTCGCCCAGAGTGCAGTGCCTTATTCTCCAGTAAGTCCTTGATGTTGCTCTCAAGCCTTCTCCCCAGCAGATGGCTACGCCTAGCCAGCACAGGGAGAAGTCCATAGGGCTGGCTAGGGAAGGTTAGCAATCCCCTGCCCTGGCACAAGGTGTTTGTTGTGGGAGAGGAGAGGAGAGGGCACGTTTGTGAGCAACCCGTTTGGAGACTCCTTAAAAGGTAATGTGCAAATCCAAACTGCACTTCTATCCAAGTAAAATCTTGTTTCTGCAATTGTGAATGGCCTTGATTGGGTGTGTGTGCTGGGAGCTACTGGCTTCTTAACTTTTACAATAGGGCTGAGATGTAATCTGCAGGAGCTGAGTTTGATTCCCCACTCTCTCTGCCCCACAAGGTGTTTGCTGTGGGGAGGAGGAAAGGGAGGGGGGGTGCTTGTTAGCTGTTTGGGAGACTCACTTATATGGCAATGTATGAATCCAAACCATTGTTCTACTATTCCAAAATTTTGCTTGCAATTGTGAATAGCCTTAATATGTGGGGGGGGGGGCGGGGGGGGGGGGCTGGGGTTAGGAGCCTGGCTTCTTAACTTCTTTTGCTGTGGGGCTGGGCTGTAATCTGTAGAGTGAGTTTGATGCCCCACTTTCTCTGCCCCACAAGGTGCTTCTGCTGTGGGGAGAGGAAGAGAGAGGAGGGTGTGTCATAGCTGTTTGGAGACTCCTTATAGGGCAGCCGTATGAATCCAAACTGTTCTTCTATTCCCCTAAAATCTTGTTTTGCAAATTGTGAAGCCAGCTCCACATGGGGGGGGGGGGGGGGGGTGGGAAGCATCTGTCTTCTTAACTTTTGCTGTGGGGCTGGGCTGTAATCTGGCAGAGTGAGTTTGATGCCCCACTTTGTCTGCTCCCACCTGCCAAGCACCCTACAAGGGGCAGGAAGAGAGGGAGAGGGAAAGAAAGTGGGGAGAGAGGAAAGGGAAGGCATTTGTTAGCTTGCAAACCTCCTTTCCCTTCCTTTCTACTAACAGACACCTGTAAAGTAGGTGTGGCTGAGAGAAGTTCCAAAGAGAACTAGTTCAAGCTGTCACCAATCAGGCTTCATGTGTAGGAGGGAAAACAAATCCAGTGTCTATCAGGGATAAAGGTCCACCACTCATGTGGGAGGGAGTAAGGAATCAAACCCAGTTTTCCATATTAGATGCCACCAGCAGGCTGAAAAGGGCACATTCATTCATCATCTTTGCTGTACACTTCTAGGCACTAAAATTAATGTATAAACATCAATTATGAGGGTCTCTTATGATTCTTTTGAATGTTTGTTTTAGACAGATTGTTTACCCTTGGTGTTGAGGAGCAGGTCCTACATCCAGAGCAGTGGCTGGTTGCTTAATTTGGAGGGGACAGGTTGGTCAATAAAGCAAAATAGAAGCTCTGATAGAAAGTCAATTTGTAGTGCAAAAAAATATTTAGGGGAATTTTGGTCAAACATCCATTTGTTTCCCCTTCCTCAGGCTAAGCTTTGGCTTTTTCTTTGACAAAAGCATGAGGTTCCGATCTTCTTGCATCATGTGGCAGGAGTGGAAGAGGCCCACTCTTTCCTGGCCTTCAAGAGGGACCTATCTCCCATCTAGTCCAGCAATTAGTTTCCCAGTATTAGCCAGCCAAATACACTGCAGACCTCAACTCCTGAGCAGACCTTTGTGAGTTACAGCAGTCCCTATTCTCAGCATACTGTCAAGAGTGAAAAACTCAGAGGCACACTGGCAGAAAATGATGCCCAGGGCAAGACAAGAGTTTTCCCACCCCTGTCCCCACCCCACCTGCCCCATGCCCAGCCAGCGCACCAGGGGCAAGACCTGGTTTTTTTCCACCCCCATCAAGCCCCACCTCTATGGTTTCCCTGTCAGCTCGGGGGGGGCCATCCATGCGCCTCCAGAAGCCATGGCTCCCCACTCCAGACTCTGGGGGGCTTTGGGGGGGGGGGCAAACCGCCCAGTCCCCATGCTTAACTCAGAAGGCCCTGCATCTCTTTGCCAGGCCGCCTCTACCTGGGCATGTCGTGGGTAGCAGAGTTTGCAGAGAAATGAATAAACACTGTTTCTAAAAAATACCCACCCACCCCTTCTACTCGCTACAGAGTTTGTCTGAGTAACAAGAACACTGGAACCTTTGGACACTTGTTTTAAAATAGATGTAGAGTATAGGTAGAGGCATCTACTGCAGCAGGTGGCAGATTTACCCTACATCAGGATCCCACAAAGATAAAATGGGGAAAGCCTGCTATCCAAGGTACTTCAGCCAACTCACAGTTGTCTCTCTGATTTTCTTTCTTTGTTCAAACTGCCTTTGGGGAAGGTCTCTAAACTTCTGATGGGGGCGGTGATTTGTGAAGAAGATTTACATGCTTAAAAGTTAATTCCCACTTGCACTGGCTTGGAGCTGTTTCTGAGGCTAACAACCTACCTCATAGGGTTGGTGTGAGGACAAAATTAGGAAAGAGAGTTGGTGGGGAGAGCCATGTATGTTTTGCTGGTGGTGGGAGGTGTTTTGTGAGCTGGTACAAAAAATCATTGTTTGGTCGTTGTGGGGGAGGGTGGTCATCCATACCTGGGGGGGGGGGGGGGGCACCAAACTCAGATTTTGTCCCCGGGCTCCAGTTTGCCTAGATTTGCCCCTGATGGCAAGCCCTTCTTTTCAAACTTCCTGACATCACTAGTGGTGGTCCACAAGAGCTGAACCCTCAGAGCCAGCAGCACTGGTGGAGAAAGGAAATAAGCCATTGAACAAACCCACACATTTTATTTTTCAAGATGCTGCCGCAGCAGTCTGGGATACGGCAACAATGGAACAGCGGCCTTCCAGATCCTAATCCGCTTCTTCATCCTCTGGGGGGGGGGGGGCCTCAATTATGAATCCTTTTAAGCTTTACATAACTCTAACCTCTGGATTAAGGATAATCAAGGAATTATCAAATTAAACCTTTCCTTTACCATTATGTGCTTATTTTTCTTTCAATGCAGCGTGCGCTGCTATCAAAATCATGGAACACCAGTAACCTTAACTGAGCAAATTATAGTTTGTGCGTTTTACCTACACGTCTACCTTAATGGAACAGTTTAATTCAGCTTGAAGTGAGTGCAGGCACTTGTTTCCATGAGGGCTTTTTGGCTTAACAATCAGACGACGACGTTTTACAGGGGCTTTTTAAAATACATTCTGTGAGGTGAGATCGGCAAACGTGTGGGGGAAGCAACCTCTAGGGGATAAGCAAGGAATAGGAAAGTTCAATCTACCCACTCAAGCTACTCTGGGTTAAAGTTTGTGAACCCTCAGCCTCTTGACAGGCAGTGCAACGTGGTTTGTTTAGCTATTACGCTAAGCATGCTGGGAAAAGAGCCTCAGCCAAACTGCCTACGATCATACTATTAGCCAAATGTCTGTCACTATGATGGACAATGCGCTTGTGGAGAGCAGGGCCTCTGTATGTGGAAGAGTGCAACGCATCTCCAAATCTCACCCATGCATTTCCCTGCCAAATCCTCTTTATCAATAAAAACACGTCACATTAATTCTTTCTCCCGATCAGCAGTTATCCAGGACGATTGGGACGTGTGCCGAGTAAATGACCAAACAGAAGTCTGATGACGCCTTAGAAGCGAATTACATTTATTCCACCATCAGCTTTTGTGAGACAGAGCACACTTTCTCACAGGCATTGAACAAACGATGATCATTTTCCTCATTTTTATGCACAAACTTACAGGGCAGAGGAGGGGGAAGGAGGAGTTGAGCAAAGAGAAACTTGGTATCGGGTATTTCCTCGCTTTAAGAGCCAGCGTGGTGTAGTGGTTAAGAGCGGGTGCGCTCTAATCTAATAAAGGTCATACTGTACTGTACTGCATAACCTTGTTTGTTTCCTACTTTGAGTAATTGCTGATGAAGGTGAGGGCAGAGCTCAGTTCTAAGGGGGTGCCTTTCCCCAAATAAAAGGGGGGGATTGCTTCTGAAACAGAAGTTTCTGATTTCTGTTCCCCAGTGCTGTGCCCCCCAACCCCCCAGCTCCATGTGGAGTTTAGGGGGCACTGTTCAAAGGTGGGTTTGGCCAGATTCAAAAGCCTGCCATTTGAAACTAGACCTGGCCAAGCCCAGCCTTGGACTGCACACCCTCCCCAACTCTATGTGGCACATGGGGGCAGGGCACGCAGTTGGACATTGGACCCAAGCCCAGACTTAAACTGTGTCCCCACCCCCAAACTCCTTGGTTTGGGGGGTACGCATCTCACACTTGGCCCAGATGCAGTTTGATCAGCTTGAAGAAAAAGAAAAATTCCAATTGATCTAATCATATGAAGAATTTTTCTATACCAGTTAGACAGGTAACCATCTTCTAACATTGATGAGACAGGACTTGTCGGTTTGGAATTGAGGACTGTGGGGTTTTTTATTGGAGACTGTGTTTTTTCAAAAGGGGCTTGGACAGATTTATGGAGGAGAAGTCGATCTATGGCTACCAATCTTGATCCTCCTAGATCTGAGGTTGCAAATGCCTTAGCAGACCAGGTGCTTAGGAGGAGCAGCAGCAGCAGAAGACCATTGCTTTCACCTCCTGCACGTGAGCTCCCAAAGGCACCTTGTGGGCCACTGCGAGTAGCAGAATGCTGGACTAGATGGACTCTGGTCTGATCCAGCAGGCTTGTTCTTATGCTCTTTAAAGTCAACCCAAGGTGGCCTTTCCACCAGAACAAAGAGAGTTTGCTAAGAACTGGTTGTTTTAAAAACATGTCTGTTTACCTCTCCCCACCATAAAGAAATTTATTAGGGTAATAAAGAGTGAGAGCTAATAAATGGAAGAGGCTTTAAATAAAAGGGGCTTAAGTTTTACAAGGATGTTATAAACTGGCCAAGGATGCAAATGCTTTGCCTGGACTGAGCCCCGGGGCTTCCTTTGGCTATATTTTATGGTACTGTTAATTATTTTTAAATGCAAGCAATGTGTTTCCCTTTCAATCTTTATACTTTTTCATCCCCACTGGAGCGGGGGAGGATTCTGCTTTAAGCCATTGTTCTGGCTGACCATCATAACAGTAAAAATATAAAAAAATATTGTAATGGAGACTAGAATGTCCGTGAATATTCTGAATTCAACTAAAATGTGGCATCATTTAACACACACATGGAAAAACTTTGCTTTCAGTACACCCTAGAGAAATCAACGTTATCCGTTTTGAGAATCAGTTTTGAGAATACCCATTTTAGGCAGCCACACTGGCTATTTATTTGCTTCCACACAGTGTTGAGCCCATATATTTGTAGGATCACCTTTAGTTGCTTGTATCTACCACATGTTCCCTTCTGGCCATTGTGTCTACACAGTGGATGGATTTACTTTCTGCGACAATCTGTCCTTTTGGTTATTGAACCATAGCTATGGATGGTCTCTCAGAAGATGTCAGTCTGGCCTTTAGAAGACAGGTAATCTTTCATTGATCTTCTAAGACCATTTTATTCCAGAGGCCATTCTGGACTTAAAGGCAAGCACTGAGTCATTACTGACCCATGGAGAGCAGTGATATCACAACATATACTAGAACCAGAGGGCATACATTGAAAATGCTGGGGGGAAGAATTAGGACTAATAAAAGGAAACACTTCTTCACGCAACGTGTGATTGGTGTTTGGAATATGCTGCCACAGGAGGTAGTGATGGCCACTAACCTGGATAGCTTTAAAAGGGGCTTGGACAGATTTATGGAGGAGAAGTCGATCTATGGCTACCATTCTTGATCCTCTTTGATCTGAGATTGCAAATGCCTTAACAGTCCAGGTGCTAGGGAGCAACAGCCACAGAAGGCCATTGCTTTCACCTCCTGCATGTGAGCTCCCAAAGGGACCTGGTGGGCCACTGCGAGTAGCAGAGAGCTGGACTAGATGGCCTTGGTCTGATCCAGCTGGCTTGTTCTTATGTTCTTATGTTCTTACTACACAGACTATGTTTATGGGGTGGTTTGTCATTGCCTTCTCCAGTCATCTGCACCTTACCCTAACAAGCTGGGTGACCATTTTACCAACCTCGGAAGGACAGAAGGCTGAGTCAACCTTGAGGTGGCTACCTGAAACCGATTTCCATCGGGACTGAATTCAGTTCAAGAGCCGAGCTTTAACTGCAGTACTGCAGTTTACCCCTGTGCACCATGGGGCTCCTTATTCTGGATTTACTTGACTTTATTTAAGCCATTTATGGAGGATTTATTTTGGTCTGTTTTACTGCCATTTTTATCAGTATTTCCTGTTTTCAACTGTTGATGTTGAAGCCAACCTCAATGCTTTTAAAAACAAATTACTTACCTTTTATTTTGAAATGTTTATGGCTCCTTCTGGGGTAAAGTCTGAAAAACTAATTCCCTTATATATTTTTGGTTTCAGCAAAAAAAAGTCTATAGTTCAGTTATATTTTGCCAACGTAACATTCCAGATTCACTCATTTCTTATTTAATTATTGAAATAGTTCCCATGATTTTTGATATCAAATATCCAGAACAATCATACAATATATAATAATGTGTGGATTAGGGTTGCCAGGCTAAGCCTAGCAACCAACAGGAATGTTGGACACATGGGTCGAATCCCCACTACCGTCTTAGCCAGGTTTCAGAACACAAACTAACCAGGTTTGAGGGATGACCTCCCCATTGCTTGCGTGGCAGATTCCGTTTCTGGCGCTCGTTCTCCCCGTTAATCCGCGTTCCGGCAGGACCTGGTTGCAAGTGGCATAGACCCCATTAACACGGTTCAGAGCTGATCCAAGGGGTGGGATGAGGGTTGAAACCCTGACTCGTTTCCCGCCCTGGAGTGTGACGCAGAAATTGGGCAACCAGTCAGCACTGCGATGCACACGCAGCCTTTCCTTGGTTTCATTTCCGCTTTTGCGATTGGCCAGCAGAAGGGGATGCAAACATTAAGAACATAAGAACAAGCCAGCTGGATCAGACCAGAATCCATCTAGTCCAGCTCTCTGCTACTCGCAGTGGCCCACCAGGTGCCTTTGGGAGTTCACATGTAGGATGTGAAAGCAAAGCAAACATTAAACAGTCAAACGCGTAGCTTTGAATTGTTCATGGTTTACACAGGTAACAATTAACTGTTTGCACAGTTAAACAGTTAAAGCTTAAACTTTTACACGCTGAGGTTTTTTTTATCACACCCCTACAACGTACGTTTCCACAGTGGGAAAAGGTCCCGCCCCATCAAGGCACGCCAGCCAATCAGGGGAGACCAGCGAAGCGAGCTAGCCTGGTAGTGGGGATTGCTAAGAGTTCTGCAACCGGGTGTGTCTGCTGTGTGCTCGCTGCGGTGGGGAGGGAGAAACTCCGATGAAGAGGACACGGTTTCACAACAAACAGTTTTGGACCTGCATGCAAATTTCAGGTGGGGATTCGACCATGGTGGGATGTGTGATGTCACTGATTTTGCTGGTATCACTATGGTCGATTCCCCATGGTCAATTAATCGCGTGATACTCACACAAGATATCAAGGTTTCAGCAAGAACTCCCCACTGCTTAACTGCCTTAACTGAATTCCCAACTGAATCCCCAACTGCTTAACTGAATCAATCCCAGTTCTGGCGCGTGCTCTCCCCTTCGTCACATTTTTTTAGAAACCTGCATGGAAGTGCACCTTTTTAAAAAACACGCGCCAAATCCGGATTGGTGGGGAGATTCAGGGGATAGAATCTAGGTTTATTTTCCCGCTGTAGGGAGTGAAGTGGAGCCTTCCAGCCAATTATAATGCAGCGGGCTGTGCACCCAGCACACACAGCCCTTTTTTTTTTGTTTCGCACCAGTGGCTGCTATGTCGAAACGTGGCTATGGGGGAACGTGATTTGACTTGTGTGCCCACTGTGAATTTTAAACAGAAATTAGACTTTCGCGCCAACAAAGCTGCGTGGGTAAAGAGTTTAGAAAATATCAAAGCGGCACAGAAACGTAGCTTCCACCTATGCATGTACATAGCTGTGCAAAAAAAAAGTTTAAAAAATTCCCACCCTCAACACAAAACAAAAGCCAACCAGGACGAGGAAGAACAGAGCCGCTGAGCAGATCGCGCGTTCATGGGGAGTGCTGCATTGCTTGAAACCGTGATAGACATCGAGGTCTTCATTAGACACACACTGCAGTGGGGGGGGAAAGGAGGAGGAGGAGGAGGAGGAGGAGGAGGAGGAGGAGGAGGAGGAGGAGGAGGAGGAGGAGGAGGAGGAGGAGGAGGAGGAGGAGAAGGAGGAGGAGAAGGAGGAGAAGGAGAAGAAGAAGAAGAAGAAGAAGAAGAAGAAGAAGAAGAAGAAGAAGAAGAAGAAGAAGAAGAAGAAGAAGAAGAAGAAGAAGAAGAAGAAGAAGAAGAATGGACTTTGGACTGATCCAGCAGGCTTGTTCTTATGTTCAAGAACGGTGTTAGCCGAATCACAGCAGACCACCATAACAAGCAGCTGGAAAGGCAACATTATTTCTATTACTTTGCAATGTGGGGATTGATGCATCCACAGAGGAACACATTAACTGCATTCTTATAGAAGACAGTAGAAGGAACATGTTTGAGTGATGACGGGCCGTTTAACAAGGGGGAACTCAGGACACATGCATTAATTTGCTGCATAATGAAACAATGGAAATAATGATGTGTATTTAAATACTGGCATTAACATTCTTCCTCCTTCTTGGCCAGTTATGCTGTTTTCCCCCATAAATTTAAGAGTGGGGCAATGTGACGGTAGGCAGAGCCTGATCCTATTTGGAGCTACACTCTTTTAAGCGCACCGATTTCAATGGATTTAAAAGGGAGTAACTCTGTTTAGGATGGCACTGGAATTCTCTCTCCAAATTTTCTGTTTCCAACTAATCTAGATCCAGGACCATTAAAAAAACATATGTTGCTTCTATGATTTCAGGCAGTGGCGGGATTCAGCTGGTTCGCACTGGTTCGACAGAACCAGTAGCTAATTTTTTGTGTACCCTGTTTCCCTGAATATAAGACATCCCCTAAAAATAAGACATGGTAGAGGTTTTGCTGAAGTGCAAAATATAAGGCATCCCCTGAAAGTAAGACATAGCAAAGTTTTTTGTTTGGAAGCATGCCCAACAAACAGAACACAGAAAAATAAGACATCCCCTGAAAATAAGACATAGCACATATTTGGGAGCAAAAATTAATATAAGACGCTGTCTTATATTCGGGGAAACACGGTAGTTCGGCAAACTGGCTGCATGACTCCCACCACCCCAGGGCAGGGGGAGTGAGGGGGCTTTCAGAGCCCCAGAGCAGCTGGACCCCTTGCTGCCAGGCTGCTCTGAGGCACTGAAACCCCCATCGCCCATTCTCCAATGGAGCGAGAAGGCTTTCAAAGCCCTGGAGCAGCCGGGCATGAGCAGGCCTCCTGCAAAGGCCGCGCTGCTGCCCTAACCAGGGAAGGCCACCTCACCCAGGCACGTGGCCCAATCTGTTGCAGCCCAGGCCCCATGTGGGCCTCTGGCAGCTGCCACCCACCTGGGCCTCCCAGCCAATGCCAGAGAAAGGCACCCCCCAGACCATGCAGCCAGCCCCCAGGCGCATGGCCCACTCTGAGGCCAGCCAGTGAAAGAAGCCCAGCCCCTTCAGTGGCCCGGGCAGCTGGCCTGGCAGCAAGCAGGCCACACCACAGCCACCGCCTTCCCTCGCCTCCCCCCGGCCCAACATCGAAAAGGGGGGCACAGCAGCCAGGTAAGTGGGCAGCAAGGGGCGCGCAGCAGGAGGGCAGGGGTGTGCGGCTGTAGGGGTGAACCGGTGGTTAAATAATTAGAATCCCACCAGTGGATTCAGGAATGTTTGGACTCCCCACGTATTATCATTTTTAGAGTTCATATTTTCCTGCAACCCTGAGGCTTCTCCCAGATTTGCAGAAAAATCCCCCATCTGTCCCTGGTCCCATTTTGTGGATTATTTAAATCAACACTCTAGGTCCCCGTCCAGAATTAGATATGATATGACAGGCCAGGTGAGCTCAAGCAAATTGACATGGGCCACACACACACACACACACACACACACACGTATGTATATCTGTGTGTATAGATATAAAACCATGCTTACCTCTGAAATCAGGCTAGCCTGCACCTATCCAGCCTGAAGCTGGGCCCTAGTCTGATCTCCTCAGATCTCAGAAGCTAATCAGGGTTGGGCCCAGGGTCATGACACCAAGGCAGGCAATGGCAAAGCAGTTCTGAAAGTCTCCGAAGGCAAAATACTACCACTGAAAAAGCCCAGTGTATGGGTGTCATGTACCACTCCACAGGCCAGGGCCTACCTTCTCGAGTTCTGCAACATTACCTCCCTCTAGGAAGCCAGAATGAAGAAGAATAGGGAAGTTCTAACTGCTACTCTGCCTTCTATATGTGCTACGTCAAACCTGCTGCACATCATCAATGATGAAAAGGATATGCTAGAGCTCTAGGACAAGAGCAAAAGGAGGCTAGTAATGGTTAACTGAGCATATGAAGCTGTCTTATATGCAGGCAGATGAGTGGTCCGTCTAACCTAGTACTGGTTTATTGTATACTTCACATTTATTTGTGTGTATGCAGGGGTGGGATCCAAAAATTTTAGAAACAGGTTCCCATGGTGGTGGGATTCAAACAGTGGCATAGCGCCAATGGGGCTGGGTGGAGCATGACAGGGGCGTGGCCGGGCATTCTGGGGCGGGCCATTGCTGGGCGGAGCTGTGGCAAGGACGCAGCCGCTGTGCCGGTCCTTGGGCGGGAAACAAATGCACGCAGGCGCAGGCTGCCATGCACCTCCTGCTAGACTGCTTCAAGTTCTGCGCGCTACTGCTGAGAGGAGGGGCGTAACTAAGACAAAAATCACGTGGCAAAATCACCAATTAGTAACCCCCTCTCGGCACACACAAATAATTAGTAACCTACTCTTGGGAACCTGTGAGAACCTGCTGGATCCCACCTCTGTGTGTATGTCTGTGTGTGTGTCATCCAGTCACAACTGACTTATGGTGACCCTGTAGAGTTTATAAGACAAGAGACATTCAGAGGTGGACTGCCATTGCCTGCCTCCACATGGGCCGAGAGGTCTGAGAGAACTGTGACTGGCCCAAGGTCACCCACAGGAATTGAGGCTGATTCTCCAGATTACTGTCCGGCTTCTCTTAACCACCACCCCATGTTCCTCCAGTTTATTTACTTCATGTAAATGTCCTTTACTTACTTATCTACTTTATTTACTTCATGCCTTTCTTCCCCAATGAGGATCCAAAGCAGCTTATATGGCTCTCCTTTCCTTCTGTTTTATCCCCACAACCATCCTGTTAGGCTGAGAGTCTGTGCCTGGCCCAAGCTCACCCAGTAAGCTTCCCTTAGCAGAGTAGAGATTTGAACCTGCGTTTTCCAGATCTCTGGCTGGCACTCTAATGACTCCACCGGGCTTGCTATTAATGAGAAATTACAGCCAACTCCACAACACCACCATTAAACACTTGACCTTGGATATCAGTATGTAGCTCTGCTGGCCTCGCTACAGACAAATATCAGAAATCAACAGCTTGATATCTAGAATCCTTCAACTACAATTGCTGTGGACTGAAATTGCGACCTTTGCAGAAACAAGGGGCGCTCTATCAGTGAGTTATGGCTCTTTGCTATTTAAGCTGGCTTTCCAGGAAAACTGTCTAGCACGGCTAATCTTCTCTTTGAGAATTCCCTGATCACCTGCAGAGGAACCTCACGGTTCACAGAGACATCGTTTGAAAGCCACTGTTCCAGGCACACAGGCAATTTGACAAGAGGGGACTTTTTGAATAAATGGCATGATATTCCTTGCAACATACATACCCAGAATGCAATTAGAAGCACATTTCCCCCTTGTTCTAATCCAGTTGGTTCGACTAAAAAAATAACATTCAAAAAGCGCATTTTATATTTCTTCAGGCAGTTTTTCCCTCCAAGTTTGAACAGTTTTAGAGGACAGTTTTATTACTTGCGAAGGGTTTCAAGGGCGTTCTATTCTACATAAAAGTTTTTAGGTTCTGGCTTCATGTTTTTGGGTCGTTCTGCTCTACAAAAGCTTGCCAGATTGTAAAATGTGGTGATATGTCTTTATGCTACCATTTCGATTTATCAGCTTTATTCCTGACTCGAAGCATGCTCAACGCATAGCATATTTATAGGACTGTCTGGAAATTTTTTGGTAGCTAAAAACAATGTGCAGAAAGGGAGTCAACGTTCAAAAGTGCATTACGCATCTTAGAATAGTAATATCCTTCCCAAAAAAAACCTTCCTGGCCTTTGATTTTCCTGTCATGAGAACCATTAACCTGCCTTCTTAAACATTCGGGCTTTAATTGAGAATAATTAAATTTTAAAAGTGCTCTAAAACTAAAGAACATACTGAAAGGACTAAAAAAGTCAGATGTGTATTATTTCAGCATTCAGATATGCAAATTGCTCTTGGCTCTCAAATGTATATCACAAATTGCTCTTGGCTCTCAAATGTATATCACATTATTTTTGTCAGAAGTAATGCTAATTGGCAGTCCTCTAGTAGTCAGTGTAAGAACTTAAGGACAACCCTGCGGGATCAGACCAGTAATCCATTTAGTCCAACGTCCTGTTTCATACACAGGACAACCAGTTGCTGCAGGGCCAACAACCAGACATAGCTGCAGGGCCAACAATCAGTTGCTGCAAGGCAACAACCAGGCATTCCCTTCATGTTGCCTCCTAGCCCTAGTTCTTAGGGGTCATCATGGCAATTATCAGTTGGCAGGCCATTCTTCATAAGCCTGTCCAATCCCCCTTTAAAGTAATTTATGCAAGTGGCCATCACTGCGTATGTAACCCCTGTGTAAGAATGGGATGACCCAGAAAGGGGTGGAGTCTGAAAAGAAGCAGAAGGCTGTGGAACTCATGAGGTTGGAAGAAGCAAGGCTACCAGACTGGGACCTTGATTGATTTTATTAAGCCCTTAACACCTTGTTTAAGGTAACTGCAATGTTGTTGGGAACTAGTGGGAAGGGAGTTGTTTATTTTTGCTATATTGTAAATGTTAGAATTTATTGTTTCAGGGTTTTTGTGTATGTAAATGGTGAGAGTTTTCTGGGAACCTGCATCATCTTGAAGCCCGTTCGCCAAGCCTCTGAAGTCTTCAAAACCAACCACCAGCAAAGAAGAATTGGACTGGGCCATATCAGTAGACTGTAAATATAAGGACTTGAAAATGCAAACTTAACAGGACTGTAAAGTGTAAATGTTAAATGTTTTAAAAGTGTTATTTGTTAAGAGAAGTAAACTGTTTTGTTTTAAATTTAGTTCTTTGCAAGTCCTTCCAAGTACTGCCCCACAGAACCCACAGAAAGAGGTTACACGTACTCAGATTTTTCTTCAAGTAACCTTCAAATTAAGACCATAGAGTACTCATACCTGAGGGGTGGCCATGGTCAATGAAATTACAGAAAAAGTTCCTATTAGGTCACAGTACTGGAGGGCAGAGACGTATCTAGGGAAAATGTAGCCTGGTGCAAAATCTGAGTTTTCCGCCCCACCCCATATGGGTGGCTGCCCTCCACCACCATGATCAAACAACTTTTTTTGCACCAGGTCTTGAAGTCAGTGTATGGTCCCGTAGGGAAGGAGGAGGGGTGTGGGGGCAATTTTCCACCCCCCATGTGACTAAATGGCCGCAGCCTGGGGATATTTGACCCCGCATATCCCCCTGGATGGTACGCCCCTGCTGGAGGCCCCTGGGCGGTATGCCCCCTGCGGGAGCAGTTTGGAGTGTACAAAGTCAAGCCTTGGTCAGAACCTTGAGGTTACAACATTGCCTGGCGAATGTGGAAAATATGGGGGCAGTGTCTGGGGCAGCCAGAATTTGGAGAGGAGAGTTTTGAAGATAATCTCCCATGGCTACTGGCACTTACAAAATATCAACAGAGAGAAACTCTTCCTTCAAGCTCTGCTGCATTGCCACAATGAAAAATGGTTGTGCATGGGTGCAAGGTTGTCTCTTTGCTGTTATTGTCCTTCAAGAGGCTGGAAAAATACTAAGCAGGAGCTACCTGGAGGTTGGTAACCACAGTCCCAGTTCAAATCTTTGCAGTCATGTTTTTGTACATTTCTGAGTATTTTCATTCTGTGTTCTCTGCCCCTGCTTCGCCATAATAGCCAACATCGTATTCTTGTTTACTTTCCTGTAGATGCAAACACTCTGTTGGAGGACTGGAAAATTCAGTCTATTTAACAGCTCTGTCATGGTTGAAAGGGTTTCAGGTTTTGACGCCTGGCCAGTTTGATTTTAATCAGAAGGGAAATGAGTTGGCTGGGAATTGCAGAATCGAGTTTGTACTCTGACAGGATTTCTCTGTTGGTCAGGAAAACGCGCTTGAGGGCAGCAATGGATATCATTTCCCATTGCACATACCTGTCTGGACCAGGTTTCTCAACTAGTTTTCTTTCGCTCATTGTGAAATGGGATGTGAATTAACTCAGCAAGCTTCTGGTTGCGAGTGTGTTTGCACTTTAATTGCTGATTATGCTGCAGTTTATCTGTTGCGTGTCACTGAAGAGCCTTGACATTATGGTTAATATGTACCTCAGGCGACTCCGGTAAACACAAGGCTGAGTGTAGCTTCTGCTTGGGACATTAGAATTACATCAGGAGCACAATGGGTACATGGGAAGCGTGTTTTTATCCAATACGCAAACGTTTAGATTAGATCATCACAACCACACTTTTCTCTCCTTCTGACCCAAAGTGACTTACGTGGTCATCCCTTCTCCATTTTATCCTCACAACAACCCCGTGACGTTGTTAGGCTGAGAGTACATGACTGGCCCAAGGTCACCTAGCAAGCTTCCAAAGCAGAGTGGGAATCTGAGAGCATTTCCCCACTTACCTGCTGCTGCGCGCGACTCTCCCCAAGTAGCGCAGGGTCCGCCGGCACTCCCCATTACAGGGGCGGTGACAACACAGCCGCCCCGACGCTGCTGCTGTCGCACCCCCTCAGCGCGCGACATTCCTGGCGCCTTTTGAAACAGCGCCTTTTGATGACCCCGTGCAGAGCACGGGGTCGTGGGGAAGCCCAGGCACACGTCAGAAATGACACACACTGGGAGTAGCGTGCAGCAACCACTCACCCAGGTAAGTGGGGAAACGACCTGAGTCTACATCTCCCAGATCTTAGTTCAAAACTCTAACTCTATACCAGGCATGTCCAACCTATGGCCCTCCATAAGTTCTGCTAATTGGACGTGCTGGCAGGGACTGATGGGAATCGTAGTCCATGAATATCTAGGGCAGTGGTTCTCAACCTGTGGGTCATGACCCCTTTGGGGGTCAAATGACCCTTTCACAGGGGTCACCTAAGACTCTTTGCATCAGTGTTCTTCATCTGTAAAATGGATAAATGTTTGGGTTGGGGGTCACCACAACATGAGGAACTGTGTTAAAGGGTCGCGGCATTAGGAAAGTTGAGAACCACTGATCTAGGGGGCCATAGGTTGGCTGCTGAGTCTCCATTCATTGATACAATTTCTTCTTTGAGAAGGCAAACGTTATGATCTGGACAAAAACTAAGCCATGAGCCTTCCGAAGGGCTTGCGTCTCAATCTTTCAGTGGGCCCAATTCCCAAATCAGGACCCAGAATTCTCTATCACCTTCTCCATCTTAGTCTAACCCCTCATAGACCTTTTCCTAGGCCAAGAGAAAAAGTATTGCAATGAAATGGCTTCAACAGTAACCTTAGTGAGCAGACAGGGTGAGTGAACTTCCTGCATCTGTTTTCCTGGCACCTTCACTTTTGGGTTTTAGATGCCAGATGAAGACAAGTTTGTTTGCCCGGCCTGCTGGCGGGAGGCAAGTGTTGATTCTCTTCCCCCTTGCCCTCAGACTACCCCTTGGATTGTCGCTGTTTTCCAGGTTCTGTCATGTGGTTTGCTGATGATTAATGCCTTAATTGTTTTTGCTAGGTTGGCTGGTTTTTAGGTAGCTTTCATTGTTATATAGTTTAATAGTTAGCTGTCTTTTCATTGGGAATGTCACATTCAGAGGCGGCATGAGAGTACCAGAAATAAATAAATAGTCTGACAGATTGAAAACACATGTCAGTGCAAATTGAAAGTCAAGGCAAAACATTCTCTCCATTAATTTCTTCATCTGACAGAAATATTACACTCTACGACTCCATTATTACAGAATATGTGGATTTAGAAACACAGAGCTAATCAGGACTTTGTAAAATTCAAGGGACTTTGAAGAACATAATATCTCTCCTCAGTCTTCTCTTCTGCCTCTCCCTTCAGCCTTTCCTCCTTGGACTTGTTTAACAGACTCGGGGTTCATTCACCCATTACCCCATCCCCCATTCTCTCACTTCCATTGCCTGCTGAACCTGACACCGACATATGGTAGCTGTAGGAATCACCAGAACCATATGGTAGCTGTAGGAATCACCAGAAACTCTATGGTGAATTTGCAGAGTTTCCAGTGATTCCTAGACCTACCTATATCACTTCCAGGGGTTTTGTTACCAGAAGTAACATGGTGGCACAGCTGGTATCCCCCCCCCCTAGTATCCCTGCCAGTTTTCAGGCATTGCCTGGCAACCCTTACCCCTGACCATCTTCATTCCCCTGTTCTGAATCCATATTTCATTATTTACTCAGAGATCAGTCCCATTATGTCTATTGGGACTCACTGTTGGATAAGCATGGATAGGAGTACAGTAAGGCTATTCAACAATAGAATGCGCTACCTAGGAATGTGGTGGAGTCTCCTTCTTTGGAGGTTTTTAAACAGAGGCTGGATGGCCATCTGTCAGGAGTGCTTTGATTATGTGTTCCTGCATTGCAGGGGATTTGCCTTGATGGCCCTTGGGGTCTCTTCCAGCTTTATGATTCTATGATTCTTAGCCCCTTAAGAAGAACATAATCCAGGTCTTTGGTGATGGGTGAGATATAAATGTATAGAAACGAACAAAAAATAAATTAAATAAATAATATGGGATGTGAGCAGTTATCAAAAAATACCCTGCCTTGGAACTGTACCACTGGCATTGCACAATTTTTCACCATTTCCTAGATGCCACAAGGATGACAGTATTCGAGAGGTTATTTGGAAGGCAAAGTCCAACACATCCAAAAGAGAAAGAGAGAAGTCATATGAACTCTCTAAACAATGTGATGTCATATCATTACATTCGTGATAGCCAGGAACTCCTCAGCAGCCACTCCTCTGATATCTACACAGTATAGGTGTGCAATATTAGTATGTTCTAAGGGTCGCTATGGTCAAAAGATTTCCACACAGTCATTTCCCAACTCAGAGTTCGCAATCCTAAGTGTAACTGGTCCAACGTCACCAGCTAGTTTTGTGGCAGAGTGCAAGGTTTGAATCCATGACTTCCAAATTCTCTCCCAGCACTTTAACCACTATGCCTTATTGTCTCTCAGTACCTCTGTAGAAGCTCCGCATGTACAATTATGACTCCCAAGTAAATACTTAAAGAGATCTGATTGGGTTAAACATTTATTAGTGTTAGTGGTGGGTTTTCCGGGCTGCGTGGCCGTGGTCTGGTGGATCTTGTTCCTGATGTTTCGCCTGCATCTGTGGCTGGGATCTTCAGAGATGTATCACAGAGAGAAGTCTGTTACACACTGATCCACCAGACCACGGCCACACAGCCCGGAAAACCCACCACAACCAGTTGAATCCGGCCATGAAAGCCTTCAACAATTTATTAGTGTGTTCATATGACAATTGTTCTAGGAACCTAATAATGTATGATTCCTGCATGAAAAATGTTTATTTACAGGTATTTATTGACTTCATTTACCCCACTTTGCCTCCAATAGAGGATCTGTCATGATCCCAGGCCTAGGCCTAAAGATTAAGCAGCCTGTAGGAATGAGTCTTGTGGTACAGGGTGGCACGTTGCAGTACTGCAGTCAAAGCTCTGCTCGCAACCTGAGTTTGATCCTGACGGAAGTCAGTTTCAGATTAAACTGACTTCCGTCAGGATCAAATTCAGGTTTCCCGGATGGCTCTTTTATATATTAATTTTGCTCGGGCAGCTGAAAACGTGTCCTGTTAAAGCTGTCATTCCCTTTTGTTACTACCCATGTTGTTTAATAAAATGGCTTGGTTTAACATGCTGGGCCCTCAGGTCTCAAGTTAGCTGGTCACCTGGCAACACCCTCACTAGTGCTGGGGGGGTGTTTGGAAGGTGAAGAGGGGTGTACTCGGGACCCTTCCTGGTTTCAACACCGAATCAGAGTGATGATAGCTAGTTGTGGCCCTTGCCTATTCCAGGGCTAAAGGGGGAAGGAAGGAAGGAAGGAAGGAAGGAAGGAAGGAAGGAAGGAAGGAAGGAAGGAAGGAAGGAAGGAAGGAAGGAAGGAAGGAAGGAAGGAAGGAAGGAAGGAAGGAAGGAAGGAAGGAAGGAAGGAAGGAAGGAAGGAAGGAAGGAAGGAAGGAAGGAAGGAAGGAAGGAAGGAAGGGGGACTAGAGAAGTCCTAGGAGGGGATGCCAATCTTGGCCACTTGCACCTGCAACAGGACTCACCAGAGCTTATCAACATTCTCCCCTTCTCCATTTTATCCTCAGAACAGTCTGTAAGGTAAATTAAGCTGAGAGCATATGACTGGTGCAGGGGTCTCCCAGCAAGGTTGCAAGGCTGACTGGAGACTCGAACCCAGATCCTAGTCAGACTCTCAAGCCATTACTCCATGCTGGTTTTTATACCACGCTAATGTGAAATGCATCTGAATGTTGGAGCTGATGACTGAATCATAATAAAGCATAATAAAGCATTAGCAGATAGCAAGATGCAGATGTGGTACTATGGTATCTTGCCAGAAGAGGGAGCTGTTGGCTTGCTCTCAGCTGTACTTTTGCTTTACCACAGCTGGGTAGTATTACAGAGATCGGATAGTTAAACAGGCATCAGGTGATTCAAGGAGCCAATGGGGTTCCATTGGTCTTATGAAGCTGCTATGTTGCCAAATAATCCCTCAATCTGGGCAACTCAGACATGGACTGCTTCCAGACTGCCTGTCTCTATTACATGTTTGCCAGTCCACCAGTTTCCTGCCCAGTCAGTACCTGCTTGCCATCAGACTTATAGGTCTGAAAGTCTTTTTTTTTCCCCAGGGTCTGACTTGGAGATACTGATGATACCCCCAAACCAGCATGGAGTCCCGATTTGCAACAGTTTGTCTCTTCGCAGCCTCCATTTGTGGGTGATAGACCACTCCTGCCAACCCTGTGCCAAAATATCAGACATGAAAGGCCTAGATAGAGCAAATATTGTGCCAGGTTTTTACAACTATTCCACCTTGAAATTCCATGTAACTATTATTCAATGGCTCTTTTCATGCAGCCAAAATAAAATGGTTTTTTTAAATTTTAAAACGTTTTATTTCATACAAAATGAAAAGTTACGCACATATAGACATGACAATCATGCATAGTATACTTATTTGTTTTCCTCAAATCAGGAATACACAGGAATAATTATCTTTATACTATCTGGTTTTGAGGCAAGAAAGAAGTTTCCTCCAAGGAGTTCTGCACAGTTTTTCCCCCAAAACATTTTGAAAAATTTTCTCCAGCTCAAAACATTTAATTTCGGATCCACTACACTAGCAATCTTTTTTCCTAAAATGTTGTAAAAACGTTTCCTCCTTGCCTGTGCAGATATAGGAAACATTGTATTTTTCCCACCCGAACTTGAAGCTCCGCGCCCCCTTCAGCTCTGCTACTTTTGTTCCTCTGCCCATCCGCCATTTTCTGCTGCTTCAGAGATTCTTTGGCTGTCTGCCATTTTCAGAAGTTTCCTACGAATGTTTTCTATTCTGGCATCGCAGCTGCCTGCCATTTCTGTCATTGCTGCACATTAATACATTCATCATTGCCTGCCAATATCACAAACATGCCTTTTTTAAAAAATGTGTATGCTGTGGATTTGGTGCTACATAGATTTGCCATCAGAATTGGCAAGGCTTCGGAGTCCGAGTCTTCGTAGTGTGGGAACAGGCCAGAATGTGTATAAATTTGTTTAATCAAGAATTATGGGAAATCCAAATGAACCAAAGATTTGCAAAGAATCAAAATGGAGCTTCTGTATAGTGACCAGCAAGCCTGCAGTTTTGAAACAGGTCAAAGGAATGTTACCAGCTATGCAGGCAACTACAGATAACATCTTTGACATCTTGGCACTGAGGGCCTACGTGACAGAAGACAAATGAATTTTATTACCTTGTTTTTGGGTTAGAAATGAATGTGATTAGTTAAATTACAAAGTGTTTTTCTATATAGCTAAATGAACACATAAATGATAAGTGATTCACATGTATTTGTATTTTACTATAATCCTATTGTGTTAGAATCATTGTATAAGTCTTAGAATCATGTTTTAACATTTCAAACTGGGGAATTGTTAGAATCATTTCATGTTGGGAGAGAAGGAAAGTTTTATGAGCCAATGGAATGCTGCATTGCCTTAGGGATAGCTTTCTCTGAGAGAAACCTAGCAAAACGAGTTTTTCTTGGAGGAACAAGCTAGCTTTTATGGCAGTTCTTTGTATATGCACAGAGAGAAAGCACGCACTAACAGCATGCAGCGTGTGACGTAGAATAAGAGGTTGTCTTATTGTGACCAAAGACAGATCTGACCAATAGAGTTTGAACACATATGAATCATCATACGTAGAACAAAAGGGGAGGACTGTGTGACGTCTTTGCATCTACAAAAACTCAGGTTTTCCTATACTGGGCGTGCCTCTCACTTGAGAGCACCATGGCCTCTCCCTTGGGAGAGGTCACCTTCTGTAACATTCTAAATTCCGTGTCTATCACTCGAGGGCACTCAGGGAGTGTCTCTTCCTCGGGAGAGTTCACATTCTGTAACTTGCTATATTCTGCTAAGTAAAACTGTCTGTTTGTTTTTCTAATGTCAGATGTCTTGCTTTTATTTCCAACTTAGTTTTTCTTAAAACTAACTCAGCTGTGTAGGACCAGAGACGCGGATCTGGCCCCACAGTTGCATCGAAGCCATATGTGCATTTTTTTTAAAGGAAAAGTTTTCACCTGAAAAGTTTTATTTTTATGAACTTTGTGGACAAAACCCATGAATACAATCCTTTTCAAAAAGTTTGCAAAACATCTGGCAAACATTTCAAATGCTTTGTGCAGAAATGGCCAATGACAAGTTAATCATTTGCTGCCATAGATGGCTTCCTGCCAAGTCAGTGGCTTTAACCCTACTAAATCCAAATGTGGGAAGGTCCTTCCATTGCCCTACACCAGTTAGGATTGGAGCTCTTCCACCAACCCATTTTAGGGGGATTATTTGATTTTTTAAAAATCCCACCGTTCTTCCAAAGAAGCTAACATCTCATAAAAACAAACTCAATTAAAATGTATGTTGATTTATGGAGGTGGGCTAACAACTTGACCCAGTAGAAAACAATTTATATATGCCACAAATCAAGGAAGTATGTATGTGGTTCTATTGTGTGGATAATGATGTGCCATTTTTTCATTAACAATCCAATCTGAAGGCTTCTGCTACTGCAAGTTGCTAAACTGGATGTGGATACAACCATACCTATGGCTTTCCACCCTACTTTTTCTTCAAGGAGTTCAAAGCAGCACACACAGTTTTTCCTTATTCCATTTCATCCTTACAACAACCATGTGAGGTAGGTTAGACTGAATTAGAATAACTATCTCATACTCACCCCGTGACCTTAAATGGATGAGTGAAGATTTGAACTCATGTCTCTCCAGTCCTTATCCAAGTACTGTACCATTCTGACTGACACCTGGACCAAAGTTCTTGATCTTAAAATTACATTATGGGGCCCTAGAGGAAAGGTGCCAGTTCTTTGGGGTGATATTGGTACTATTTTTAACAGCTGTAATTATCTGAGGTTTGTACAGTGTGAGAACCTCCGCAGTCAGCCACCCCTGCAATGTAGGGCACCTTGGCCTTGTAGAAGCTTAGCCACCCTTTTGGAACAACCAAGATGTAGCTGTGGCTTCCGTTCATAAGCTCTTTACTGTCGACCAGCAGTTAACAGCACTCCTGCAAGCTTGAGCCCCTGCATCACATCAACAAGTTTCCCTCTTTCCTTCCCTTTATCCATTTCAGGATGTTCCCTTCCTCCTGGGAGCTCCCTGCTTCAGCCTCCTAGTGGCTGGTTAGCTGCCTGTTGTGCCCTACTGGTCTGGGACTCTTAAGCTTTGCTGACTCTCTTCCTTGATTGCAGCCTGGCTGGGTCTGTGCCATCCCTGCCCTGCTCTCTAAGGCTGCTAAGAATTGCTGATTGCAGCGTGGCTAGGGCTGTGCTCCCTCCACCTTATTCCCTGGAACTGCTGATGTTTGCTGTTGCTGCTCAGGCTCTCCTGCCATTTCTCTGCTGTTCCTTCTTGTTGCTGTATTGCTATAGGTCCCTGCTTCTTGTGATAAGTCCAGGGGCAGAGCAGTTGGCTGTGGGGGTGCTCCAGAGTGCCTGGGTGGGCATTTGTGACAAGGAGGAGGTGGAACAGGCTGCCGGGTGCTTGGAGGCAGCCCCACCCATGGACATACAGAGAACCAGAGAACTTTGGAATTCACAGAGCCTACATGGAACGGGCGTGATATTGGAACTTTCATTAGTTAATATCTAGAATGTATTATGTGAATCTTTATTAGTTGTTATCTTGAATGTATTTTTTGGCGTGAATTACTGCTAACAACACAACTTAAAATATATATAAGGATTCAGATCCTATAATAAATTTGGGACTTTACTTTCATTGCCTCAACCTGGGTGCGACGCGTTGTCATTTCACACGTTTGAACGTAGCACTCTAGCTTGTGTTTTTGTTTGACAAATTCTTATATTCTGCTAAAGAATTCATGATCAGATCACTCTTTGGACTCAAGGTGAATGAGCTTCACTCATTGGACAGAGGTTCAGGACCTCCTGAGTTAGAAGGTAATTGATCTATTTTTAATGCCAACAAATTGGGGTTTGTTTCTTTCCCACTAACCAAGATTCCAAACCAGTTATTGCAAAAGAAACAAAATTCAGTGTAATAAGACACTGAATTTAGTTGCCCCAATGAACTGGAGTCAGAATAAAAGAATTCCTAAACTGCATGTGCAAAAGGAAGAGACAAAAAATATTGGAGTTCCATGATTTGTTGCATTAAAAGAATATTGTTTGTGGCCATTAAATTTAAACAGTTCTTATTACGTGTAATTTTCATGACTGGGGTGGAAATGTCAAAATTGTACATCCCCAAGTAACCCTTTATTGGTTTTTGTACTTTCCATTTTTGAGAAAATGAACAATTAAACAAACATTTTTAAACTATTGAACAAAGCACCTTCCCATGACAGTAGTACATCACTTGTTCCTTGCTAAATAAGTTTTGGGAAGATGTTTTCATTGTTACCGTCATTAGGCAAGCTTTATCTGAAGCATGACAAAAAAAATACTGAGAAATTTTTTAAAAAAGAACAGATGAAAAGCGACAAGGAAAATGGCACCTGATTTGGCGCACTTGTCCTCATTTGACTGAATTTTCTGGGTGACATAACCGATTTAAACGCTAGTCACTTCACATGTGAAAAGACTCTCCTCTTCCTTTTAAATCTGGCCTTGGGGAAAATGAATTTCATGCTCTAAATTTAGCCTCACCCACATGAAAAAGAGAGAGAGAGAGAGAAAGGGGTGATCTCTGCACAGTTATGTACGTCCATCTAATTGACAGCTTCTGTTCAAGAGATATCCAGGCCTGGGAAGATTAAGGTGGTTCAGGTCAAATAGGGGCCTGGCAGAGAAAACCAGGAAGCAGCTCGAGCTTCCAGCACTCACTGGTCTCTGCTTTCATGAACACTGACCCTGAAATGCTGAAAACAGAACATTGAGTCTAAGGACACATCACTACATCCTCAGAAGCGCCACTTTGAACATCACAGAAGTGACAGAAATCACATGTTTGACAGGCACCACAACAGAAGGGAAAGTCTGCTGCCGTTCCAAGTTACATTGAAAAGGGATTGGGGGTGGGGGGGAGGGGTTTAAATTACATCCTAACCGCCCAAAGAACAAAAGACTTACAAATCGTAAAAAAATAATGAGAATGGCCTTCAACATTTGACAAGAATGTGCTAATGATTAATTCATCGCTCTTAGGAAAAAGAAGTACTGATGAATCTGAAATGCTTTGATACGTGTGGGCTGGTTTCATATTTATCACATATGTACTCCAGTGTTCTTTCAAAGACTGCGTCTGCTGAGGTTCACTCCAAAGGCTTGATAGACTAGTATAGGACATTGTTGTTTTTAATCTGAAAAACAAAGAAGATGTTGGGTTTTGAAATAGTGAAGGCACGATATCACAAAGTAAAGAAGTACAGGATACATCAGGTGGGGAAGACAATTCAGCAATGAAGGCAGTGTTCCTTGCCTACTGTCTGAAAATGTAGTTTTGACTCCCCAGTGCTCATACCCAGTGGTGGGATCCAAAAATTTTAGTAACAGGTTCCCTTGGTGGTGGGATTCAAACAGTGTTGTAGCGCCAATGGGGCTGGGCGGGGCATGACAGGGGCGTGGCTGGGCATTCCAGGGGCGGGGCATTAATAATTTCTCTGTTACTGTAAAAAACTCTCACTGTAAAAAAAAAAGTTCCTAATTTTCAGCTGGTATCTTTCTGTCCATAATTTAAACTCATTATAGCAAGTCCTATCGTCTACTGCCAACAGAAACAACTACTTCTCCTCTAATTGACTGCCTGTCAAATACTTAACACTTTCAAATACTTAATTTTGTTTCTAGAAATCAAAAGAAGGATACTTTCCTTAAACAAGGAACTTTACCATATTTCTAAAACATGTTTTTGAAAACAGCCCAACAGGGAGAATACCTATCGCTTTCTACCTTCTCGGCTAACCAGCCACATAGGAAACAACAGGACTTCTTATGATTTTGGACCTAATGGAATTTCTAACCTTGGAAAAGACAGACCCAATTAGTAACCCCCTCTCGGCACAATAATAAATAATTAGTAACCCACTCCTCGAACTGGTGAGAACCTGCTGGATCCCACCCTGAGCTCATACCTTGATACACTTGTTGGTCTCTGGACTGGATGAAGTCTGCTGGGTGACCTTGGGGTAGTCCCAATTTTCTCAGCGCCCTCTCAGCCCCACCAACCTCACAAGGTGCCTGTTGCAGTGGAGGAAGGGAAGGAGATTGTAAGCCCCTTTGAGTCTCCTTACTGTAGAGAAAGGCAGAGTATAAAAACTAATTCTTCTTCCTCCATGCATTTTGCATGGTCTGGGGAGAGGACATGCCTATCAGGAGTAAATCTGCTTGCTCTGAGAAGGCAATACTCTACTTGCATAGGCTTACTTAACCTCTGCCCACCACTGCAATACTGGGAAAACTGGAGCAGCCCTATTTTCAAAAACTCATAAGATAGCATAGTCCTGAATGAGTGGCCCGGGCTAACCCAAAGTTGTTTGGTTTAGAAAGCTAAGCAGGGTCGGCCCGGGTTAGTTCTTGGATGGGACACCACCAAAAACTTCAGAAGAGCCTTGCTGGATCAGACTAAAGGCCCATCTTGTCTAGTATTCTGTTCACTCCATGGCCAACCCACTAACACTAAGAAGCCCACAGACTGGAAGTTTGTAACAACGTCATTCTGACTGTGCTCTCCAGCAACTAAATACAGAGGCAATATTGCCCCTGATACTGAAGGGATTTTGTTTAATTGCCCTTGTGTCAGGGGCTGCAGGCTTTTTATAGGTATTTCCTTTTGTTTTGTGTGTGTATTTGTGCTTTGCCATTGCTTATTGGGGGGTTCAGGGTCTGGCAGAGGAGGTCTCTTTGGGGTATTTTTGCATTGACTTTTCCTTCATGCGCTTTCCTTCATTTTCTAGTGCTTATTTCTCTGGTGGTGGTGTGGTGGTGTGGTGGTGTGGTGTGGTGGTGTGGTGTGGTGTGGTGTGGGTGTGGGTGTGTGGGTGTGGTGTGGTGTGTGTGTGTGTGGTGTGGTGTGTGCGTGTGTGGGGGGGGGTGTGGTGTGGTGTGGTGTGGTGTGGTGTGGTGTGGTGTGGTGTGGTGGTGTGCCAGGCCCTTGTTCCCTGTTTTTCCTTCATTTGTTTGGAGGGGGGGGGGGTTCTGTTCATTGTTGCTCTGTTGAGTTGGTAGAGTTATATCATTGTCCTCCTCCTGACAGCTTTCATTTAAGTCATCTTGATGTAGTAATTGAGATTTAAATAGAAAGTTTTAATAAGAATGTGTAAGGAATTGGGGGTTTTTTCAATCATATTTTAGCTTAAGTGTAGGGCTTCAGTTTTCTCTTTATTAGGCTTGTGGCTTGTGTTAAGAAGAGTCAAGGATCTTGTATTGTCCAAGGCTTTCACGACCAGATTCAACTGGTTCTGGTGGGTTTTCCGGGCTGTGTGGCCGGGGTCTGGTGGATCTTGTTCCTAACATTTCGCCTGCATCTGTGGCTGGCATCTTCCGAGGTGTATCACAGAGGGAAGTCTGTTGCACACTGTGTCCAGAGAGAAGGAAATGTTTGGGGTATATTGTCCATGTCCCAGGGTGGGGAACCAATCAGTAAGTGTTTGGGTGGAACTTGTTATGCAAAGATGTGTTTGATAGTATTGTATTGCGGGTGGGGCTTATCAGTCCAGGGAGTGATTCACATTTTCATGCCCAGCAGTAGCAGCAGTATTGGTGAATGCAAATCCTGTGTTTGGGTGGAGTCCATTGTTCATGAACTTAGCATGCCGTTGGGTTTGTTTGGGGGGGGGGGCGGGGGTTGAGGTTTGCTGTTTTTTCTCACCTACAGAAAAATGAAGAATCGGCTATTGGTTCACTTACTGTGAAGAGCCTTTCTCCAGTTAGGCGTGGGAAGTCTGCGATGGGTTCTCTTCTTGTCTGCTACCAGGAGGCAGGTGGTGGCCTCTTTAAATCGTAATTACTGTTTCCTTTGACCCCTCGTTCGGGTTAAGATCCCCAGTTGCGAACTGACCACGTAGTCTAAACAAACAACACTCAAGAAAAAAAACATCTTTAACCTTTGGAATCTAACCCCCCTAAACATAGAGGGACAACTAAACGGATGATTCAGGATTTGGATGGAAAACTGTTCGAGGAGGACTGAGTCGAGACTTCCATTCCGCCTAACTGGAGAAAGGCTCTTCACAGTAAGTGAACCAATAGCCGATTCTCCGAGTAGACGGGAAGTTCCGCGGTGGGACCTACAACGCCGCGGTCCCTGCTCCCAGGTGGGAAGTTCAGTTTTCATCTTAACCAGATCCAAAATCTTGGTGCGCCGGCAGTTCGAACTGGCTTGGACCAAGAGTCCAACTTATAATGTTTAATCCATCGTAGATGAGGGGATGACCAGATGGCCGCTTTACATATCCTCAACTGGTATTTGTTGCCCTAAAACAGCTGCGTTGGCAGCTTGGCCTTAGCCGGACAGAATGGGCTGTAATTCCGGATGGTTCTGCCAATTTGGTGGAAAGCGTAAGCTTCCGGTGATGCAGGAGAGTCTTGCATGGCGTTGCTTATGGCAGCACTTACACTCCGTTCGCCCAGCCTAGAGATGGGCTTCACATTGATGAACAAAGCTTGCTGGACTTTTCTGATTTCCTCGCCGAGACCAGGAACGCGTTTTAAGGGACCCGCGCACGCCTAATTTGTGCTACAATTTCTCCTATCGCTGGTAGGTTTGGGGTAGAATACCGAAGTACTATTTCCGTTTTAAATGTACCGAAATTTGATGCGCTTTAGTCGGAAGGATCGAGGTCTGATCTTAGGGTGACCCTGGTCCGGATATATTGTCTGCAGCAGTCAGGGGAGATGTTGAGAGATCCTGAGCCTCTACAGACCTCTCTGGCTGATGTTACCGCCAATGAATAAGAGTTTCATCCTCAACCAACGGAGGTGAATTGACCGGATTGGTTCAAAGGAGACGATCTGCGGGAGAAAGCCAACAACACTGTGTGTAGGTTCCAGGAGGGAAACTCCTGTGAATTTTGGGAGATTGTGTTTTGGGAAATCCCTTTCAGGAACCGTGAGGATGTCTTGGATGTGAATGGAAACATCGGTGGCCTGGGAATTTTGGGCCAGACCGGGAGAAGGGGCTACAGCTGTCTACGGAGGGTTGAGGCTCTGAGGGCTCTCTGTTACCCACCCTGAAGGAATTCTAGGATGTGTGCTAGTCCCGGTTTCTGGGGGTCCGATTGTCTACTGGAGGCCCATTTTACACACACCTTCCACGTGTAGTCATAAATGCTACTGGTGGGATTTACGTCTGCTGGAGTCTGGTATGGTTTGTAAGGACCTGGGGTGAGTAACCTTTTAGCTCTAACCAACTCTGCCCCCCCTCTCAATAGCCACGCGGTTAGATGTAACCTGTCTGGAGTCAACTGCTACACCGGTCCCTTAGAGTGAGAAAGGTCTGAGTCGATGAAGTGGTAAAGGAATCGGGGTTCCCCACTGCTAGTTCTAGTATTGTGGAGAACCAGGGTCTGCGTGGCCAAAAAGGGTTATTATTAGGGATCACTGTTGCCCGTTCCTGGAACAGACGCTCCCAGTAGTTTTTTTGGAATGAGAGGTATAGGTGGGAATGCATAGAGGAGTCTCTAGAGGGCCAGGGGCCGTAAGGCGCTGGTTGCCAAGGCTGCCTTGGCAGAAGAAGCGGGACATGAACTCATGAAGCTGAGCTGCTGTTCTGAGATGCAAAGAGGTCTATCTTTGGTCTGGGAAAATGGCTCATTAATTGTTGAAGACCTCCTGGGATAAGTGCCTCAATTGGCATTGTCCAGGGTTCTGTCGGCTGAGCCAATCGGCCCGTGGATGTTCAATTGACCCTTCTTGATGTGTTCAGCTGGGCGAAGGGAGAGAGATTGGCCTTCGCCCAGGTTCATGATCTTGTCGGCCTCCCTTCTGCAGGAGTCGTGATCTGGAGCCTCCTTGGTGATTTATGTAGGCCCTCGCAGCTATATTGTCCGCTTTGACTACACACAAGTTGGTGTATGCCATCTGATCCCTTAGCAGAAATGGGATGAGGGCTAGGAGGATGATGCGTATCGGTTCCAGCAGAGTTGATGTAGAAGGGATTTTACTGAGATTGTGACCAGTGTCCTTGAACCATCTATGAGACCTCCCAGGGTGGCACCCCAGCCCGCTAGGCTGAAGCGTCCGTGAAGTCTGGATCCGCCTCCCTCGACCAGGTAGACCTTCCCTGGGAAAGATTGTGTGATTTGGTCCACCATCTGAGGTTGGTTTTTCAATGAGAGTGGGATGATTATTTGTTGGTCCCTGCTTGTGGGTGATGTCTCCATTGGTACTGCTAAGAAAAGCCTGCAGGGGTCTTGCATGCATTCTTGCCCATTGAACAGCGGCCGATGGCTGCTATCATCTGGACCTAATATGCTCCGATAGGTGCATTAGGGGACATTTGTTTCTTGGAAATGATGAGGGAGACTTCCTTCTGAATTTTCTGGATTTTTGGGTCTCGGGGAGGAAGAGGGAATTTAGCTCTAGTGTCTACAATTACACCTAAGTGCTCCATCCTGCATGTGGGTCTGAGTGAACTTTTGGACTTGTTTATTAGGAAACCTAATTGTTGTAGTGTTTGGATTACCATTTGGACGCCTGTCCAGGAGTGCAGAAAGTGGCTTTGGTTTTGGATCGACCAGGAATGTCGCCCAAGTAAGGATGGACGTGGTATTCCCCTGTTGTCGTAGAGTGGATTATGGGGGCAGCAAATTTTTTGAGAAAACTCGGGCGAGATGCAAGCCCGAGCATCGTAAAGCCTTGAACTGGAAGTGTTCCCTGCTCCACTGCTAAGCGGGAGGAATTTTCTGTGTCTTTGTGGATTGGGACATGGAGGTATGCCTCCTGCAGAGGTCGAAAGTGAGGTTAGGAACTCTCCTTCCCTGATGGATGCTGTGATGGCGCTTGGCAGCGCTCCATCTTGGAATTTCTGCGATCCTTAAGGTGTTGGTTTTACATATTATTGGTGTTGAGGATCGCCCTCCAGTCCCCTGATTTTTTTTCAGGACGGTAAAAAAAAGTGGGAAGTAGACTCTGCGTGTGTGTGTGTTCTGCAGGTACATGCTTTCGATGGCTTGTATGGAGAGTAGGTGGTGTATTGCTGCTCAAGGTCTCTGTAGTCTCTTGTCTGGGATGTGGCTCAGTGGGGATGGGAAAAATCGATGCTTTGGGAAGTGTAAGAACTCTATTGTGTAGCCTAGGTGAACTACTTCTCTTGCCCAAGCATCTACAGGTGACTGGTCCCATTGATGGCTGAAGTGGGACAGTCTCCCCCCCACCGGAATATGCGGGCAGTCATTGTTCGTTGGCCTTTGTTCCGACTTGAGGGGAATCTGTCCTCTCCTATAAGGTCGGAAGGATCCTCTTCCTGAAGCCTCCCACTAGATTGATAGTGCTGCCAGTTGGACCTATTCCTGTCTCTCGTTTTAGCGGAAAGGAACGGTAGCACGAAGATCTGTGAAGGAGCTGAAGGAACCCTGTTGGACGCAGCTGTCTTGCCTGGACCTAAACGCGGGTAAGTACTCTGTCAGCTCTTTGTCCCAACTAGAATTGTGGTCAGTTCTTGGTCAAAAGTTTTCTCCCTCGAAGTGGTAGCTTGTGACGGCTGCCTTAGAACGTGCATCCGCTTTCCAGGAGCGCAGCCAAATGGTGCGTCTGGTTGCTACGGAATGGGCCATTGATCTGGCCGCCATGGCCAGGGCATCCAGAGTGGAATCCGCTAGGAAGGAAGCTCCTATTCTAACCCTGTCGATCCCTTCTTTGATAGCTCTGTGCTCGGGTGGGAGGAGTTCTGAGATTCTTTTGAGCCACATGCCAGGGAGTGCTCAGCCACAGTGGCATGGAAGGGAGAAGGAGCCTTCATGGATATGGCTAGGCACTCGTGTGCCTTGCTTGGAGGGAGTGGCCACATCAGCCTTCGGGTCTTGAGGATCTTTGATGGAGCCGCCTCCATCCCCTGGGAACCAGGGCTACCTGATTGGATGGATGCACAGGTGCGGCCCACCAGGGACCTGCAGGGACTTTAATCAGAACGAGGTAGGTAGGAGCATTAAAGTTTCTTAGCTAAGGGAGGGGGGGTTTTGCTGGATGTGGGATTCTGCCACTCTTTCCTAATTCTCTTTTCAAAGGCTTCTGGGATAGGGAAGCTTATGATTCTGTCCATTCCATCCCGTTGAAAATAACCTGATTTCCCTGGGTCACCACCTTTATAAGTTTGAGTTGTTTATAATAAAATTCCTCTGCCTCTGCAGAATCTTGGAGATCCAGGGCAGAAATAGTTTTTGAGATCAGGAATGGCAGGTCTTCTAACTTGAAAAATCTGGGGGTTTGCTCACTGGGCTCGATCTGGCTATCTTCTGTGTCAGAGAACTTTTCTCTCTTCTTCTATCGCACCTCTCCTCGGCTGACGCCCTGTTTCTGCTCTCTCTGACTCCATGTGTAGAGAGTGGGCTGAACTGACCCAACCGGGCAGTTAGGTGCATGTACTGAAATGCCCCCCCCCCCCCCCCCCCCAGTCCCCTGATGTTGGAGTTGTTGGATGAGTAAGTTCAGCAGAACTGCAGGGGGAAATAATAGAGTTCCAGGCGCTTGGACTATCTGAAAGGTTGACCTGGCCTCCCTCCTGAAAGGGAACCAGAGATTGGTTGCCCAACATCAGCACTCCTCGGGCACATTTACTTGCCGCGGGTTCAGGAGCTTGTTGCGCTCGGGTCTCGGCGTGCTTGCGCTTCTTTGTCGCCTTCGCCTCTGGGAGGTATCGGGGCCCCAGCGCTTAGGGACTGTGCCCTCTATGCTGCTTGGGGTTGCCTGGTCCGCCCGATTTAGAGCCTCGGATTTGACCGTAGACGGCTGGACCTCGCTGGGTTAGCGCCAGGATTAAGGGAGCGCTCCTGCCTGTCTCCTCGGGCTGAGTGGAGGAAGCTCTGGCTGCTGAGGTCCGGTGGACTCCGGCCTGTCTGCGGAGTAAAGAGTCTCCCTCTCAGGGGAGAACCGGCCGTCCGCCATCGTTGCCGCCCGCTCTGTTGAATGAACACTTCGAACAAGCTCTGAGGGAGCGTGCGGTTCGTGGCAAGGGAAAAAGCGGCGTTCAAAATGGCGCCCGCTAGCACATCGCTAAAAAAGAAACGGGCTGGCTGGTTTGGCCAGCCGCAGAGTTTGCTGCCGCCAAAAGGGCTAGGCGGGCGCTTGAAGAGGGCGCGCCGCTCTGCGCTTCGGACGAGGCGGGGGGCGCAGCGCACCGAGAAGCCCGCTGGGCGGCGAGTCCCCCCCGCAAAATCACCATTGCGGGCCGGGTAGGGAGGGAGGGGGGGAGACAAACACACACTAGGAAATAAAGATAAGGGAAGCTAAAAAACCTAGAGTCCTTGAAGAAAATCTGAGGAGCTCTAAAAAGCCTTGCTCTCCTGTAGAGGCAGGAAGTCAACTGGGGATCTTAACCCGAACGAGGGGTCAAAGGGAAGCAATTCGTTTAAAGAAGAACCTGCCTCCTGGTAGCAGACAGAGAAGAGAACCCATCGCAGACTTCCCACGTCTACTGGAGAAAGACATTGCTAGCCACACAAAAAGACAGAAGCAGAAATTCAGCAAAATCCAAAAACATCAGCACCAACAGAAACCCTAATTGGACACTTCAAGAATCATAAATTTGACTGAACGGCAACTTTCTGGTGATGAAACATCCATCCTGGCCAAGGGAGGCAATTTTGCTGTTACTCCCACCAGAGTTCCTGCGGTAAACCCACCAGAACCAGTCAAGGATCTTCTCTGCCAAATAGTTAATTAGCAGACAGTAAACCTTTTCAGTGCTGACCCTGAGTTACATAACAATCGAAGTCAGGTGGCCATAGAAAATTAGTCCATCCGTTCAGGCTGTAGCTTGATTTTGCAGAGGAACTCTTCTCAATTGCTTTGTCTGGGATTGGGAAGCTTGTTTGACCCACTGTTCCCTAATGGCCAAGGGGTGGAGTTGGGGAGGGTGCACAGCTCAGTAATGGGCACCTGATGAAGTAGATTGTATGCACCTGATGAAGGTATCTTTGTTTCCAGTATGCCTGGGGTTTGCTTTTTTCAGCTTTTCCAAAAAAAAATTGGATCCAATAAACCCAAATCCAAAAAATACCAGGAAAAAATAGTACACATCCCTAATACTTACATCAACAGATGAAAAACTATAGTATAGTCCACAGTCCCTGTCCCTTTACCAAAGTATCTTTCTGAACCATTTAATTACAGTACAGACCAGCCTTGGTTTCATGTTATGAGTCAGGCCCATTTTATGTTATTTTGAAAGGTCACTCCCAAATAGCAAAAAAAAAATTGACCTGTTCAATCATATTTCCTTGCAGATGCCAGGTGCAAGGCTTCCGAGTTTTGCCAAAGACAAGTATTATGAATTTAGCATGATTCGGTTTCAGTGTATTTCCCTTGCAGTAGTTGGTAAAAGATAATAGAATAGGAGCCTCGTGGCGTAGTGGTTAAATGCTTGCACTGCCACTCACACGGTCAGGAGTTCGAGCCCCCTGTGGGTCAGATATCCTGGAAGCTGGTTCATGGTCAACTCAGCCATCCATCCATTCCTTGGTCAGTAAATGAGTATCTAGCACACAGCTAGGGAAAGCAATGGCAAATTACCCCACAAAAATAGCTTGCCTATGAAATCACTGCTTGCAGTGGTACCCCAGGGTCGAACACGACTGAAGGGGAAACTTTACCTTTAATAGAATACGTTTGAGCCCAACTCTTGTGCAGGACAATAGAACTGCATCATCGGCATATAAGAGAACTGGGATCTCATGGAAACTTGAAGGTGGGGCAGTGGCCGTTCATTTCACGAAGATATGGTACCAAGTCGTGGAGAAATAAATTAAAGAGGTAGGGGGTCACAACGCCGCCCTGCTTTATGCCTTTATTTGTTGGTATTGGTGTAATTAATTGTCCGCGGCGCTGGCATTATACCATATTCAACAGATCAGCAAATATATACAGTCAAACCAATACTAAAAAAATCTGAGGCCAGCCAAGCCTAAGAAACATGGACTGTATATATAGTGATACAAGGCAATGAACTAATTGGTATATGCAATTAGTTTGAGTATAAAGTCAATAGATAATTCATACACTGTTCATAAAGATTATTCATAAAGATATATTGTGATTATATCATAAGTAATATTCAACTGGATATAAAGGTAATAACAAAACATACAATGAGGGCACTTAGGCAACTTAAGAAGCGTAATGGGACTGTACTTAGTAACAAATTCTCAAAAGCGTTGTATAAGATGTCATAAACATTGTACATAAGGCAAGAAACCTATAACATTCATATGGCATTCCAATAAATTGAAAGACTCAGTATCACCAATATTCAATGAGTAAAAAATATTAAGACGAATTCTACAGTTGGTGTCGGTATAAAGTTTTTGAATAAGGAAAAGCAACCGGGAGTCTATGTCCATGGCTGCCAATTTATTCCAAGCCATTATACAAAACAACTAGATGGACAGACAGATAGGCAGACAGAAAGATAGATTTCAACCATGTGATATTAGCAAAAGGTATCTGATACTTCAAAGATGTTTAAGCCATTGAGTAGACCTATTTCCAAATAAAGGTATCTGTGTAACGTGAGAGACTTCTGTCATACAAGAGGCAAAATAGGATGAACTAGCAGAACACGGCTAACAGGCGGTTGTGATGAAAATGTGACTGGCCACTGTGTGGCAAACTTGGAAACCCTGTTGAGGGAGAGGGATGTTTGTTTTGTTTTTTAATCAATGCATGTACTCACAGTTGCTTTTGGCACAGGCTCTCGAACTGCTGCTGTTTTCTTCAAAGTCAGTGAAGACCGAGCTAGATAATGAGTTGGCATGTGCTTCCGAAATGTTTACTGTGTTCCATAAAGTGAGGGTGCCTGCTGGTTCTTAACCTAATTTGGGATTTCGTTAATTGCTTTCACTCTCCTCACCCCTTCCTTCATCTTCGGAATAAACAGTCCTTGGGGCACTGGGGGGGGGGGGGGCAGAGGGGGGGATCTAAATGTTAAAAAAAACCCCAAGCATAAAACTAAAAATGAGCCATCTGAGACACGACGGGCATCATCTCAACCAGGCGGGAAAAGATGTCTCTGCTGGTGAAGTGGCAAGAAGCATGAAAGATCTTTGCTCCATCCTTCTTTCCCAATTGGCTATGGTAGAGGAACCACGTGGACACGCCCCTCTACACCAC